>NW_027256892.1:24331261-24366261 GCF_029215685.1 Pituophis catenifer annectens
GTATTTCTAGTTTCCCTGTTGGCAATTGCTGCCTCTATTTTAGCCACGCGATACTAATTTATGCCTCCTAATGAGAAATTGCACTGGGCTGGTATTCCTTCCCTCCTTATCTACTTTATAGTGAGCTGAAGACTAAGCTGATGAAGTACGGGGCAGTGAATTTCCTTAATTTATGCAGATGCATGCACAATGCCAATATTTTTATATGTGAAGCTTGCAAAGAAAAACTGGGATGGGGGAAAAAAAATGGCTCGTTTTATGAAGTGTCCATGACTAAGCAGACTCTTCATTCTTCTTCCTGAGATTCTTACCCTGTTGAAGGGCCACGTTAAGTGAGATAAATATGCTCATAATCATTCTGAAGAGGGAAGATGCTGACAGCATAACCCAAACTGATGTCTCTTGGAGTTGCAGAAGGGATTGAATATGTCTAACGTCTCGAAGTAGGGGTGCTCCACTTCTGGGGGATGTGTATTACCTACAGCCAACAGGGAATTAAATCAAACCTGGAGGAAATTAAGGATGTGACAGATCTAGCAAGTTAAGTGAGACGAGTGTTATATTTCAAGACGTTCAGAAATTCTTCCAAAATATCTATGATTCTATGATTTTGTGATTCCGTGATTCCATAATTCCATGAGTCCATTGATTCTATGATTGATTGCTCCACATCTTGATCAGAGACCCTGTTTTAAGACTGTGAGATATGTAGCATATTTCAAGACAAAGGACATTCAGAAATTCTTCCAAAGTTCTATGATTCTATGATTCCATGATTCTTTGATCCTAGGATTCCATGATTTCATGAGCCTATGATTTGACTGCTCTACATCTTGATCAGTGACCCTGTTTTAAGACAGTGAGATATGTAGCATATTTCAAGACAAAGGACATTCAGAAATTCTTCCAAAGTTCTATGATTCTATGATTCTGATTCTATGATTCCATGATTCTTTGATCCTAGGATTCCATGATTTCATGAGCCTATGATTGACTGCTCTACATCTTGATCAGAGACCCTGTTTTAAGACAGTGAGATATGTAGCATATTTCAAGACAAAGGACATTCAGAAATTCTTCCAAAGTTCTATGATTCTATGATTCTGATTCTATGATTCCATGATTCTTTGATCCTAGGATTCCATGATTTCATGAGCCTATGATTTGACTGCTCTACATCTTGATCAGAGACCCTGTTTTAAGACAGTGAGATATGTAGCATATTTCAAGACAAAGGACATTCAGAAATTCTTCCAAAGTTCTATGATTCTATGATTCTGATTCTATGATTCCATGATTCTTTGATCCTAGGATTCCATGATTTCATGAGCCTATGATTGACTGCTCTACATCTTGATCAGAGACCCTGTTTTAAGACAGTGAGATATGTAGCATATTTCAAGACAAAGGACATTCAGAAATTCTTCCAAAGTTCTATGATTCTATGATTCTGATTCTATGATTCCATGATTCTTTGATCCTAGGATTCCATGATTTCATGAGCCTATGATTGACTGCTCTACATCTTGATCAGAGACCCTGTTTTAAGACAGTGAGATATGTAGCATATTTCAAGACAAAGGACATTCAGAAATTCTTCCAAAATTTTGATGATTCTATTATTCTGATTCCATGATTCCATAATTCCATGACTGACTGCTCTATACCTCGATCAGAGGCTCTGTTTTCAGACAGTGGAGTATTCCTAGTTGCCCGTTCTTCTTCAAATAATCCATTCCTTCTCTCCTTGTAAGTTCTGCCTCTCATTTAGACCAGCCCTCCCCCACCAAATCCATGTTAAATTTACTCCCGTGCACAACATGGAACACCAGACTCTTTCTCCCTTGAGTTGTGGGTCTGCTGTTCCAACCACTTGCTCCACAGGAGGTTGCTTGTAATTCTGTTTCCCCAGCAGGGGCCCAGTGATCTGATAGGCACTCTATGCTCTAGTCTGGTTGTGTATCTTCAGATCTTCCCCCTGGTATTTAGCAACTAAGCTCTGAGTTTGATCTTGAGCTTCTTACAAAGGAGCCAACTGTTAATCTTTCCTTCCCGTTGAGAGAGAAAGACAGAGGGAGACAGAGAGAAGAAAATAGTGAAAGGAGTTCAGCTCACTATGGAATGAATCATGTAGGTGCACACATGCCAGATGGAGTTTTCCACCATTGTTGGCTCATAATGGGTGGAATGCAGAACATTGGAAGAAGCCAAGAAGATATATTTTTTTGTACAGTGGTGTCCTTTGGAAGTGTTACTCTACAGCACCCAAAATCTCCATCCAGCATGCCTAGGTAGCCAGGAGGCAATGAAAACAGAAGTCCAAGACATCTGGAAAAAGCTCTGGAGAAAGTGTGATTAGCAGATCCTTCTTCCTCACCTCACCATCAAAGCTCACTAGCCAGAGCATAGAAGAACTCGAGCAAATAGTGCAAGAACAGAAGATCTGGAGAGACCTGGCCCATAGAATCACCAAGAGTCGGGCATGACTGAACGGATATCATCATCATCTTCTTCTTCTTCACCTTGTTCTATGTGGAAGATTGCCATTGTAAGATGCAGAATGACATTCTAGAACAGGCTGTCCAACTTTAAGACTTGTGGACTTCAACTCTCAGAATTCCCCAGCCAGCATGAGGAAGTCCACAATGTCAAGTAACACCCCCAACCAAAGAAAACTCCGAAGCTTGAGTTTCCACAAAGTTCCATTTTATTAGAGATGTCATATTGGCACATCTGGGAAAGCCCGAATCTGAAAGCTTCCAGGTTTTCCCCACCCAAAGGAAAGTTCAAGTCCCTTCCCCTGCAGCTACATGTCCATCCAATCCAAGCACCCTCCCAACTGGAGATGCCTCCCAGTTCCAGCCATCCAGATGCAGGGCAATATGTCCTGCAAAATGTTGATATATTCGTACTGAAAATCAAGATCAAGCGAGCTTTTGCCCTTCTGCTCTGTGGGAGGTTTCTGTCTTTCCTGAGCTCACCTTAGCACACCTGTGTTATGGTTTGATAGGTGTACTGCCCCAGCAGTGGTGAAATCCATTTTTTTTTACTACCGGTTCTGTGGGCATGGCTTGGTGGGCGTAGCAGGGGAAGGATACGGCAAAATCTCCATTCCCTTCCCATTCTGGGGCCAGACAGAGGTGGTATTTGCTGGTTCTCCAGAACCTGTCAGAACCTGCTGGATTTCACCCCTGCACCCCAGTCAAACTCCCCACTTGACACTGTCCCCGGAGCAGGTCGCCTTTCTCTCAGGACCAACTGATCCATGTTCAACTGCTGTTCACATGGAACCTTTCTCCACTTCGGCCTTCGAAGTTCTCGTTGAATATTTGCTATTACCACCAAGATCTGTGCCTGCGGCAGCTCCACCCAAGCCCACTGTCAACTTGCAAAGCTTTCAAGTTGCCATGAGCAGGAGGGAGGGAGAACTGATAGAGCTGATTGATTTCCCTAACTGAAGTGCATTCCATACATTCTTCCTGACTGCAATCAGAAGGAGGGTGTTGGGTTTCACAGCCAGCCAAAGTGGTTAATTGGAGAATGTGATTTATGACATGGTCAGAGAGGAGGGGAGAGACGGGGTCATAGGGGAACGTAAATCTACGTGGGATTAGTTCTAACTGCATCCGAATATTGCCGAAATGGTGCTCCTAATAAATGACTGCATTTCTTTTGAAGTTCGGCTCATGGCTCATGAATTAATTAGGACATCTTTCGGAAACTTCACATCCACGTCTTAAAGTTGCCAAGATTGGACACCCCTGTCCTAGATGGATCTATCTTTGGTCTAGCCCAGCAGGATTAACGTTTGCACCCGCTACCAAATCTGGCACAGGATGAGTATAGAATAGACAATAACAGTGACAAATTCATCTCTGCAGACGTTTCAGATTCCTCCTCCCTCTCTCCCTCGTCTTTGAAAGCGAGTTTCTAGGCCTTAAGGCAACGAAGCTGGGCTCCAGAATGCAAGCTTTGTGAGCTATGCTGATAACAGTGTTATGGTGAATTGGATTTTGTGGTTGTCCATAGAAGACTAAGGTCTTTTGAAGAGTTGTCCTCATCTTCTCACATGCCGGCTAGCAGGAATCGTCACGCATTATGGAAATTGGAGCAATGGGTGCTAATTTTCCCCGTTCGCAGCATTTACAGTAGTGGCCAAAATTGTGGAAATGTTTTGGGAAAAGTGTGTTTTTTGAGGTTTGATGACTAATAACACCACTTTTTTTGTCGTTTCAAAGATAATCCTATTCCACTGCTGGAATGGCCTGAGAATAGCCCAGACCTTCACCCAATTGAAAATCTATGGAGCTGACTAAAGAAACTTGTTAGTCAGAAGCCACCCAGAAATAAAACCCAGTTCATAGAAGCCATCATTCAATCTTGGTTTCACATGATAACAGCTGCAGAACTAAAAGACTTGGTTCACTCCATGGGAAGACATTGTAAGGCTGTCATTCATGCTAAAAGTTACCCAACTATTAACTGACATGGTGATAATTTTTATATATCTCGTTTTTTCCTATGATGATAATTCTTGTATATCTCGGTTTTTTTCTACGTGTTTCACTTGTCTTCTTTATACTGTAACTGCTATTCTAATAGCAAATCCTTCCTAAAAGTTATTGCATTACATTCTTGACTAAATTATTTTTCCATCGATATATAATTTTATGGTACTACTCCAAAAAAAAAAAAAAAAAAAAAGTGGTGTTATGAGCTAGTTTTAGAAAATACACTTTTCCCAAAAAGTTTTCACAATTTTGGCTACTATGGTATATCTGGAGTGGCTTTCACCCCTTTAGACCCGCATATCTTGGAGCAGAATCCTTGCAAATGATCGCCTGCAAGATCAAGAGGATGGTTTCTTGCTTTTTCACATCCAGCTCGAAATCGCCTGACAACACCGTCTGGATGAATACTTGATTCGCTGCAGTAAATATTCATTCTATATTCATTTTAATTCTGCTCGGGATCAATAATTTATTCGGCATCTTTCTTTCTTTACATCTTTGCTCTCTCTCTCTCTCTCTCTCTCTCTCTCTCTCTGCCTTGCTGAAGGAAGGAAGCAGCCAGAGAGAACAAAATAATTTTCATGGCTTGCTGATCTCCAAATATTGCAAGGTGCCTGACTGGATCTCGAGGTGAGGAGGGGGCTTCAAATACCCTGACCCCCAAAGAAAAGGAGCAAAGAAGGTGGCCATTATTATTTATGTATTTAAATGGATTGACTGCCCATCTCCAGTGAACTCCGGGCAGCCCACAAAACTAAGAATATCGACTCAAAAGTAGTCTGGACTAACAAAATCTCAAAAACCAATCAAGGGCCATGTCAGGATTCCGATGGATGCCCTAATTAAATCATGAGCCTCGAGCCAAGCTTCAAAAGAAACCCAGTTATTTATTAGGAGCTCCATGTCGGCACGTTCCAAGTGAAGCCAACTCTGACCCCACGTAATTTACAGCCCAATCTTGACCCTGTTTCCCCCCTCCCCCCAGGGTGTGTCATCAATCACATTTGCCAATGGAGCAATTTTGCGGGTTGTAGAGATCACTCCGCTCCGGGCCGCTGTGGGTAACCATGGGAGACAGCCTTGAGAGATATATGTCTGGAATGTGCTTTTGTTTTTGGCTGCCATGCTGCTTCGCTGGTTTCCCATCCCCCTTGCCTATGGAAACTCGAGAGCAGGCCAGGGATGCTTTGCAAGTTGAACAAATAACAAACATCAATCAATCGATTTTAAATGAGCTTTGAACGACACAGCTGAAAGTTCTGCCTTCTCTGGATTCGATGCAAATGCATTTCCATCCTGCCCTCCTGACTCAACTGGGCCATGTTTTGTGAAAGGCTACTTCGCTCTTACATCTTTATGGAAGCCTCAGCTGCATTAGTGTAATTGATCTATTAGGCTATCCCATTTATGGATTTAATCACCCTTCCTTCTCCAACGTGGCTTGGAGCCAAAAGCCAATTAAGATCAATTGAAGGATTTCAGTGGATTTTCTATTTGGCTTTTTAAGCAGGTGAATTTTTCAACACCTAGGATATACACACACATACACAGAGACACACACAGGTATTTCTGATTGCTGTCTTTATAGTACTTTTTTTTTTTTTGAGCTGCATGTTGGATTAAGATGAAGAGAAAAAAAATAATCCAAGAAGAGTACAAGAGCAAATCACTTCTCTAAATAAAAATATCCCTATAATCCAGAGGTAGATTCTATTTACCTTTACTACCAGTTTGCCAGGGGGTCACGCACGTGCTTTTCTGCACATGTGCAGAAGCATCCTAATGACGTTGGGGTCGGTGGGTGGAGCCTCCCACTCAGGGGTGAAATGTAAAATGTGTTACTACTGATTCTGTGGGCATGGCTTGGTGGGGGGGGGTTAATGTGACTGGGTGGGGGTGGCCAACTTTTTTTTTTTTTAACTTTTCAAAGCATTTTTTTCTAATGCTTTGAAAAGCCTCTGCCTATCAGCTGGGATCGTCAGAGACTTTTCAAAGCATTTTTTTTTATCACCTCTTCAGCCAAGAGGTTGCAGAAAAAAATGCTTTGAAAAGCTTCTGACGATCCCAGCTGAGCCACGCAATCGTCAGAGGCTTTTTTTTTTTTTTACTTTTAAAAGCATTTTTTCATCGGAAGAGGTTGTAGAAAAAATGCTTTTAAAAGTAAAAAAAAAAAAGCCTCTGACGATCGTGTGGCTCAGCTGGGCATGGTGGGGTGGGCGCAGGGATTTTTTCTACCGGTTCTCCGAACCACCCGCCGCCATCGCTACCGGATCGGGCGATCCGGTCCGAACCAGGAGCATTTCATCCCTGCTCCCACTACCGGTTACTACCGGTTCTTGTGAACTGGTCCAAACCAGAGACAACCCACCACTGTTATAATACCAAGAGAAGTGTTTTCTCAAACTTAGCAAACTTTAAGATGTGTGGACTTCAACTCCCAGATTTCCTCAGTTGGATTTCATGGATGAAGCATACTGGCTAGGGAATTCTGGGACTTGAAGTCCACACCTCTTAAAGCTGCCAAGTTGAGAAAGGCTGCCCTAGACAGTGGCAGTAGCATTTAGTCAACCTGGAGGTACGGAGAAACTGAGCCTCCGTACATGCCCTGCGCTTACCTGCATCCAAAACGGGCCACATAGGGATTCCTGAGAGGGGTGGGGTGGGGTGGGCAGGGCAGGGCCAACCAGGAGTGGGATTTGGGGGGTTCTCTGAACTGCACAGAATTCTAGCTAGAGGTTCTCCTGAATTCCTGCAAACCCCCAGCAGCCTACCTCTGCATGAAGCACATCCACAGCGAGTGTCCATATGCTGAGACACACTCCCTGTTTCTTCACTCTGGCTGTGTCCCCAGCCCAAAATCTCTGGTTTTTTTTTTTTTTTTTTTGGTTATTTTTTACAAGAGAAAATAAGCAAACTCTACTTGCCTGGCTCTCTCTGCGATTTGCAATTCCATTTACACTTCAAAAGTAGAAATAGTAGGCGTGCAGGCCCAAAGGAGATCAGGTTAATGATGGAAGAGGCAGGAGATTTTAATCCTGTTCATCTTAGTGGAACCTCACCAGATCAGTGGATTTGCAACTCCTGTTAGCATTTAAAAGGAAACTCCCTTTGGTACAAACAGGGATGCTTGATTCGGTCCCAAGCAAAGGGTAGGGGAGACATCTAGATGGGAATATTAACAGGTTCTCCCGAATTACATATCTCCTTCTCAGAAGAATTCAGCCAGTTGAACAGGGAATCTAAAAAATAATAATAATGATCTCCATGTTCAGTAAAAGAAAGAAGGAATGTGGTGTGATGAGCAACATGGTCTCCAAGGGGGCAGGAGACCCCCAATGATGGACCTTCCACTCATTTTCTCATTGAGCTTCCTACCACACCATCCGGAACAATGTATCTCAACCCTGGCAACTTGAAGATGGTGGACTTCAACTTCCAGAATTCTCCAGCCAGCAAGCTGGGACAAGAGAAGTTAGCATAAGGGATCTATCTAGCCACTCATGATATGTCAGCAGAGTCAATCCCATTTCTTGTGGTTTTGGGACCACCAGAACATTGAGGGCTGCAGGACTGAGCACATGGGAGAACCTCAAAGATGTTCTCCTAGTCCAAGGGTACCAAACTTGATTGCATTGAGGGCCACATCAGGGTTGTGTTTGACCTTGGGGACGGCAGGGTGGGTGTGGCCAGCTCAATGTCAACTCATGTCGGGGGCACCTGTTCTCTCCCTGTCCCACACACGCACCCCCACAGATGGCCCGGAGTTAATAAGCCACACGACAAAATCTTTGAAGATAAAGCTGGCAGCAACCCAGTGGCTAGCTGCCAATTCAGACTTTACTCACACAAAACAAAGATTAGACTGCAAGCATTCCGATAAAGCAGGCAAAGTTTCAGCAATACAAGGATTAGTCCAAATGCAGTCCGACAAGGCAGGCAGAAGTCCAGTAACGCAGAGACCATGGATTATTTCTAGTTTTTGCTCGTCACAAACTGAACTGGCCACCACACCCACATTTATACCCTGTGGGGTGTGGTCCAGTGACTCAGCTAATCTCTGGCACGCCTTCCCCTCTGCTGTGCACGCTTCTCCCTGCGCCGCTGCCGAGGATCCAGCCAGCACTTATCTCTTTCGTCGCTGTCCACCTGTGGCTGTGGGGACGTGCTTGGCTCTGGGCCTATCTCTTGGCCCTTGGTGTCCTCCGGAGGCATTGCCAGAGAGGAGGGTCCTGGAAAGGGAGGCCTTGCCAACTCCTCTCCCTCACTCTCAGAGTCTGCATCTGTCGATAGCCCAGGCTCAGGCAACGGAGCCACAACAGCACCTGTCGGGGGCACCTGTGGTGGCCCCAGTGCTCTGCCAGCAAAAATGGGCTGGTGGCATTAGGGGGAAGGGCTCCAATATCTTTAGGAAAGCAAAATGCTTCTTAGGAGAAGGAACGGGAGAGGGAAGAGGGGGTGGCATTTGACGGAAGCTATGTCTAATGCCAGGGTTTGTCCTCCTTCCTTCCTCTCCTTTTTCTCTCTCCCATCCCCGCTCTTCCCTTACTGTTCTTTATCAGGAGTTTCCACCCCCTCCCATTCCTTCTCCTAACAAGTGTTTTACTTTCCTAAAGTCATTGGAGCCCTTCCATGAAACGCCACCACTATGGCTTATGGTTCCTTGGTGGCTAACTGTCCCGGGCATCAAAAAAAACCCAGGACGAACCTTCCTTCTGCTAATGGGCCTTGCTGAAGCGCATGGGACAGAAGGGACGTGTCCCATCGCCCAGGGCGAATGAATGGAGGCATGTCAGCTGAGCAGAATAGTCAGCGGAGAATCACCCAAGGGTGGAACCCTGTAGAAGAAGGAGGGACGGCCAAAGGTATGAGATGAAAAGTCCTAGATCCTCCCTACAAGCCTCTGCCAGCGAAAACGGAGCTCAGGAGCTCCATTTTTGCTGGTAAAGGAACTGCAGGCCAGTCCTTTGTTGTTTCCAGGGCAGTGCCATGGACCAGATCTAAGCACCCCCCCCCCCGGGCTGGATCTGGTCCCCAGGCTTTGAGATTGACACCCCTGTCCTAGTCAAACACTTGAGGAAGAGACCTATCACTCTGGACAGCTTTTATCAAGGAGGGAAGCTTCTCTCCACGGAAATGTACAAAAACACACCAAACATACCAGCCTGAATGTAGCAAAATCCCTGCATTTTGGCTGCTAGCAGTTGAGATGAATCTCTTTAGCGCTGTTGTGAGAATCCAGGCAAAACTATTTCTTTCCAGCAAATGTCTCAAAAAAAAAACACACACACACACAAAACCTTCACTGCTTTTCCACAAATGCTAAAAAAAAAAACCTTTCACATCGGACAAAGTTTATGCCCTATGCTCCACCCATAGAGGAGGGAAGGCGAGTCGTGACCTTGATCTAGAACTTTTTGTGCAGTGTATGAAAAATATATTAACATTTGTTTGGCTATTTTCTCGGGGTTGTTTTTTTTCTCTCTCTCTCTCTCTCTCTCTCTCTCTCTCTCTCTCTCTCTCTCTCTCTCTCTCTCTCTCTCTCCCTCCCTCCCTCCCTCTCTTTCTCTCTCTCTCCCCCCTCCCTCCCTCTCTCTCCCTCCCTCTCTCTCTCTCTCTCTCTCTCTCTCTCTCTCTCTCTCTCTAGTATGGCTTGGCTTTAAATTAAAATTTCAATCTGGCAACCCTGCCGCGAGGCCAAAGGAGAGCATTTAATTCTTCAAAATGTACCTGACCTCCTGCAAAAGGGGGAAAGCTTTGGGATCCCTGCACTCAGTTGGGGGTGGGGGGGGGGGGCTGGAGGGGGGTCACCAAAGGATGCTGGCTGGTTGACAAGCTTCTACTGAACAAAAACAAACAAAAACAACAACAACAGCACCATCTGGGCAAAGCTGTGTCTCAACTCAGCACTCAACAGATCTGTTGGGTGAGGGCCATATTTTTGGGTAGCAGTGGTCTAGTTTAGGGAATATGATACCTTTGTTGCAGGAGGAGGAGGAGGGGAGCGTGGCAAACCCCAGTCCCTTCTAACACTGATGTTGTTGTTACCCAGTTGAGTAATGCAACATCTGCAAGAAAACAAGCAGGCTCAGAGAGCACCAAGGGGCCCACAGTCCCGTCCACCTCTTCCTCTCCACAATCCCCATTCTCTTCTAGCACTGATGATGTTACCTACTTGGGTATGGAAATGTCTACAAGAAAAGGAGGAGGAGGAGGAGGAGGAGGATGACGACGACTGTGTTGCTTTCTGGTTGTTTTCTTGCAGATGTTTCAATACCCAACTAGGTAACATAATCAGTGCTAGTAGAGAGTTAGGTTTGCTCTGTATTATATAATGGTAGAATAGAATAGAATAGAATAGAATAGAATAGAATAGAATAGAATAGAATAGAATAGAATAGAATAGAATAGAATAGAATAGAATAGATATTGGAATGAAGAATGGAATGGAATGGAATGGAGTAGAATCGAATCGAATCGAATCGAATAGAATAGAATAGATATTGGAATGAAGAATAGAATAGAATAGAATAGAATAGAATAGAATAGAATAGAATAGAATAGAATAGAATAGAATAGATATTGGAATGAAGAATGGAATGGAATGGAATGGAATGGAATGGAATGGAATGGAATGGAATGGAGTAGAATCGAATCGAATAGAATAGAATAGATATTGGAATGAAGAATAGAATAGAATAGAATAGAATAGAATAGAATAGAATAGAATAGATATTGGAATGAAGAATAGAATAGAATAGAATAGATATTGGAATGAAGAATGGAATAGAATAGAATAGAATAGAATAGAATAGAATAGAATAGAATAGAATAGAATAGAATAGAATAATGGAATAGAAAGAATAGAAGAATGAAGTATGGAATAGAATAGAATAGAATAGAATAGAATAGAATAGAATAGAATAGAATAGATATTGGAATGAAGAATAGAATAGAATAGAATAGAATAGAATAGAATAGAATAGAATAGAATAGAATAGAATAGAATAGAATAGATATTGGAATGAAGAATAGAATAGAATAGAATAGAGTAGAATAGAATAGAATAGAATAGAAGAATGGAATAGAAAGAATAGAAGAATGAAGTATGGAATAGAATAGAATAGAATAGAATAGAATAGAATAGAATAGAATAGAATAGAATAGAATAGAATAGAATAGAATAGATATTGGAATGAAGAATGGAATGGAATGGAATGGAGTAGAATAGAATAGAATAGAATAGAATAGAATAGAATAGAATAGATATTGGAATGAAGAATAGAATAGAATAGAATAGAATAGAATAGAATAGAATAGAATAGAATAGAATAGATATTGGAATGAAGAATGGAATGGAATGGAATGGAATGGAATGGAGTAGAATCGAATCGAATCGAATCGAATCGAATCGAATCGAATCGAATAGATATTGGAATGAAGAATAGAATAGAATAGAATAGAATAGAATAGAATAGAATAGAATAGAATAGAATAGAATAGAATAGATATTGGAATGAAGAATAGAATAGAATAGAATAGAATAGAATAGAATAGAATAGAATAGAATAGAATAGAATAGAATAGATATTGGAATGAAGAATGGAATAGAATAGAATAGAATAGAATAGAATAGAATAGAATAGAATAGAATAGAATAGAATAGATATTGGAATGAAGAATAGAATAGAATAGAATAGAATAGAATAGAATAGAATAGAATAGAATAGAATAGAATAGAATAGAATTTAATAGAATAGAATAGAATAGAATAGAATAGAATAGAATAGAATAGAATAGAATAGAAGAATGGAATAGAAAGAATAGAAGAATGAAGTATGGAATAGAATAGAATAGAATAGAATAGAATAGAATAGAATAGAATAGAATAGAATAGAATAGAATTCTTTATTGGCCAAGTGTGATTGGACACACAAGGAATTTGTTTTAAGTGTATACGCTCTCAGTGTACATAAGGAGGATAAAATACATTCATCAAGAATAAAAAAGATACAACACTTAGTGAAAGTCAAGGTTACTAATAAGCTATCGAATAGTACTAGGAAACAAGAACAATATATATTGAAAGATACAAGCAACATGGTTATAGTAATAAGTGGGAAGAGATAGATACTAGTAAGGAAGAGAAGAATAATAGTAATACAGTCTTAGTAAATTATTTGATAGTGTTGTGAGAATTAGTTGTTAAGCAGAGTAATGGCATTTGGGGATAAAACTACCATATAACGGTAGACATTTAATAGAGAGTTCAATCCTGAGCTACAAATATTTACTTTTATCTGTTGTCTCCATGCTTGATGTTCAACGTCCATGAGCAGCTCTGCCTTTCAGGGCCTGTAAGATGAGTCACCCAGAGCTGATGGACATCTTTTAATTAGCAGGCAAGTGAATTACACTGAGCTACCACAAGCCCCATCTCTTCTTGACAGGCTGGGAAAAGGGAGATTCTCTCATTTTCGGTTCAAGATAAGAAACAAAAGGCGAGATGGGCAGCATACAAGTCTAATAAATTAGACTTGTTAGATAGTGTCTGTTGATGATGCCAACAGATTACAGGATGGATATTCAGCAGAATTTGCAAATAGGAAAAGAGGAAAACAGAGGGCACCAGCATGCTAGGAATTTACTATAATCTTCTGCATTTGTTGGTTATATTTAAGGAAAGAGAGAGGTGGAAAGAAAACAGGCAAGGTCTTAATTTGGGAGAAATTTGCACAGTTTTGCCAGCCTGTCTAGAATGCGGAAGCCAAAGCTCTAACATAGAAAGAGAAGTTTTGAAATAAACTATGAGTAAATGACCCCTTAAGGTTTTGTGAGTGGCCTCCAGCCCATTTTGTTTCATTCATTCATTTATTTATTTTAATTTATTACACTTGTATGCTGCCCAGCTCAGCTTTTATTTATTAAATAGATTTATATGGACACCCAATTCATATACAATGACTCTGGGTAATGTTAGGGTTTTTGCTGATACTGTGGTTCTATTTTTTTTTTCCAGATGGGACTGCAATAATCTTTTTAAAAAAATATTAGTTAACGTTCAGTATGGTGTAGTGCAGGGGTCAGCAACCTTAAACACTCAGAGCTACAAAGGTCCTAACCGGAAGCCCCCCGTTCAATTCTGGAGCCGCCTGGAAATCCGGTTCCCCCACCATAGAGTCTCCTCCTAACACGTTGTCCTTTTTTCTTCTGCCTGTCCTAACCAAAAGCCCTATCAATTGTGGAGCCGACCGGCAACAGGGAGCTACTGCAGAGGAATGAAAGAGCCACATGCGGCTCCAGAGCCACGGGTTGCCGATCCCTGGTGTAGATGATAAGGAAAGAGAATCAAGAAGAAAAATGTACTGGATTTTAGGCTGAACACACCCACATCCTGGTACCCTAACCACCTTTCTCCGTATACTCCACAAGATTCATGTGTGATTTTGATCCTAGATCAAAGAAAAGTTGGCAGCCTATTTTTCTATTGTTGGATCCCACCGTTTCCCCAGCTAAAATACAACCCAAAAATGGAAATGCTTCCCCTCAAGAGATTGAATTCTCCACCCCACGTTATCTCTCTCTCTCTCTCTCTCTCTCTCTCTCTCTCTCTCTCTCTCTCTCTCTCTCTCTCTCTCTCTCTCTCTCTCTCTCTCTTTCTTCTAAAGGAAATTCGCACCACAGTCCATTCATCAAAACACAGCCATCCAGAAGCTGGCTTGAAACAGGCCATAAATTCAGCCAGCCACAAAACAAACAGCCCTTCAGCCACAGACAATGAATGAATGCAGGAAGATTTTTTCAGAAATGTCTCTATCATGATCAATATGATGTTGAATTGTAGGGCAGGCTCAAAAGACAGACCAGGTTAAGCTAAAATGGGAATAGAGTGGTTTGTGGGTCATCAACGCCAGGTATTTGAACCAGGCTATTACCTTAAGCAGCGGTGGGATGCAACAGGTTTAACAACCCGTTCAGTGAGCGCGTACTTCGAGCTCGTGTATGCATGCACCTAATGCACTTCCGCGCAGCGTTCAAAATACAGCAATTTGAAGCTCAGCTGCTTACCTTCTAAGGCAGCCCCGGTAAATAGAACAGCGGAGGCGTGGAAATCAGCTGTGCCACAAGAATCAATTAAGCCAGAAAGAATATAGGACAGGATAGGGCGGGGTTGGGTGGGTGGAGCCAGCTGATCGTCGGAACAACCGGTTCACCTGAGCCAGTCTGAACCGGCTGAATCCCAGCCCTGACGTTAAGCCAGTGCTTTCCAAACCTGGGGAAAATTTACAACAAATTGAGTAAAAAGTAGTTTTTTCTTTGAGTAACCATACATGAACCAACTACCCACCATCACATGATCTTTTAAATTGACCTAAAGATTGAGATATCTACGTTGTGACCCAAGCCCAAGTAAGTATTATCAGACGCGATCAGTTCAAAACAAACAGACTTTATTAGAACAGCTGAGAATTAACTCGTTCTCAGCGTAGTCCAAACTAAATCAAAACAAATTCTTCATAACACAATTCTTCAGCCTTATCACCAACCTTGGTCTAATTAGGCAACCTGCCAAAGGCTTTTCTTGGCAAAAGTTCAGGAGCAGAAGACGCCGACAAGAAATAAATGCAGCAAGACAAGAAACAAATCTATCAACGTTGTTTTCTGACAAAGAGCCCAAGAGCTGTTGCTGGTCTTTTAAGCCTTATGGGAGGGGCCAATCATCTCTTGGCCTTACTCCCAAGTCATCCTTTTTGCTTTACCTGCTCTAGTAGCTCTTCTCATGCGTGGACTAGGAACAGGCTCCTCCTGTTCCTCTGCCTCTCTGCTGTCAGCCTCTGGAGGCTCCAGAGTCTGCACATCACTCCCCGATGGCCCTGGTCCCATCTCTGCCTCCAATATAGAGCCCTCATCTGGGCCTTCCCCAGCCTCCAGGACTGACCCCTGTTCTTCCTCAGCCTCCTCACTGTCCAACTCCACTGCTAGCTCCACAAGCTGCTGACGGACCACAACAATCTATTTGAAAATCTCCCAAAGTATTCCTATTAAGACAAACGTCTATAAAATTACCAATGGGAATTTGTTGAGGTGATCTAAGGATCATCCCATAATATTCTGTTTAAAATACAGGAAGTCCTCCAGTTATGACCGTCCATTCAGCAATTGTTTAAAGCTACGACAGTGCTAAAGGAAGGGACTTGCAACTGATCCTTGAAGTTCAGTAGGACGTTCTGATAAGCAGTGTGAAGTAATGAAGGAGAAAATTTAGGAAGCATTGCATTAAGGCCATAGTAGGGTTTACTTGTTTAGGCATCACATATTGTGTGAATGTCATCATTGTCATCCATTCAGTCATGTCCGACCCTCGGCCACTTTATGGATCAGAACTCTCCACGTCCCTCTGTCTCTCACCGCCTCCTTCAGAACTACAATGATCATCCCGGTGTCCAGCCAGTGGGTGCTAGAGCAGCCCCTTCTCCTTTTTCCACTGATCACTCCCAGCATGAGTGAAGAGTGGTGCAGTGACGTAGAGGTGATGCTCTCACCTCACAATCAGGAGGCTGTGAGTTCAATCCTAGGTAGAGGCAGATATTTCTCTCTCTGGGCACAATGAGAATATATCTGCTGAATAAAACTCCGCTTTGGCAACAGGAAGGGCATCCAGCCAGTAAACATTCAGCTCCATTCAGACTCCACCCCGCAAAGGATTATGGGGTCATTAAAAGAGGATGATGATGATGATGATGACTCCCAGCATGAGTGACTTTTCAAGTGAGTCAGCTCTCATGACATGACCAAGGTATGACGGGCTCTATTTGGCTTTTAGTGAGGTTTAGTCTAAGATTTCTTTGTTTCTTATTTTTGCAGTTCATGGGATTTATTTATTTATTTATTTATTTATTTATTTATTTATTTATTTATTTTATTGAATTTGTATACCGCCCTACTCCTGAAGGACTCAGGGTGGTGAACAGCCATAGAATAAAACATATAAATACAAAATTTAAAATAGACTAAAACCAATTAAATAATTTGGCTGAACAAATTTAAAACCCCAATAATTTAAAACCAAATTTAAAATTTCCATTTAAAAAGGGGAAAGACTTAGGTCAGGCCAGCTTGATGAAATAGGAAAGTCTTGAGCGTGCGACGGAAGGTACGCAGATCCGAGATCCTCCATATCTCCAGGGGGAGCTCGTTCCACCCTTCTCCTATCTGCCTTTTCAAGTTTTGCAGCCATAAGTAACAATTTGGAAAAAAAAACAAAACATTGTGATTACTAATCTGCATTTGATTGTGTGAATGTACTTCTTATTAATCCAGCTTTAGGTATCAGCATGCGGTGTGAACTCAACCGGAGGGTTCTTTCCTCTGTTGAAAAGACAGAACTCAGAATTATTCCCAGAGATGGTTCTTAAGGGGTAGGGAAATAGCTCTAATTCCACCAAAGGCTGATTTTGCTCTGTGCTCTTTATTAGAGGCCCGGTTCTGTTCTCATGGGTAGCAGAACTGAAAAAACATCTGTACCAAGTCAGATCACTTCTGGTCCAAGACTCCTTAATAGAAAAGCTGGGGAAGCCACGAGCTGAATTCACCCATGAAATGAAAGAGTGGCACACAGATTTATTTTGTAGCCAAAAAAGTGGGGGACAGTTTCCAGAGTCCTTTCTCTCTCAAAGTTCTTTTCACAAGGATAGCAGGAGGATATCTGAGGTTTTTAGAACATGGGAATGTTCATCTTCCCAAAAATATTAGTACTCTGATCCGAACACCAACAAAGGAGTTTCCTTTGCTCAACTGTGGGTTGTGTGTCAGTTATGTCCTTTCATTTATCAACAATTAGCTGGTAACCCGGTGTTGCCCGGTATTTATAGACTTCAAGGCCTTTGTCTGACAGGGAGACATTGAGAGGGGCCTTTCTTCCTCCTATTCCCATGCCCATCATCCCTGCCCACTCCCTTCCTCCTCCCATGCGCTCCTCTTTCCCGCCCTGTCTACAATCCTGGCATTTTGCCCCAAATCCATCAGGCACTTCCCCATTGCTCCACTGGAGTGAGAACGTCATGGCTGCCTTTCCAGAGGAAGCTGTGAAGGAACTGACATCACAAACAATTGCCGTTCTAGGATGCCACACTCACTCTCCTTAATGGCCCAGGCATTCCACAGTTATGCTGGAACACAAGACACACAGACACACAGAGATACACACAAACACACAGAAATACCCCAGGGGTGTCTTACCCCAACAGTATTTGTTTCCAGATAGTAAGTCATCTGTGTACCAAGTTTGGTTGAAATTGTTCAAGGCGTTCCAGAGTTATGCTGGAACATACATACATACAGTCTTTTTTATATAGATAGATAGATTTCTGATCATAGTCACTCATGCCATAGTCACCTCTCATCTTGACTGTTGCAACATCCTTCCAGGTCCAATTCAAGCTACCATTGTCATCTATAAAGCCCTCCATGGCCTAGGGTCAAGTTGTCAGAGCTGGGAGGCAGGGGATATAACGGGTCTCCTCTTTTAAGGAGGTCCACCTGGTGGGACCTGGAAGAAGGTGGCTCCCTCGTAAAATGGGGCAAAACTCACTTAACCAATGTTTCACTTAGCAACATAAAATTTTGGGCTCCGTTGTGGTCGTAAGTCAAGGACTACCTGTATATACGTGATATAGTATATCAGTAGTAGAATACAGTGTTTTTCAATCTTAGAAATTGTAAGCAGCCGGCCCTACCTTTTAATACAGAAGCAATTCTGCACAATGATGTAGCAAAAGTGTTTTTGCGTCAGGGAAGGGTTACACTTGATTACTTTTTGTATTCCTTCCAATTTTTTTTTTTTCATTCTGTCTTTGCAGCTACATTCAAAATTATTGAGAAGTAAGGATTTCAGGGTTCAGGAGGGTGTTGTTGTTGTTGTTGTTGTTGTTGTTGTTGTTGTTGTTGTTGAGAAAGAAATAAGATAGAATGCATCTTGGGAACCTGATGATACTTCAGGACATAAAGTTGATTTACACAAATATCTAAGAAGAGAGTCTCAACATAAAATAGCTCTACAGATCTCTTCTTTCTACTTCTATTTCCAGAAGAAATGCTACCATCATTTAAAAAATACAAGAGATTTCTGGAAGGTTGCAGGAGACTGGCCAGAGCCTATAACACCCAAATGTCCAAGAATACAAATTGCACAGAGAGCTAGTCTTGTGTGAATCATCAATCTCTCCATTTCCATGTTTCTCATCTGTGAAATAGATGCATTAATGGATCTTCTTTGATCATGCTTTTGTGCTGTTCTGGTCACAAATGAGTTTTGTGACATCCTTTTTTTTTATTTTTATTATTATTCCAATTTTAAAAACTGCTGCAAATTTGCATATTAGGAAGTACCTCCATTGTTCCTTCCTAACACATATTAATATAGGATAGAATAGGATAGAATAGAATAGAGTAGAGTAGAGTAGAGTTGAGTAGAGTAGAGTAGAGTAGAGTAGAGTAGAGTAGAGTAGAGTAGAGTAGAATAGAATAGAATAGAATAGAATAGAATAGAATAGAATAGAATAGCAATAGCAATAGCAATAGCAATAGCAATAGCAATAGCAATAGCAATAGCACTTAGATTTATATACCGCTTTACAATGCTTTATAGCCCTCTATAACTGTTTTACAGAGTCAGCGTATTGCCCCCGACAATTTGGGTCCTCATTTTACCCACCTTGGAAGGATGGAAGGCTGAGTCAACCTTGAGCCTGGTGGGATTCAAACTGCCAAATTGCAGGCAGCCGGCAGACAGCAGAAGTAGCCTGCAGTACTGCACACTTACCACTGTGCCACTGAGGCTCAAGGAGTAGAGTAGAGTAGAGTAGAGTAGAGTAGAGTAGAGTAGAGTAGAGTAGAGTAGAGTAGAGTAGAGTAGAATCGAATCTGGAAGGGACCTTGGAGGTCTTCTAGTCCAGCCCCTTTCTCGAGCAGGAGAACCTTTACTATTTGAGATAAGTGACTGTCTAATTTCTTCTTAAAAACCTCCAGTGATGGGAGCGCCCACGATTTCTGGTGGCAAGCTGTTCCACTGGTTAATTGTCCTCACTGTTAGGAAGTTTCTCCTTAATTCCAGGTTGCTTTTCTCTTCTATTAGTCTCCAACCGTTGTTTCTTGTCCTGCCCTCCGGTGCTTTGGAGAATAGCTTGACCCCCTCTTCTTCTTTGTGGCAGCCCCTCAAATACTGGAAGACTGCTAACATGTCACCCCTATTAGCTGAGTTCACACCACTAAGCCACAAATGGCATGTTTCGTGAGCCCATCTACCCCACCATGACTTGTAAATCATGCTAGACTGTTACCCGCAAATGGAGTCAATGGTGGTTTGTTTTGCAGGCTTAGCTGACTGGGATCTCTATTTTTTTTTCAACCCGGTCTGAGTGCAATGTGTAAATAAAACTCAGAGAGCTCTGTGTAACTACTTAAGCCAATTCTACATTTGCTGCAAAATTTGGCCACCACATCAGGGGTGGGTTCTAATTTTTTTTACTACCGGTTCTGTGGGCGTGGCTTATTTTGTGGGTATGGCTTGGAGGTCATGTGACTAGGTGGGCGTAGCTAGCTGGTCAGAGTCATTTCTGGAAGGTCCTCGCACTTACAACCCGACTCATTTGTTTGCTTTTAACACTGATCAGCTGTAGGACGGCCCTTTGAAGCCCCGCGGCAAGAGTTTAAACAGGTTTTTTCCCTCTAGTCATCAGCTGGGACTCAGGAGGCAGCAATAGATTGGGGGTGGGACCAAATAAAAGGTAAGAATAACATGGGTAGGTGGGGGGGGGGTGGGAGGGCAGGGGGGAGAACCGGTTCGGTGACGTCATATCGTCACCGCTACCGGCTCGGCCGAACCGGACCAAACCGGGAGGAACCCACCACTGCACCACATATGGCATCTGTAACAGTGATGGGTTTCAAAAAAATTGATTACTGGTTCTGTGGGGGTGGCTTGGTGGGCGTGGCATGGCTTAGTGGGCGTGGCTTGGTGGGCACGGCAGGGAAAGAATACTGTAAAATCTCCATTCCCACCCCACTCCAGGGGAAGGTTACTGCAAAATCCCCATTTCCTCCCGATCAGCTGGGACTTGGGAGGCAGAGAATAGATGGGGGTGGGCCCAATCAGAATTTTTACTACTGGTTCTCCGAACGACTCAAAATTTCCGCTACCGGTTCTCCAGAACTGATCAGAACCTGCTGAAACCCACCTCTGATCTCTGGGTAACTGCTTAAGCCAATTCTACGTTTTGCTGCAAAATTTGGCCAGAGCTGATAGCATCTGTAATGGTCAGTTCAAAAGAAAAAGCGAGTTCTAATTTGCAGAGCCATTTCCAGATCCCAAATAGCAGGGAGCTATTAAAACAACTGAGAACCAAATTTTCCATTCTACCTCCATGGGCTTAGCAAGAAGCAGTCTAAAGAGCATTCTATTAACCTTAATCTCTTTAAGCAGATATAAACTCATTTTGGAAAATGCAGGAGGTTAATGTGTAGTCTAACCTCCAGGAAGTGGTCAAGCAATGTAAGCTGATACATGCCTGAAACTTGCAGTAATTAATTTATACGTGTTTCTTGCCTTCTCCCCAATGTAAATTAAAAAGGAACTAATCTCTTCGACTGCCAATCCGCCGTCGCCCAGTTCTCTCAGGAGGCCCAGGCTTCATCAAGCAAGCTAGGGCCAGTCTCTCTGGACAAGAATTGACCGTTCCTTGCCACCATCCCAGCCCAATTTCACGCAAGCTGAAAAAGTTGCAGCCAGGGTGGGAAATTCAAAGTATTTGGATCCCCATCAAGATTGCCAAGGGTCTGAATTTTGACCAAGTGACCGTGGGAACGTTGCACCTTCAGCAGCCTCTGGCTGCAAGTAGTCCCGTAAACCAGGTTAGCCAAACAGTAACCAGAGCCAGCAGTCCAATAAGCCAAGTTAGCCAAACAGTAACCAGGGCAAGAAGTTCAGCGAAGCAGGCAAATCGGGCAAGCCCCACAAGACAGAGCACAAGAATCTCCAGGCGTCGGCAAGTGCACATGAGGCTCCATAGATTCAACACTTGTTCCCGACAAATGCCCCTCCCACTGGCACCTCCTTACATCTCAGTCCCCAGGTGCGCCTTCTGAAGGGGGGCGGGGCACTCTCCTCCCTCGTAGCTGGCTCAGTCTGCGTTGTTCTCGCCTTCTCTCTTCTCTCCTTGCTCTAGGATCAGGAGGGGCAGTCCGTGCTCTTTGCCTGAGCTCTGTCTCTCCTGCTCCTCCCTGTTTGCAAGCCTTTGTAATCCTGAAAAGCCCTCCCCGGACTGACTCTGCCCTTCCCCAGTTTCCCCCAAGGCCAACAGAGCCGCCTTCTCAATCTCTGTTGATTCCTGTTCCAGCTCATCTTCTCTCACAGATTCAGACTCCGATGAGGACATGATACACTTTTTTTCAGGAGTGTTGTAACTTCAAACGATTACTAAATGAACTAAAGTCAAGGACTCCCCGCATTATACTATTGATACATTAAGAATGCATTATGCTGCTGATAATAATTCGTCGGGGGTAGCAGTGAGTGTTAAGGGATGGAGCAGCCTACAACGGAGCGTAAAAACCGGCTCTTAAAGAACTGAATAATGGAATCTATGACCTTCACACCCCGCCTATCACTGTCATCCTCATCTTTGTCCTTTGCCTACATGTTTTCATTCTCCGCCAGCTATAAATGGGAAAACGATGTTTTCCTCTTGATCCGAGAAAAGATCAGCCAATGTGACAGCCCAAATATCCAAAATAGCAATATTCGGGGACACGAAACAGCAGAATGGAGCCAAGAATGGTGTGTGAACTGCAGTGAGGCAGTGACATCTGCTGTCCATTTCTGTCTCTGCAGACCTCCAATTTTTGTTGTTGTTGTTGTTGTTGTTGTTGTTGTTTTGTGATGTCGTAATAGCAAATTACAGTTGCCCAGGTCTCGAACCTGGGCCACGCGCAACGGAGTGAGCTCCCGTTCCTTGGCTCACCTCCTGCCCACCTAGCAGTTCGAAAACATGCAAATGTGAGTAGATAAATAGGTACCACTTCGGTGGGAAGGTAACAGCATTCTGTGCGCCTCGACATATAGTCATGCTGGCCACATGACAACGGAAGTGTCTTTGGGCAACGGAGATGAGCACCATGCCCAAGAGTTGGACAGGGAAATATTTTTTCCCACAGTACTGTTTTATGTCTAAATATATTTACCTATGTAACATGTCTAAGCATATTTATCCTGTAGTAAGGCTGTAGCATTATTATCCTTCTCATCTTCTCTACTTCTCTACTAACTTCTTTTATCAGTATCATTATTGTAATTATTATTACTCTGTTGTTTTGCTCATACACTGAAAGCTTCTGTACCAGAAACAAATTCCTTGTGTGCCTAATCACACTTGACCAAATAGTCCATTTTTCTCTTCTCTTCTCTTCTCTTCTCTTCTCTTCTCTTCTCTTCTCTTCTCTTCTCTTCTCTTCTCTTCTCTTCTCTTCTCTTCTCTCTTCTCTTCTCTCCTCTCCTCTCCTCTCCTCTCCTCTCTTCCATCCTATTCCATTCCATTCCATTCCATTCCATTCCATTCCATTCCATTCCATTCCACTCCACTCCACTCCTTCATTCTTCTCTTCTCTTCTCTTCTCTTCTCTTCTCTTCTCTTCTCTTCTCTTCTCTTCTCTTCTCTTCTCTTCTCTTCTCTTCTCTTCTCTTCTCTTCCCTTCCCTTCCCTTCCCTTCCCTTCCCTTCCCTTCCCTTTATTCCCTTCCATTCCCTTCCATTCCCTTCTCCATATTCTATTCTATTCTATTCTATTCTATTCTATTCTATTCTATTCTATTCCATTCCATTCCATTCCATTCCATTCTCCATATTCTATTTTATTCATTTTCTATATTCTATTCTATTCTGTTCTGTTCTGTTCTGTTCTGTTCTGTTCTGTTCTGTTCTGTTCTGTTCTATTCTATTCTACTCTACTCTACTCTACTCTACTCTACTCCACATTTTGATTCTGCAACCATGAAGATGCTCCAAGGTTTGTAAGTGTGAGTAACTGGTCATAACTAGCTTTTTTTCCCATGATGTTGTAACTTTTAACGGTCTCTAAACCAACGGTTGTAAGGCAAAGACTACCAATATTGGGGAAAGAGTTGAAATCCGTTTATTTTTGTTTTCTTCCCTGGGAAGGTGTTAAATAATAAATCAGGGCTTTCAAGAATGCAGCCAACTTTTAGGAGGAAATGTTTGAATGTCTTAGAGCCCGCAAGCCAGACCATCTCAGTGTTCCTGGTTTGGGGTTGTTGTTGTTGTTGTTGTGTGTGTGTGTGTGTGTGTGTGTGTGTGTGTGTGTGTGTGTGTGTTTGGTTGTGGTTGTTGTTGTTGTTGTTTTGAGCAGTAGCTCAAGTGGTAGGGGGTATTTTTTTGGGGGGGGGGAAGGAGGCATCTTTTACAATGATTTCAGTTCAATAGCTTCCCAGGGTGAAGATTATCTTCAAGATTCTTTGTTTGCAAGAAGAGATGCTCAAACAGGGAGAGGCAAGTTTGCAGGGTCCTATTCCTCTTCTAACAAATGCTTGCCTTTTGAAAGTCTTTCTTTCTGTATTAAAAAGATATATATATATATATATATATATATATATATATATATATATATATATATATATATATATATATATATATATATATATATATATATATATTCTGCCTCGAATGCGGGTGAGCATAAGTAGTCCTAGACCTAGGGGTGAGCTGCTGGGGGTTCACAGGGGTTTGGGAGAACCTCTAGGTAAGATTCTGTGTAGTTCGGAGAACCCCCCCCCCAAAAAAAATCCCACTCCTGGCATCCCCCGTTCCTCTTTTGGGTTTCTGGTACGCACGCGCGCGACAATCATCAGGCCTTTGTGTGTGCAGCAGTGCTGGTAACTGGAAGATCTGGTCTTCCTTTTTCCTGCATGCTCATGCTGGCCAGATGATCGTCATATGCACAGAAACCCGGAAGACTAGCTGACCAGTGCGCATGCACACACCGGAAACAGGAAGTTCATTTTCATGCGCGAGCATGGACAGCTCCTCTTCCGGGTTGCGACCCAGATGAGCACCACGTCAGGGGTAGGTTCTACTTACCTATATTACCAGTTCACAACAGGGCCGCGTGCATGCTCTTCTGCATGCACAGAAACTTCCTGATGACATCCAGGTCAGTGGGCGGAGCCTCCCGCTGGTTTTACTACCAGTTCTTGCAAACCGGTCCGAACCGGGGGCAACTCACCACTGATGCACGTGCACTCCCTTTTCAGCACTCAGTGCCGAAAAGGTTCGCCATCCCTGCCCTAACAGAATTGCGCAGGAATCCTCAGATCCTGCTTCCTTTGTCTTGCTATCACTTTTCTTCAAGAAAAGGTTCCTTTTGAAATGTTGATTGTTTCAAGAGTTCTGCTTTCTTGAACGGAGAGGAGAGGCAGTCCCAAACAGACAGACAGGCAAGCAGGCAGACTTGCAAAAAGACAGTTAGACACACACAGAGGCAGAAAGACAGACAGACAGGCAAATAGAAAGACAGACACATTATGCACAGCATCGTTATCTGTGTTTCTGCCTCCTTTTTCCAGGAAAATAAAAAGCAGGGAATGAAAAGCACTGATGGAAATTCACTGATAACAGGGCTGGTTTGCCATCTGCTGGCGTGGTGGTTAGAATGCAGTATTGCAGGCTGCTAATTCTGCCCTCTGCCAGCAGTTCGATCCTGACCGGCTCAAGGTTGACTCAGCCTTCCATCCTTCCGAGGTGGGTAAAATGAGGACCCGGATTATTGGGGGCAAATACGCTGACTCAGTAAACCGCTTAGAGAGGGCTGTAAAGCAGTATATAAATCAGGGGTGGGTTCTAAATTGTTTTACTACCGGTTCTGTGGGTGTGGCTTATTTTGTGGGCATGGCTTGATGGTCATGTGACAATTCTTTAGGATTTAGTAGAGGTACTGGTATACAGGCTTTTAACTGCTTGCAGAGCTGTACCGATCTACCCATTTATTTTTTGCAGGCACTGGTCTACCCATTTATTTTTGCAAGCACTGGTCTACCCATTTATTTTTGCAGGCTCTGATCTACTCATGTATTTTTGCAGGCACTGGTCTACTCATGTATTTTTGCAGGCACTGGTCTACTCATTTGTTTTCTTTTAACACTGATCAGCTGTAGGGCGGCCCTTTGAAGCACCTTGGCAAGAGTTTAAACAGTTTTTTCCCTCTAGCCATCAGCTGGGACTCAGGAGCAATAGATTCGGGGGTGGGGCCAAATAAAAGGTAAAAATAACGTGGGGGGGTGGGGGGCATGGGGGGGGCCGGGGGGCAGAACCGGTTCGGTGATGTCATATCATCACTGCTACCGGCTCGGGAGAACCTGGCCGAACCGGGAGGAACCCACCACTGATATAAATCTAAGTGCTATTGCTATCTTCCTTCCTTCCTTCCTTCCTTCCTTCCTTCATTCATTCATTCCCTTCACAGTGGTTAGAATGCAGTATTGCAGGCTAACTCTGCCCACAAGTCAGGAGTTCGATCCTGACCAGCTCAAGGTTGACTCAGCCTTCCATCCTTCCGAGGTGGGTAAAATGAGGACCCAGATAGTTGGGGACAATAGGCTGACTCTGTAAACCACTTAGAGAGGGCTGTAAAGCACTGTAAAGCGGTATATAAGTCTAAGTGCTATTGCTATCTCCTTACCAGTATCGTCAGTGAATAACGCTAGCAAAGGAATGGCATTTTGCACAGTTCGACGTCTCGCGAAAATAATAAGGGGAAAAAAACACCACATGCAAATCTGATTTCTTGGTCATTCCAACATTTTATTCTCCAGAATACTTTTAACTAAACATTTTTGATTATCAAAACTTGGGTCAGGCAACTGACAGCAAATGGGCCCCTTGTTGGGGTTTTGAATCTATTTTAAAAAAAAAAAATGGAGAAAAATTTCTACCTGTGATTTACATTCAGAAAATGGAATTTTGCAACATTCCTGTCTCAGGTGTGTATGTGAGGGATGGGTGAGGGGTGGAAATCAAATCAAATCCATTTTTGATTTTCTAAATCCATTTGATTTAGAAATGGATCCCGTTTTAACAGGGGAAAAGCAGGAACCAGAATGCTGTTTTTGTTAAGAATCAGGATAAATCTAGTATTTACGAAGGAAGAACACGCTACAACAGGTAATCCTCGATTTACGACCACAACGGGGACAGAGTTTCTGTTGCCAAGGAAGGTTGTTGTTAAGTGAGTTGTGCCTTTTTTTGCCACGGTTGTTAAGTGAACCAGCCAGTCATTAAGCAAATCTGGTTCCCCCCCAGTGACTCGACTTATCGGAAATCAGCTAGGAAAGTTGCAAATGACGATCACATGACCCAAGTCACATGGCCCGGATCACATGACACACACACACACACACACCCAGGATGGTACATCCATTATAAATACATCCTGGTTGCCAAGCGCCTGGATTTTAATCACACAACTGTGAGGATGCTGCCACAGTCATAAGTGCGAGGACCCATTGTAAGTCACTATTTTTAGGGCCATTTATAACTTTGACCGGCTACTAATCGAATGGTTGTAAGTTAAGGAGTATTGTATTGTTCCCCGCAATTATTCCTTTTCTCCAATATTCAGACACGGGGAGATTTAAAAATAAACCTTTTAAAATGTTTCCACGTTGGGGAAGCAGATGACCCTGAAAATGTATTTCTCGATGAAGTTAGAATTATTTTGGCACAGCTGCTTTGCTTTCCTGCCTTCCCCCCACTCCCACTCTTTTTCTCTAATTATCCCTGAAATATTACAAAATACTTTCCTTTTAATTTCTTGTCAGAAAGGGATTGTTTAAAAAAAAGAAGAAGAAGAAGATTTTTTGCAATTAAAAAAAATAGGTAAGCTTTGCAAGAAACTTAACTGCTGCCCTCGGCTGCCCTCACAAGGATTCAGATTTCTACTTTAAGCAAAACAATAGCAAACGGCCAAGAGGGGGGGAAAAAAAAATCAACATTGAAAATGTCTGCAAGCTTTCAGAAAGGACAGGAAGTCAATCCTAAGAACCGTCATCTTCCTTGCATTTCAATAATGCAAAACAGAGATTCCAGTGTGAGGTTTGGTGGACGGTTTACTCACAAAGTAAGGCCAAGGGAGCTCCTCTCCTAGGTCAACGTTGCCTTTGTTCGTTTCGTCACACAAGCAAAGAAGTGATGGCATGCCTGGCTTTTTAAAAGGGCTTCATTCATCGCTTAAGAGCTGCTTTTGACAGTAGGAAGACCAGTCGAGATTGAATTGGCCATTGAGGGACCCAAACCCCTACCCTGAAATCCATCCTCAAGCTTCTCTTGAGAAGAAATTGAACAGAAATTGAACAGTCCTGCCACCGGTTCCTTTTCTTTTTCCCTTGCTTAGAGGGAACTGCAAGAGGATGGGTTGTGTTTTTTTTCGTGCAGCAGAGTCCAACCCAAAAAGTTCAGGGGGGAAGGGGGGGAGGGAGGGAGGGAGGGAGGGAGGGAGAAAGGAAGGAAGGAAGGAAGGAAGGAAGGAAGGAAGGAAGAAAGGAAGGAAGGAAGGAAGGAAGGAAAGAAGAAGAAGGAGGAGGAGGAGGAGGAGAAGGATAGGGGGAAAGAAGGAAGGAAGGAAGGAATAAGGAAGGAAGGGAGGAAGGAAAGAAGGAAGGAAGGAAAGGAAAGGAAGGAAGAGAAGGAGAAGGTGGAGAAGAGGGAGGGTGGGAGGGAGAGAGGAAGGGAGGGAAGGAAGGTAGGATAGTGGAAAACAAGGAAAGAGGGAAGGAAGGAATAAGGAAGGAAGGGAGGGCAGGAGGGAGGAAAGAAGGGAAGAGGAGGGGGGGAGGAGGGAGGGAGGATAGGGGGAGGGAAGGAAGGAAGGAATAAGGAAGGAAGGAAAGGAAAGGAAGGAAGAGAAGGAGGAAAGAAGGGAAGAGGAGGAGGGAGGGAGGGAGGAAGAATAGGGGGAGGGAGGGAAGGAAGGAAGGAAGGAAGGAAGGAAGGAAGGAAGGAAGGAAGGAAGGAATATTCCTTCAAGTCATTTTAAACAGTTCCCTCTTACTCTGACAGGCATGCCATCAAAGGGTGCTGATGTGTGTTTATTTTTATTGCATACATTGGAATGGACAAGGACGTCTACAGTGAAAGACCAAAAAACAACCGTCTAGAATGAAACCCAACATAACGTTCACTTGTCAACCCTGCCACCTTCTTAAAAAGTTTATCCTTGGAAGACATTCTTCATGTACCCAACCGTCTCTGGCTCTCCCAAATTTGGGGACCGAGAAGACCCTCTCAATCTTGTGGGAGATGTTGAAGTTTAGATATCAATTTTGAGATCAGACAATCTGGTTTCCCCTGGCAACTCTAAGACATTCTTTCATTCTGGAACATTGCACAGGCATCCACTCATCCTTGGCCTGATTCTTGGCGTCCAATGAGAAAGAAACTAAAGGGAACATGCACCGCCATGCACACGCTTTTCAAAATAATTCCCCTCCAATGTAAACTGAACCGCTGAACCAAAGCACATCAGCCAGTATCATCAGTGGAGGAGAAGAGCATAGCTAAGACATCTAATCAATCTTCTATGGATTTTTTTTTCTCTCTCTCTCCTCTTTTCTTCTGCAATTTGAACAACCAGCAGGAGGAGGAGAAATTGGGATGATGGGCAATTCACGGAGCCTTTTAGCTATAGGTCCACCACCGTCACCTGACTAGCAGCCAGAGGGAAGCAATTAATATTTAGTGCACTTCTTCGATTCTTTGATTCCAAAGCAATGGATGGAAACTGAACAAAGAGAGAAGCAACCTAAAACTAAGGAGAAACTTTCTGACGGTAAGAGCAATCAACCAGTGGAACAACTGGCCTTCAGAAGTTATGGGTGCTCCATCACTGGAGGCTTTCAAAAAGGGGGATGGACAACCATTTGTCGAAAATGGTATAGGATCTCCTGCTTGAGCAGGAGATTGAACTAGAAGACTTCCAAGTCTTCTGCTCTGTTATTCTCTTATACTATGTCAAAGCAGATGGCCTTGGAACGGTGTCGGCCAACCAAGTCTCCATTAATGTCAGCAACAGTTGGACCTGCAGCTAGAAGTGGGCTGCTAAAGTCACAGTTTTAAGCAGCAGCTCATTTGCTTAAACCCAATGTATCTTGGGAATACGCTGAGTACACACTGGCAAGGCATTAGTAAGAGCAAAGCAGTTACGCGAGGAAAGGGCAATTCATTAGTCAACCAACATCTATCTGGAGTGAAGTTACTCCTCATGGTTGGCTCGAAAAGAGCACGGTGGAACCCATTTCCGCCCAGGATGAGATGTACATCCTTTCCTCTAATCCACCCACCCTTCCCCCACTTAAAAAAGAAAGAAAGAAAGAAAGAAAATTAGGACAATTTGATTAATACAATAGCGGGAATATCCATGGACATTCTTGTTAGTTGTCTTCCTCTTCCACCATCGTCTTGCTCAGGGGGCTTCATTGGAAGTGACGCCATTGCCCTTGTTGACGTAGAAGGGGCGGTAATGAGACTGGATGGAGAAAGCAGAGAAAGAGAGCAGTGAGCGGGCTGGTCTTCACTGAGCTCCATCAACTTATGTTTGTCTGGTACTAATTATGCCTACGGAATAGAACGGAATAGACTCCTTGCCAAGTGTGAAAGCATTAAAAGTAGAGTGCTGTAGTTGGAGCAATTTTGTGGTAAGAACAAACTGACATTGTGTCTTGTTTTTGAGTGGCCTGGCCTTCACCGTTGGTGACCCCAATTTTGTTTTTCTACTTCCTGAATCATATTAGCTAAATACATTTCTTCTGTCAAACTAAGAAAGCCACATTTTTCTTTTTATCTAAAAAATATTAATTTTTGCCTGTTATCTCTTGTTCTCTATCTCTATCTATCTATCTATCTATCTATCTATCTATCTATCTATCATCTATCTATCTATCTATCTATCATCCATCCATCCATCCATCCATCTATCTATCTATCTATCTATCTATCTATCTATCTATCTATCTATCATCTAATCTATCAGTCTGTCTATCATCTATCTATATCTATCTATCTATCTATCTATCTATCTATCTATCTATCTATCTATCTATCATCTATCTATCTATCATCTATCATCTATCATCTATCATCTATCATCTATCATCTATCATCTATCATCTATCTATCTATCTAATCTATCAGTCTGTCTATCATCTATCTATCTATCTATCTATCTATCTATCTATCTATCTATCTATCTATCTATCTATCTATCTATCTCTTTATCGTCTCCCTCTATCTTCTGATAGAAGATATCTATCTATCATCTATTTATTTATCTATCATCTATATCTATTTATATCTATCTATCTATCTACAAGGGATGCGTTGCCTCAGTGGCTAAGATGCTCAGCTTGTCGGCAGTTCAGCAGTTCGAATACCTAGCGCCGCATAACGGGGTGAGCTCCCGTTACTTGTCCCAGCTTCTGCCAACCTAGCAGTTTGAAAGCACGTAAAAAAATGCAAGCATAGCTGGCTGGAGAATTCTGGGAGTTGAAGTCCACAAGTCTTAAAGCTACCAAGTTTGAAGACCTCTGCTCCAGGCCAATGGATCTACTTCCAAATGAAGCTCTGGTCTAGCCTCACTTTCCATTTGGCTTTTCTAAGAGCACTTTTGGGGTCCCTGGAAATCCAAGAGACATGGCCTAAATCCTCAGTGCTTCCTGCAGCCCCTCAACAGCACAATCACGGTCTCCAGAAATCTCCTGATGGCAGATTCCAAATTGTAAATTGTGAATGAGAGAGAAGGCGGAGTTATTAAATGCATGGCTGGAGAGTAATCACATGGACTATATTATTCTTAATTAAATGTAAAGGTTAAGGAAATGAAGTCCATTTCATTTTTGCCTTGATTTCCTCCCACCCAGCCCCCAGGACTCTAGCAACTCCTCTGCTGCCCCTTAAAAAAATTAGTTGAAGCAGTTTCTTGTAGAGCAAAGAGATGATAGATGCTGGGATGAGCTTCGTACATTTTAAAATTAATACTGTTGTTGTTTCTAATGCCGGGCTCCAACAAATCAAAAATGAGAGGGCCTCGTTAAAAATTTAAATTACATTTGGTCCCCAATTTATTTCTTTTCGCAATTCTGAGCTGATGCAAATCTTTCTTTCAGGAGAACATGGCTCAAACTAAGGAATATCCTGTCATTAAAGGAGAATATTTGTAGCCCAGGGTTCAAATGAGGTGTCTGAGCAGGGGTGAAATTCAGAAGGTTCTAACAGGTTCTGGAGATTTTCGTATTTTCTGCTGTTTCTTAGGGACGCTGTGCAGTTAATTATTTTCAGTGTCAATATTTTCCTCCAAAAACAGAGCTTAGCCAGTATCTTGTCCGTGATCCTTGTTAATCGTTTTCTCGAAATCCTAAACCTCTCTCTGACTACAATTTATCCCTTAGAGACGGGTGAGTGAAATGCATTGGAGAATAAATCTCAGGGCGAGGAACTGCCCTTACGGCTGGAGGAGAAGTACAGGCAGTCCTTGACTTATAAAGATTCATTCAGCGACCGTTCAAAGTTACGACGGTTGCACCATCTGCAATCTTCCCAGCTGGCTTCTCACAAGTAAGAGAGCCGGTTTGGCCTAGAGGTTAAGGCGCTAGGCTAGAAAGTGGGAGACTGTGAGTTCAAGTCCTGCATGAGCCATGAAAACTAGCTGGGGTGACTTTGGGCCAATCACTAGGAGGCCCGTGAGTTCTAGTCTTGCTTCAGGCATGTAAGCTGGCTGGGTGATTATGGACCAGTCACCATGAGTTCTAGTTCCACTTTAGCCATGAAAGCCACTTAGTGACTTTGAGCCAATCACAAGGAGATTGGGAGTTCTAGTCCTGCCTTAGCCATGAAAGCCAATTGGGTGATTTTGAACCAATCACAAGGAGATTGGGAGTTCTAGTCCTGCCTTAGCTATGAAAGCCAATTGGGTGACTTTGAACCAATCATAAGGAGACTGGGAGTTCTAGTTCCACTTTAGCCATGAAAGCCAACCAAGTGACCTTGAGCCAATCACAAGGAGATTGGGAGTTCTAGTCCCACTTTAGTCATGAAAGCCAACTGGGTGACTTTGAACCAATCACCAGGAAACCGGGAATTCTAGTCCCGCTTTAGCCGTGAGAGCTAGCTGGGTGACTTTGGGCCAGCCGTTTTCTCTCAGCCTGACCCACCTCAACAGAGTTGTTGTTGTTTTGGGGAAAAATAGGAGGAGGAAGATGTGGTTGGATATCTTCGACGCCTTATTTGTAAAAATAATAAAGGCGGGATATAAATAAATAAAAGAATGATAAAGAAGTCAATGAAGGAAGCCTGGTGTCAGCATTCTGATGCTGCCATAAAAAGACGAGGCTTGACTTTTTATCTACTTATTTTCTCTGTAGATAATATCTCCTAGGAGATGGGATGGGAGGGGAGAACATTCCTGTGGGGTGAGGTCAGGAGTTGGGAAGACTGACTTGGAAGATGGCCAATGAGGAGATGAGAATTGGGGAATGGAAAGGGAAGGGTTTGGGGGGGGTCAGAGGGTCAGTATCGGCTACGACGAAGTCGGGGCCAGATCTGTCGTACTCAATAAATGGAATATTTCAGCAAAGATTAATTGTTTGGGAGTGCAATTTATTTGAGATGACATCGAAACCTGACACCTGGATTTGTTTAACAACCATATGATTCATTTAACAAATGCAGGGACTTACCAGCATGCTTTGCTTGGAAGATTTCCATGTCTGCGGCTGTGCCTTAGCCGTCTGGTGCCTCACGATGGAAGGATAGGCTGAGAGGGAGACAGAAGGCAGCTTTGGTTACTTCCAAAAATGTGCTTTCTCAGCCGCACCGGTGTGCTTCGCTGAAGTTAGCAAAGTCAAGCTATCCCGAAACACAGGAGCTTTTGAGCAGACTGGTATCCAGGTAGTCCTCGGCTTACAACCATACATTTAGTGACTGTTCAAAGTGACAACCTGAGAAAAGTGACAGGTCCTCGCACTTACGACAGAATTGCGGTATCCCCACAGCCATGTGCTCAAAATTCGGGCGCTTAGCAGCCAGCATGTGTTTATTTCCACGGTCCTCGCCCTTATGACCATTTCAGCATCCTGCAGTTACACGATCACCATTCGTGACCTTACCAACCTTGCTTTCGACAAGCAAGATCCTGTTGTGGTCCGCCAGCAGCCTGCGGAGCTGGCAGCAGAATCGGACAGTGATGAGGCTGAGGAAGAACATGGACCAGTCCTGGAGGCTGGGGAGGGCCCGGAGGAGGGCTCTGCATCGGAGGCAGAGATGGGGCCAGGGCCATCGAGGAGTGATGTGTGGACTCCGGAGCCTCCAAAGGCTGACAGCAGAGAGGCAGAGGAACAGGAGGAGCCTGTTCCTAGTGCACGCATGAGAAGAGCTGCCAGAAAGCAAGAGCAGCTAAAGTAAAAAGGACAACTCAGGAGTAAGGCCAAGAGATGATTGGCCCCTCCCATAAGGCTTAAAAGACCAGCAATGGCTCTTGGGCTCTTTGTAGGAAAACAACGTTGATAGATTTATTTCTTGTCTTGCTGCATTTATTTCTTGTCGGCATCTTCTGCTTTTGAACTTTTGCCAAGAAAAATCTTTGGCAGGTTGCCTAATTAGACCAAGGTTGGTGATTAGACTGAAGAATTTGTGTTATGAAGAATTTGTTTTGAATTAGTTTGGACTACGCTGAGAATTGAGTTAATTCTCAGCTGTTCTAATAAAGTCTGTTTGTTTTCGAACTGATTGCGTCTGATGATACCTACTTGGGTCTGGGTCACAACAGATCCATGGGAGAAGCCGGATTGGCTTAATGATGGTCTGATTCTCTTAAAAACCACAGTGATAATGGTGGCAAGGAAGGTCATAGAATCGGGTGTGACTCATTTCTCAACTGTCATGCTTAGTATCGGAGATTGTGGTCCCCATTCTGATCATACATTATTTTTAATTCTCATTTCTCCAGTTTTCTGAAAACTCAAACAAACAGGCCTTCCAACACGTAAAAGCATATGGATGAAGTCTATGTAGCCATTCAGCTATTGCTGAAAATAATAAGTTGGAAGGGACCTTTGAGGTCTTCTAGTCCAACCCCCTGCTTAGGCAGGAATCCCTTCACCACTTCAGACAAATGGTTATCCAACATCTTCTTAAAAACCTCCAGTGTTGGAGCATTCACAGCTTCTGGAGGCAAGTTGTTCCACTGATTAATTGTTCTCACTGTCGGGAAATTCCTCCTTAGTTCTAAGTTGCTTCACTCCTTGCTTAGTTTCCACCTGTTGCTTCTTGTCCTGCCCTCAGGTGCTTTGGAGAATAGCTTGACTCCCTCTTTCTTTGGGGCAGCCCCTGAGAGACTGGAACCCTGCTATCATGTCACCCCTAGTCCTTCTTTTCATCAAACT
>NW_027256892.1:24368761-24373761 GCF_029215685.1 Pituophis catenifer annectens
AGAAAATATTTTTTTTCCCCCATCATGGTTTCCTCTGAGTGGACATTTAATGACTCACTCATGGTTTATGCCTTGGTCCAATTAGGTGGGGAAATAAACAGATCAAGAAGCTTTTGGTGAGCTGGGTAAAGAAATTGGAGAATTGTCTCTATTTAAAATATTTAGCCTATCTATTTACCACATTTTTCAGAGTATAAGACGCACCTTAGCTTTTGGGGAGGAAAATAAGAAAAAAGCTGATTGGCGGGTGGATCGATCTCCCGGAATACCTCCAATCAGCTGTTCCCAGAGGTGAATTTTAGCAACAGGTTCCTTGGTTGTGAGCTCTGTGCCTTGCTTTTTTTTTCTGCCTCTGAAACTTCTGAAACTCTGTTTCAGAAAAAAACTTTTTTTCTGCCTCTGAAAGCCTCTGAAAAAAAGCCTCTGAAGCTCTGTTTTTGAGGCTTTTTTTCTGAAGCTCTGTTTGGAGGCTTTTTTTTCTGAAGCTTCATTTCTGATGCTTTTTTCAGCCTCTGAAAGCATCCAAAACAGAGCTTCGGAAAAAAGCCTCTGAAACTCTGTTTCTGAGGCTTTTTTTCTGAAGCTCTGTTTGGAGGCTTTTTTTCTGAAGTTCTGTTTGGGGGCTTTTTTTCTGAAGCTTCGTTTCTGATGCTTTTTTCAGTCTCTGAAATCTCCATTTGAGAAGCTGGGTGGTGCTACATTCAGAGTATAAGACACACCCAGATTTTCACTCTCTTTTGTGGGGGGGAAAGGTGTGTCTTATCCTCCGAAAAATACGGTAATCGTGGCTTGCAGAGGAAGTGAAGAGATTCAAGTTCTCCTCTCCTGGTTCTTAGTCTGGGGAAACTGGAGCAAAGTTTTGCTTCAGATCAAAGTCAGGAAGGAGAAAACCATCTCCATAAACCACAAAGTGAACAATTGGGTAGGTTGTGTAGAAGTGGCGGTCTTTGTTACCTTTTGGAGACAAGAACATGGAAAACCTCTTCAGGTTATCTGGCTGGTTCCAGTCGGAAAAGTTGTTCATCATGAAACGGTGATCACCTACAAAAGGAGGACACCAAAGAAAAAATCGTAGTTGTCAAGAGAAAGATTACACAGCAACCACAAAATGAGAAGGATTAGGTGTAGCATTGTAAAAGCAGGGCAATCTGTATTTCTTAGCTAAGATGGAGCTCCTCCTGCATGTGGAAATCTAAAGTCAACAGTTGACGTTGAGTCATCAATGGGCAAGATGGGCGTGGACAGCCTTCAGAACTTATGGGTGCTCCATCACTGGAGGCTTTTAAGAAGAGACTGGACTGCCACTTGTCTGGGATGGTATAGGTCTCCTCAGTGGTGGGATTCAGCCATTTCGCACCACTTCGGGAGAACCGGTTGTTAACTTTCTGAGCAGTTTGGTGAACTGGTTGTTGGAAGAAATCATAAGGGTAGAGAACCGGTTGTTAAATTATTTGAATCCCACCACTGGAGGTCTCCTGCTAGAAGACCTCCAAGGTCCCTTCCATCTCTCTTATTCTGTTATTCTGGCTGTTTAGTCCCATGTAACGCCTCTCTTGTGCGAGCTGCACTGGCTCCCGGTGGTCTTCCGAATGCGCTTCAAGGTTTTGGTTATCACCTTTAGAGCGCTCCATGGCTTAGGACCTGGTTATTTACGGGACCACCTGCTACCACCAATAGCCTCCCACCGACCAGTACGCTCCCATAGAGAGGGGCTCCTCCGGGTGCCGTCGGCCAAACAATGTCGACTGGCGGCCCCCAGGGTGAGAGCCTTCTCTGTGGGGGCACCTACTATCTGGAACGAGTTCCCCCCGGAGATACAGCGGATCCCAGATCTGCGCACCTTCTGTCGCGCGCTCAAGACGTTCTTATTTCATCAAGCTGGCCTGACCTAAGTTTTTTTTCCCCTTTTTAAATGGAAATTTTAAATTTGGTTTTAAATTATTGGGGTTTTAAAATTCAGCCAAATTATTTAATCTGTTTTATTCTATTTTAAATTTTGTATTTATATGTTTCATTCTATGGCTGTTCACCGCCCTGAGTCCTTCGGGAGTAGGGCGGTATACAAATTTAATAAAATACAAATTTAATAAAATGAAAAGCGTCCCAATCAGTACAAGCAAAGGTGGCAAGTTAACCATGAAGAGAACCAAGCGTTACTTGTTCAAACTTCAGCGTGCAGAGGTTGGCATGGGACTGCAGAAATCTCATTGGAAGCTGACATTTTATAGTTTGACCTGTGGTTGAGATCGTCAAGCAACCCCCAACAGATGCCTCCTTCCGGTGCCTTTTCTGCTGTTGCAACTCAGATGGTAGGAAGTTATCACCTTTGGGCATCGCCCATTGAATTCAACCAGTATGAAAATTGCAATGTAGTTGTCTTTAAATGAGATGCCAATTAAAAGAGGTGAATATTAAGATCTTTTCTTTTTCCCCTTGTGGGCAAAAGTGGGTGAGGTAAGCAGGGTGTTGTGATAGCTGGGTGTGGCAGATTATAATGTAGAAGAGAATATTTGTAGCTTTGGGTTGAACGGTGGGGTCCTTGGTGCTTTCTGAGTTTTGGTGTTTTCTTACAGATGTTTCGTAACCCAACTGGGTCATATCGTCAGTGCTAGAAGGAAGTGGGGTTTGCTCTCTACACCATTAAAAAAAAAAGACAATCAAAAAGCTGGAAAGAAAGAAAAAAAAGAGACCAAAACATCTCCTGAGCAGGAATCAACATCTGCATAAACACGGATTAACGCCAAGATTAATACTAGGCAACAAACAGTAAACAGTAACCCAATCAAGGAAATAGCAACTCAGACTAACACTCAAACATTAAATTACAGCCTAATCAAAGAACCAACAAGAACACTTGCACCAACACTGACAGGGGAAGCCACTAGTATGTAAACAAAGAGAAAACCACACTCCCTCCTAGTACTGATGATATTCCCTAGTTGGGTCATGAGACATCTGTAAGAAAACAACCAGATTCAGAAAGCACCTAGGACCTCACAGTATTCTTCCTCCCCCTCCTCCTCCTCCTCCTCCTCCTCCTCCTCCTCCTCCTCCTCCTCCTCCTCCTCCTCCTCCTCCTCCTCCTCCTTCTCCTCCTCCTCCTCCTCCTCCTCCCTGCACACTCCACTTCCTTCTAGCACTGATGATGTTCCCTAGTTGAGTAATGAAACATGTGTAAGAAAACTATCCAGCTCAGAGAGCACCAAGGACCCCACTGTTCAAACCCTGAGCTATAAATATTCTCTTCTACGGTTTTGTCCTTGTTGTTAGGATGAAAATGTCAAGGTAATTTTCATTGTTGAAAATGCTACACATGCCCAAAAGCAGTCGTGTCCAGGGAAGGAGAGATCAAAATTTTACAAAATGCCAAGCACAGTGTTGTGTTCCGAATCCTGGTTTTTTGTTTACGCAGCAAACATTGCACACAGGGACAAAGGGGGGGGGGGAGAGAGAGAGATTCTGTCACACTGCTGCACCTGCCATCGTGCCGATGTTGACCTCTTTGCAGAAACTTGTGGCACACAAAAATATTAGCCAAATAGATAAAGAAATAGACAATATAAATTGGGCTGTGGGTCTGAGCTTCAAGCTCAGAGCTCAGACCCACAGCCCAACTGCCAAACCGAGCTACTAACATTCAAATACATTTCATATAATACAAATATCAGGTTATTTTCCCTTCCCTGCCTAATGTAACTATATCCCTTCCAGTCAAAATTGGGAGGACTTGTTTTATTTAAGAGCAACACTTTGAGGAATGCTATTTAATGATGCACATCTGGATACTCCCACCATCTGAGTCCCTTGGGAGTAGGGCGGTATATAAATATGATAAAATAAATAAAAATAAAAATAAATCTGTCTCTTCATTCCTAATCGATTTCGTATTTTGAAAAAAAGATGTATTTCCAGTGCTCTGCATACGTTAGCTCAACTCATAGGGTAACGGTCTTGTAATGTAGGCTCAGACAGCATTTCCCCCCAGTTTATAGACAAAAGAGGTGAGGCTGGGAAGACGTCAGGATGATGAGTATTACTGCAAGCTCCAGTTCTTTCCTCCCGGTAGTGTGAATAAGGCTACAATGAATTGTGGAGACACACAAACACACTATTTCAACCCAACTTTTCTCCAATATGGTCAGTCTCAGGATACAGATGTATAAACTGCTGGTGTGGCTGAAAGCTGGCTTAGCACACCATCAAACAAGTCAGATATCTGGAATTGCATTCACCACTGTTCCTCCAAATATTCCCATTTATCCCCATATATCTATTTGTATGTATGTGTCTGTTTGTTTATCTATCATCTATCTATCTATCTATCTATCTATCTATCTATCTATCTATCATATCTACCTATTGTATTTATCATTTATCCATATCTGTCTGTCTGTCCATCATCTATCTATCTATCTATCTATCTATCTATCTATCTATCCATCCATCCATCACTTCTATCTATCTATCTATCTATCTATCTATCTATCTATCTATCTATCTATCTATCTATCTATCTATCTATCCATCACTTCTATCTATCTATCTATCCATCCATCATTCTATCTATCTATCTATCTATCTATCTATCTATCTATCTATCTATCTATCTATCCATCCATCACATCTATCTATCTATCTATCTATCTATCTATCTATCTATCTATCTATCTATCATATCTACCTATTGTATCTATCATTTATCCATATCTGTCTGTCTGTCTATCTATCATCTATCTATCTATCTATCTATCTATCCATCCATCCATCCATCCATCCATCCATCCATCCATCCATCACATCTATCTATCTATCTATCTATCTATCTATCTATCTATCTATCTATCTATCTATCTATCTATCTATCTATCTATCCATCCATCCATCACTTCTATCTATCTATCTATCTATCTATCTATCTATCTATCTATCTATCTATCTATCTATCTATCTATCTATCTATCTATCTATCCATCACTTCTATCTATCTATCTATCCATCCA
>NW_027256892.1:24376261-24399649 GCF_029215685.1 Pituophis catenifer annectens
ATGGTGTCAACGGAGCCAATGCATTAGCAGTTGATCAGGCTGAAATCATCTTTGTTGATGGACTTTGTTCTCCCAAGCAGCCCGAGAAAACCTGTACCTGTAGGAAGAGCACAGAGTCGCTGATTAGGCCAATCTGTTCCCTGGTTTCCTTGTCCTCCTGCAACAATTTGACCCTGTCTTCCAGTTCCTCCACAATCTCCTTGATGTTCTCCACCGCCACCTTCTCCCGGTGATCCAGGCCAGCTTTGACCTCATCCCGCTGTTTCTCGACGTCACGGATCAGCTCTTTGAAATGCTGGTCTACGGTGGCTTTTTCGTTGGCAGTAAAATTCTAAACGGAGACCCCCGAAAAGGGTGAAGAGAAAACCCATTTTCCGTTAAAAATCCGAAACAGGCCATTGCAGAGGAACTATTAATTTAAGATCTTCCTTCAGGACAGGACTCTGTATTTTGTAAGGAGGCGAATTTCTCTCTTTGTTTTTTAAGAAAAATCCTCACTTTAAACCAAGGGGTTTTTAATTCTTTCTGGAAATTCTCACCATAAATCAAACTCTCTGAAGACTTGGGGCATAACTCCCAGAGATCTCCAAAAGTAGCTATCAAATTATAATTTCAAAGTATTCATTCAGGAGAAGTTATTAAACCCAGGACCGGGGAGTAATCTTTAACTAGATGTAATCTTAATAGCAAATTATTCTATCCTATTCCAGCAAGCCGGCCTGGCCTAATTTTCTCCCCTTTCTTTTAAATTTTTAAATTGAAATTTTAATTTGTTTTAAATTATTGGGATTTTTAATTATCTTGGGCTAAATTATTTAATTTGGTTTTAATTATGTTTCTAACTTTTGTATTTGTGTATTTTATTTTGTGCCTGTTCACCGCCCTGAGTCCTTCGGGAGTAGGGCGGTATATAAATTTAATAAAACAAAACAAAACAAACAAAGAAACAAATGACTGCAACTTTTTGGAGTGCGGCTTTCAGTTAAAAGAAGAAGAGGACATGTTGGCTTCTTTTTCCAGTAATAAGTTCAGCAAAATTTCATTGCCTTAGTCATGTATTTACATCAGTGATGGGATTCAGCCGGTTCTCTCCGGTTCGTGCGAACCGGTAGCGGCCGCTACGGGAGGCTCCGCCCACTCGCCCAAATGGTGGCGTGTGTGAGCGCAGCGAGCGCGCACGCATGCTCATATTTGCGAACCAGTAGGGAAGGTAAGTGAATAAGGAGTGGGTTCTACTTATCTTTACTACCAGTTTGCAACGGGAGCAAGCGCGAGCGCTTCTGTGCATGGGCAGATCGTCAATTATGACATCCGGTTGGGTGGAGCCTCCTGCCGCTTTTACTACCGGTTCTACAGAACCGGACAGAACTGGGAGCAACCCACCACTGAAGTGAATCCCACCTCTGATTTAGATATGGGATAAGTAGAGAATCCAGAGGTGGTCATTTCGAATTTTGTCATTCACATTCGAGATGCTTCCGTTGGAGCAACCCCTTCTGAGCATCCTAGAATCCCAGCGAAGGAACCATCCTACCTAAGAACCAACCACGGATTTTAATTTTTGTTAAAAATGTTGCTGAGCGAGGAGAAACCACTGCAGAAATCATGCCGCGACTTGCAGCCGAGATCTAACGAATCCTCTCCTTGTGGCTTTCTCGTTCGTTCATAAGGCTCCTCATCACCCATTCAAGTCAAGCGATGGGCTTCTGCTGAGAACTTTTTTTTTTTTTCTCACAGAAAAATTCTCCGCTAAGTTTCTCCCAAAACGCAGATGGTTTCTTTGCGGTCACAGTAAGAACACCATACATAAACGACGTTGTGAAATTCTGGGAGCCTGGGCAGGGGTGAAATCTACTTACCTTCCCCACCGGTTCAGAAGTGCACACGCCACGCATCACGTTCGTACATGGACCCTCTGTGCATGCACAAACCCTTCTGCATTGACTCTAAACTGATTTTGTAGCTTTTGAAATTCTTAAATCTTAAATTTGAATTGGTATTCCCACGTTTAATCTTATTTATTGGATATTCTGTTTTCATTTGTCTTTTAACTTTTGTATTTTCTGTTTCTTATTGTTGTGAGCCGCCCTGAGTCCTTCGGGAGAAGGACGGCATATAAATCCAATAAATAAATAAATATAGAACAGGTTGCTTCCGGGCAGGTGGACTACCGGGCAGGTGGACTACCGGGCAGGTGGACTACCGGGCAGGTGGACGGAGCTTCGCGCTGCCGTCACTACCGGTTCTCCGAACCGGTCCGAACCGGGAGCATTTCACCCCTGAGCCTGGGGGTGGGGTATGAGTGTGAGTAAATTCAGGATTCTTAGGTATGTGTGTATAGCTCCAAACTAGAGACATCACTATTATGAAATTCACAGGAAATAATAATAATAATAATAATAATAATAATAATAATAATAATAGATCTGAATTAATTCTGCTTTGATTAGATCTCATCTCATGGAAAGAGGTTATGTTCTGAGCACCACACCTTAAGGACGACCAAAAAATTGGAACAAGTTTGGAACAGAGCTGTCAGAGAGCAGCAGTGACATCCCACCGAAAAGATTAAAGGAGATGGAAACATAAATGGAAGTATGAGTAGAGGTGAGATCAAATACCTGAAAAGCAAAAGATTAAAATTTAATCTTCATAGTTCAGGGGTGAATCATTTGGGGGAAAAAATGGATTTTAGCTACAGGGCACCAAATTCTGACTTGGGGGGTGGAGAAATCCTATCAAAAAGCTATGATCAACAAACCCAGTTATATCCTGTTGCTACTTTGGGAAAAGCCAACCTGGCACAAATTAAAAAGTGGACTGGTGGCATCTCTGCATGATGTCACTCTGGATCCACCACCTCTAGGGTGAAAGAGGAGACTGAAGAGGTGGGAGTTTCCAACAAAGAGAAAATGAACCATGCCAGGAGCTCCAGCACTGCAAATCCAAGCCAAACTTCCAGTGATTCTCTATAAACTCCAGTTGAGTCAGATAAACCTTGATGGAGCTGATGAAAAAGAAAGTGGCATGTAGATGACCACGCTAAGCCCGAGGGAGGGGTCAAGCACATCATCAGTCATGAGTTCCTTCACTCCCACAACAGATTTATGACCAGCCCACCCTGAATTCTATTGATTCTTATCTACCGCCAATTTGCTTGGACTGTTAGTAGTTCAGATTCTTGTAGAGCAGGCGTGTCAAACTCAAAGCCTGCGGGCCAAATCCGGCCGGCGATGTGGTCAGATCCGGCCCGCAAGGCCGTCCTGGAAAATGTAAGGGGCTGGCCCGCATCGCTACGGCCCAGTCTACCCAATGCAAAGCAGAAACATTGGGCCAACGTGGCTTCGTCCCAGTCTACACAATGCAAAGAGGAAACTTCAGGCCCATGTCACGTTGGCTCCATCTACCCAATGCAAAGTAGAAACATGCCAGCAGTTTGGGGAGTGGCATCAAGCTGGCCACGCCCACCCAGTGGCCACACCCACCCAGTCCAGCCACACCCACCCAGTCAGCCACACCCACCCAGCCCCCCAAGGTCAACCACAGCCCTGACGCGGCCCTCAATGAAATTGAGTTTGACACCCTTGTTGTAGAGAGCTTAAGCTTGCAATAAATCTTTATACCCATTTGCCTGGATCTTCTGACTTCCCTGGCGCTTAACACAGCATCGTGAAAAGGGCCACGTTGACGTGGGATGGGTGTCCGACCATCATGGGTCAAGAGGCTCAGTTGCCACGGATGATCGGATTGAAACCAAGCGAGCTCAAAAGGGGAAGTCAAGAGCTACCCTGAGAAGACCGAAGAGGAAGGACACCGGTGCATTGCTCACCTTGATACGGTCTCTCTCCTTGTGCCACTTGTCGACTTCATCGTCAAGCTCGACGATCTTCAGCTGCAGCTGTTCTTTTTGCAAAGAGAGTTCGGTCTACAGGAGGGAGAGAAGGAGAGTGATGAAACCGCCCAGCCCCAAGTCAACTCTCATGTCTTTGGCCCTGGAATCACAGGGCCTCCAGCTACCGCTTCTTGGCAAGCGCTGAGTTGGCTTTGGAAAACACCCACGTTTTAGGTTGTTCTCCGGTAGAGCCCAAAGCTCTGAGCTCCCAAAGCAAACCCGTGAAGAATAAAGAGGCTTAGAAGCCGTCAGATCTATTTTTTTTTTTTTTTGAATTAATCGCTTGGGAAGAAGTGGAAGTGGGAGAAATGGACCTGTTCATCAAGAGGGGCAAGGAGAAGAGGTAGATTTCAAAACTCAGCTAGGTTTGAATCAAAGCCCTGTGCTCAGGGTGCGCCTCTCCAAAACTAAATGCTTTTCGCGTTAATTGCCAGATGATGTCACCTTTTAATGTTGCAATTGATCAGAAGATGCCCGTGGTAGAAACGTGGTTGCAACACGACTTGTGGATTTGGGCCTGGCCCTTTGGCATGGGTACAAGAGAAGGTGGAGGAGAGAAGTTTGACCTCAATCCATCCATGCAGCTGCCCCGTCCCCCCCCCCACCCCCATTTTAAGGTGTGTCCTGGGCAGAGGGGAGCTAGAGACACCTTGATGGGTTCCTTAGCAAGCCCGTGAACAAAGTGCCAGTTTCATAAACACACAAAGGACCTTAGAAGAGGATATTTGGTGGCTCTGGGTTGAACTGTGGAGTCCTTGGTGCTCTCTGAGCTGGATTGTTTTCTTACAGATGTTTCATTACCCAAATAGGTAACGTCATCAATGCCAGAAGGGAATGGGGTTATATTGTATACAAACAGAGAGCAAAGCCCATCCTCTTTTAGCACAGATAATGAAAGGTCTGCAAGAAAACCACCCTCAGAAAGCACCAAGGACCCACAGTCCCTCCTCCTCCTCCTCCTCCTCCTCCTCCTCCTCCTCCTCCCTCTCCTCCTCCTCCTCCTCCTCCTCCCCTCCTCCTCCTCCTCCTCCTCTTCCTCTCCTCCTCCTCCTCCTCCTCCTCCTCTCCACACAAACCCCTTCCCCTTCTAGCACTGATGATGTTACCTAGTTGGGCTCAAGAAACTTCAGCAAGAAAACAACCAAACTCCCCCTCCTCCTTCTCATCCTCCTCCTCCTCCTTCTTCTTCTCCCCCCCTCCTCCTCTACCCATTCTCTTTCTCTTCCATTCCAGAAACCCCACTCCCTTCTAGCACTGAAGATGTTACCTAGTTTGGTAATGAAACATCTGCAAGAAAACCCACCAAACTCAGAAAACACCAAGGAGCCCACAAAGGAATTTATAACATCCACGGCTGTGGTCACATTTGTGCAAGTTGAGGAACTGATGTGGCGTCCAACCCATATGTAGTTCCTTACCTATATGACGCATACCACATTAACAGTCCCATATCAGTTCTATGTATTCACATCCAAATGAGCCTCTGGATTCACAAGCTACCACAATCTAGTTGCGGCAACAAAGTTGATGCAGTCCAGCCCTCCAGTTAGAGACACCTGGAGATGATTCCTGCGTAGAGCTTCCTGCCTAAGCAAGGGGAGTTGGACTAGAAGGCCTCCAAGGTCCCTTCCAACTCTGTTATTCTATTCTATTCTATTCTATTCTATTCTATTCTATTCTTATTCTATTCTATTCTATTCTATTCTATTCTATTCTATTCTATTCTATTCTATTCTTTATTGATTCCAATCTCTCTTCTCTTCTCTTCTTCTTCTCTTCTCTTCTCTCTTCTCTTCTCTTCTCTTCTCTTCTCTTCTCTTCTCTTCTCTTCTTCTCTTCTCTTCTCTTCTCTTCTCTCTCTCTTCTCTTCCCTTCCCTTCCTCCTTCCATTCCATTCTATTCTATTCTATTCTATTCTATTCTATTCTATTCTATTCTTTATTTATTCCAATCTCTCTTCTCTTCTCTTCTCTTCTCTTCTCTTTCTCTTCTCTTCTCTCTTCTCTTCTCTTCTCTTCTCTTCTCTTCTCTTCCCTTCCCTTCCCTTCCCTTCCCTTCCCTTCTCCCTTCCCTTCCCTTCCATTCCATTCCATTCCATTCCATTCCATTTCCATTCTATTCTATTCTATTCTATTCTATTCTATTCTATTCTATTCTTTATTTATTCCAATCTCTCTTCTCTCTCTCTCTTCTCTTCTCTTCTCTTCTCTTCTCTTCTCTTCTCTTCTCTCTCTCTCTTCTCTTCTCTTCTCTTCTCTTCTCTTCTCTTCCCTTCCCTTCCCTTCCATTCTATTCTATTCTATTCTATTCTATTCTATTCTATTCTATTCTTTATTTATTCCAATCTCTCTTCTCTTCTCTTCTCTTCTCTTCTCCTTCTCTTCTCTTCTCTTCTCTTCTCTTCTCTTCTCTTCTCTTCTATTCTATTCTATTCTATGCTATGCTATGCTATGCTATGCTATTCCTGAGAAGCTGAAATAGAATATCCGAAGACCAACCCTCTGCCTTATTAACAATGTACAGAAACACACTTTGTATAAAATAAGGAGGTGACATTTCGTTGCGATAGCTAATTAATTCATTAGCTCTTAGGTTTAACTCACTGCCTTCCCTTCCTCTATGCAAATCAGAGCATTCCAGCCTCAGATAACACCCCAACTTTTGCTGAAGAGCTGAAGAAATTGTTCAGGTTTTGCTTCAGCTGCATGGGTCCCCCGAGGCTGCACATGACACCCCTCCCCCCACCCCCGACCCCCCCGCCGCTGGGAACCACTCCAAAATGTTGCTTCATTGTAATTTTTAATTTGGCAGAAGAGGAAAAGATGAAAGGCATGAAGAGTAATCATGCGAACTGTATGAAATTAATCTAATTTAATTTGCATGGAAATTAAATTACACGTTATTTAATGCTGGGCCTTGACCTACCTGCCTGCTGTTTGGTTCCGGGGGACACCTCGTTTTCATAGTCCACACCCCACCCCCACTTTCAGGTGGCCCAAGGCCCTTCCCAAAGTTGGATCGGCTCACGAGCGGGACCTTTCCAGACTTCAGATCTCTAAGCCAAGCACCATCTCAGGAGTTCTTTTCTATCTTGGATCAGACTATCTCTTGGCAAGAGCATAAAAGGCAATAGTTGTAAGCTTCTCCCTTAAGATAGGGATGGGATGGGTTGAAAAAAACGTTTCTCACTCATTCGGACTGCTTGCAGAATTTCTGCATGCCTGAAGCAACCCTGACACCGTTAATGAGAGTGCCTTTTCTCACACTTCTTGTCTGTTTGCAAAAATATATATATATATATCAAAATGTTTTTTTTTTAGAGCCGGTGTGTAGGCGAATAGCTAATGTTAATGAGTTGAGGAAGGTGGAGGGACCATGCTTGATTCAAAGAAGATCTCCCTTCTTCCAAGCTGTTTGCATCCTGGTTTCATCAACATTAAAAAGCGCTCAAACAACTTATCCTTTTATAGGAGGTGCAAAAATTCAAAATAATTCACAATAGGAGCATGCAACAGAGACAATGCAACAGCTGGCATCGTTCCAACCCGGGCAGGAGTTTTCCGGGCAGGAGTTTTAAACAGAGGCAGCTTTCAAATATTTTTACCACCGGTTCGCAGTAACGTGCGCATTTCCTGAGAAGCCGAAAAGGTCCCCCTGGGGGAGGGGAGGGGGTGTTAAGGGGTTTTGCATTAGGTTAGGTTAGAAAGGTTAGGTTAGGTTAGGTTATTTTTTTTTTATTTGATTTTATATGCCGCCCTTCTCCGGAGACTCAGGGCGGCTTACAATGTGCTCAGCAATAGCCTTCATCCTTTTTTGTATATTTATACAAAGTCAGCTTATTGCCCCCACAAACTGGGTCCTCAATTTACCTACCTTAGAAAGGATGGAAGGCTGAGTCAACCTTGAGCCTTGGCGAGATTCGAACCTGCAGTAATTGCAGGCAGCTGGTCTTAATAACCAGCTTAATAACAGGGTGCCTTAGACCACTGTACTACCTAGGCTACTACCAAGGTTAGAAAGTTAACCCTTTCTTTTGTGTTGTTGTCTGCTTTATTTTTTCAGGATGTGGTTCTTTCTGTGGGGGGAGGGGGGCGCCTGTCAGCTTTGGAAGCCATATTAGGCCGGAAGTTTCAATGCTGCCACCTCCTCATGTGTGGGAAAGTAGGAGGGGGGATAGTAGGAGAGGGGGTTAGTAGATATAGTAGCATTTCTTCCTGTCGGTCAAGGTCAGGGTGATCCAGCATCTGGAGAAGGAGTGATCAGGGGGCTGGATTGGGATGGAACGGACGTTGATTGGATCATGTGATCGATTGGGGGAGAAAGGGGATGGTTTTTGGGGTGTTTTGACTTACTGAGGGAAAACCCAGGCTTTTCAGATTCGGATTTTTCCAGATGTGCCAGTTTGCCTATTCTAGTAAAGAGGACTTTGGAAAATGCTTGCTTCCGCATCTTTACTTGGAGCTGGGGTTTTTCTGGAACGCTGACACTCACTTCTCTATACCCATGGCTTAGGACTGGGGTATATACGAGACCGCCTTCTGCCAGCAATAACCTCCCACTGGCCAATACGCTCCCACAGAGAGGGACTCCTCAGGGTGCCGTCGGCCAAACAATGCCGATTGGCGACACCCAGGGGGAGGGCCTTCTCTGTGGGGGCACCAGCCCTCTGGAATGAGCTGCCCCTAGAGCTTCATCTTAGCCCCGACCTGCGTACTTTTCGCCGCGCCCTTAAGACCTTCCTGTTTCAGCAAGCCGGACTGGCCTAGTATGAATTTTTAAAATGTATGTATGTTTTAATTCGCAGCCAAATTTTATATTCGATTTTAATTGGTTTTAAATTTTATAAATCTATGTGTTTAATTACGGCTGTACACAGCCCTGAGTCCTTTGGGAGAAGGGGCGGTATAGAAATCTAATAAACTCTTAAACTCTTAAACTTCATACGGGGGGGCACCTTCCACGCATGTGCTTTGCTTGCGCATAGGCCTTCTACGCATGTGCCCGGCCTCGAAATGTTGCTAAATAGGATGACATAGCACCAGGGCGGGGGAGCGGGCCCACCCGTGATCGCCGCTACCGGTTTTACCCAACCGGCTGAATCTCACCACTGATTTTGAAGAAAGATTTGCTGAGCAATTGTAACCGTCCTGTTCTCACGTAACGGGGCGCCATCACGAGTAGGATTACTCACCCAACATGATGACTTTGTAAGATGTATGAACCAGCGAGGGAAAAAAGAAAAAAAAACAGCGAAGCGCGTAAGAAGAAGCGATGATTAAAAAACCGCGGGCAGAACGGAAGTGTTAACGCAGAGGTGGTGTCTTCCTCGCCAGCTAATCCTGACACTTTCCACGTGTAAAGAAAGAAAAACAGAGGGACACCTGGGGGCACTGTGGAGCTCGGTGGGAGTCTAGATTTGGTCCTGATCACGTCAGGTGGGATCCCACCTTGTCTCTGATGGTCGTGGAACTGCTCCTAAGGCCTAAGAAATATTAATCTCTTCTAACTTCCGCCTCAGAAGGTGGAAATTATTCTACTGACCCCAGGATCTGGGTGGCTGCTAATGAAATGGATTTAATTGGGGCAGTCCTAATATGGCTGGAGGCACGCAGCAGAGAGATGGTGAGATTGTAAAACATGTCTATTGCGTGATGCCTTGTGTCATTCCAGTTTTAACCACTTTCTCCCAGGGCCACCATTCACAAAGAATTCTTTCTGACCCAAGGACCTTCTCTTGGGAACATCTGCACGGAAAAGAAAAGAGAGGACAACACAATCGGGTCTCTTCTTTCATCACAACCCCACTTAATGAAGATCTCTCTCGCTTTCTCAATAGAGCTGTTGAAGTGATGAGATTGTCCTTCAGGTCATTTCTTAATAATACTCATTTACCAGAAACTCTCTGGAGCACAATAAAAACTCTCTTGGAAACTAAGCTTTTCAAGTATCACAGAGTGATTTTTTTCCCCCCTGTGTTGAATCACACTTGAGTTGAACAAAAGCTCTCTCAAAACATTGCTCTACCCATCTGGGAAAGAAGAGTTACTCATCCTTCAAACGATGTTCTCATTCACTCCCTTGATTTAATTACATATGATTTACACATTCAGTATGATCTGCACACTAGCTTGGGGAACTACCCGATGGGTTTTCTGCAACTGCATTGCTACAGGTTGCAAGAATGACCTGTGCAAAAGGTTCATGTCGAGGAGAAGACAGGAAACATGAGGAATGCCTCCACCGTTCCAGTATCTGCCTGTTCTCAAACTATCTTCAAGGTCTATCTAGGCCAGGGGTCCTCCAACCTTGGCAACTTTAAGACTTGTGGACTTCAACTCCCAGAGTCTTAAAGTTGCCAAGGTTGGAGACCCCTGTTCTAGGGCAGGATTTCCCAACCTTGACGATTTCCAGTTCATATACTGGATGCCATAACCATTGCTGAGAATTCTGGAAGTTGAAGTCTACTCACTTTCAATTTGCCAAGATTGGAAAACACAGGTCTATGGCATTTGCCTGGGTGTGGTCCAATGCTTACTCAAGAACAACCTTCTCAACCTGGAAATCTTTCTGCAGCATCAAGACAACCAACAACCACAATTCCTATCCAGCACCCAAGGATTTGTCTTACCAGGAAGAGGTATATAGGTTCCACCCGAAGTTACAATTTTGCATAGCCAGTCCTTTGTTTGACTATTGGCTCTGTGGAGGGTACCGACAATATCCCTGATTTTGAACTTCATCTACACTTAGAAGTTGCACAGATTCAAGACGATGTAGGCTAGGGAAAAATCAGCTTCCAAGTGGTTGGTTTCCTACTTCAGAAGACTTATTGTGGAGATAGATTTGAAGCTTCCCAGCCACTTGGATTTCTCCTGCTTTCTCCATGGGTCTCCCTTTCACACCTCCACTCCTCCCTAGATGATCTGAGAAGGAGTTTTGCACAGAGGGCTTGTTGGATGGTGTCTTTTTCTTATCCACCATGGAAAACAAATGTGAGAAGGGGGAAAAAAATGGGACCAGGCACCATCCATTGCCACTTTGGACAAATTCGTGTTGGCCCATCTAGGCCAGGTGTCAGCAACCTGCAGCTCCGGAGCTGCATGCGGCTCTTTGGCCCTCCACTGTGGCTCCTGTCGGGGTGAAGGTAAGGGCAATGGTGGGTGGTGGAGAAGTGATCGGAACAGAGACAGAGAGATACAGAGAGAGGGAGAGAGAGAGACATAGAGAGATACAGAGTGAGAGAGAGAGAGAGAGAGAGAGAGATACAGAGAGAGAGAGAGAGAGAGACATAGAGAGATACAGAGATGAGGGAGAGAGAGAGACATAGAGAGATACAGAGAGAGGGAGAGAGAGAGACATAGAGAGATACAGAGAGAGAGAGAGAGAGAGACATAGAGAGATACAGAGAGAGAGAGAGAGAGACATAGAGAGATACAGAGAGAGGGAGAGAGAGAGAGACATAGAGAGATACAGAGAGAGGGAGAGAGAGAGACATAGAGAGATACAGAGAGAGGGAGAGAGAGAGGACATAGAGAGATACAGAGAGAGAGAGAGAGAGAGAGAGACATAGAGAGATACAGAGAGAGGGAGAGAGAGAGACATAGAGAGATACAGAGAGAGGGAGAGAGAGAGACATAGAGAGATACAGAGAGAGAGGTGGGGGAGAAAGGGAGAGAGGGAGGAGGGAGGGAAAAGAGAGATGTCAAAAGGGTTTTGTGGGTCCTGGTGTTTTTTAACAACTGGTTCTCTGCCCTAATGACCGCCTGGGTAGGCGTGGCTAGGGGGTCAGGTGACTGGTAGGAGTGAGTGATGTTGAGTTGGCCACGCCCACCCAAGTTTTGTGGCTCCCGGTGTTTTCTTTTCTGTGGGAAACGGGTCCAAAAGGCTCTTTGAGTGTTTAAGGTTTGAAGACCCCTGTCTAGGCAAAATACTGGACCATTGCAGAAGAAGACTAAGCAAATGGACCTCCTGCAGAAGGTTTAAGGGAAAAGTTAGGGCTGGGTCTCAGGTGGCCCAGAAATGTCCATCTTCACCCTCTTCAAGAATTCCTTGTCGGTTTCTCCCAGGAATAAGAAGAGCAACTGATTAAGAATCAGTCCAGCCATCTCAGTGAAACTTGGCTGCGGTATCATATAATTAGATCTGGAATATATTAGGAGGGAGGACCGGCAAGGTTAAAAGTCAGCCAACGCTTTGATTTATTAAACAGGAGCATCTGCTGCGTGCAGAAACCAAGAAGCCACGCGGACTGCCGAGCCAAGGGCTCGGTGGCTTGGTGTTCAGAAAGTTCTTGGTGTGCTCCCAAATGCCTGCCAGCTTTGAATGCGCCCTCTCCAAGCTGCCATGTTCAGAAATATATGAGCATGCCTTGCAGGAGGTTTCTGAGAAGGTCATGTGAGGTCTCCATGAAATCCAAAAGGGATGCGGAGAATGGCCTCCTTTGAAATTCCCTCCCCAGCAATTCAGCGGGGTTGAATTTCTTTCTAGCCAGATTCCCAGGGTGTGTTCACCACAACACCTTTGTGGGAACCGAAGCTACGTTCTTCTTTCTTTTTTAAAAAAAAAAAATATTTTTATTAGTTTTAAAAATAAAACAATGGACATTGTTCAACGTCGGGACTGCCTACTACCTATTTACGGGACCGCCTACTACCACCAATAGCCTCCCACCGGCCAGTACGCTCTCATAGAGAGGGACTCCTCCGGGGTGCCGTCAGCCAAACAGTGTCGACTGGCGGCCCCCAGGGGGAGAGCCTTCTCTGTGGGTGGCACCTACCATCTGGAATGAGCTCCCCCCGGAGATACGGAGGATCCCGGATCTGCGCTCCTTCCGCCGTGCTGTGAAGACCTTTTTATTCCATCAAGCGGGCTTGGCCTGATCTCTTCCCTTTTTAAATATGTAAATTTTAATCTGTTTTTTAAATTATTGGGGTATTTTAATTTGTCTGGGCCAAAAAGTTTAATTTGATTTTATCGGGTTTTTAAATTTTGTGTATTTATGTATTTTATTGTTGGCTGTTCACCGCCCTGAGTCCTTCGGGAGTAGGGCGGTATACAAATCAAATAAACTAAACTAAAACTAACGTCTCTGGTTTCTAACATTTACGTCGAATTCAAGTGAATAAGTAATATATTCCTTAATCTATATACAAATTTACATATCTCCTATTTCATTATATATCAAAGTATACAGTATTTTACTTCCTAAACAGCTATACATATATTTAGTAAACCTATATTCCATTCACAAATTCAATGTACCTTGATATATTGATATACATTGATATATACATTTCAGACATTCATTAGCCCTTGTTTTTGGCTTCTTCCTCTTATCTAACCAATTATAAAATTTATTCCAGACTTCATAGTATGTTGATTCACTTTTGTCTTTGAGTTCTAAGTAAGACTGTTCATCTCTGCACAGCTGTAAATTTTGTGCATTACTTCTTCTTCTCAGGGTATTTCTTTACACTTACATTTTTGAGCAGATGCTAATCTAGCTTCGTTCTTCTTGAGAACATCAGTTGACCTAGCCTTGGTATGCACGTTAGCTGTTGACATACCATTCTTCTAAAGACTAGGCAACACTCGGGTTGTATTGTGTCGGTTCGCAAGCTTTAGAGAGGTCCTCTGTGGGTGAAGGACCAAGGTAGGAGGTATCTGACATACCTATTTCACGCAGGTTTTAACAGGTGTCTTCCTGAATAAGTTTGAGGATGGAAGCAGCAAATAATATACAAGAACCTAAGGAATCATAAAGAGGCAGCACCTCTAAGAAAATGAATGCTACTATTGTCACATATTTCATTTCTATCTTGATCAAGATGGGAGACCAATAAACAAGGCGCATGGATGAATGAATAGAGGTGAAAAGGAGTCTAAAAGCCAAATCTTTCCACACCTAGAGTACTTCATCCAGTTTTGGTCACCACACTATAAAAAAGAGGTTGAGATTCTAGAAAGAGTGCAGAGAAGAGCAACAAAGAGGATTAGGAGACTGGAGGCTAAAACATACGTCAGAATGATTGCGGGAACTGGGTATGCTAGTTTAATGAAGAAAAGGACCAGGGGGAGACATGATAGCATCTTCCAATATCTCAGGGGCTGCCACAAAGAAGAGGGAGTCAAGATATTCTCCAAAGCACCCGAAGGCCAGACAAGGAATAATGGATGGAAACTGAACAAGGAGAGATTCAACCTAGAATGAGGAGGAACTTTCTGACAGATGAAAACAATCAACCAGTGGAACAGAAGTTGCCATCAGAAGTTGTGGGAGCTTCATCCCTTGAGACTTTCAAGAAAAGATTGGACTGCCATTTGTCAGGGTATATGCTTGAGCGGGGGGTTGGACTAGATGACCTATAAGGTCCCTTCCAACTCTGTTAATCTGTTAGCTGATTAAACATATCATTTTCAGATATTCTGAAATGGGATGAGATCATCGGTGGAGCCGCTATCAAAGTTTCGGCATTCACGGCATCTTATTCTCAAAATAAGACGGGAAACAAAATATTTTTCTGTTCGTTTCGGATCATTTTTCCCCCTTCTAGTCATTGCATTTTAAGCTCAGTTTTCTGTTTTCTTAGTTGCTCTAAAATATTGCAATTAACTTCAGATTTCTGCTCTGTTAGATGGGTGTGTGTATGTGTGTGTAGTTTTGTAGAAACCATTTCAGCCTCTTAAACTGAGGAAGGACAAATACCAGGAAACCTAATATTAGAAGTTTTAATCACTACAAGGAACCTGTTTTCCGGAAAACTGATGACTCCCATTTTACTATTCGAAACCAATTTACCCCAAAAGTAGTTTGCGTTAAAACAATATATTGCTCACCAGATACGTTGTAACCAAAACGTAGAAATCCAACCACTGTGAGGATTGTAAGTAAATTCAGAGATATTAGAAAGGATTAATGAGGGCGAAACGAGACATTACGAATATGAGTCGAAAAAAAGAAATCTACTCTTCGCCCTGGTTCAACAGTGTGGAATATATCGAAGAGATTGGAGATAAATTAGCCGAATTGAAATCCTACTGACTTCACATGTACCACTAAGCTATGTTTGATTTAATCTGGTTTATGGACCACACAACCGTTGCTTATGCAATAAATTAAACAACGATGGCTTACAACTGTGTGAGCAGGCCCAGCATTTAGTTCAGCTATCACATAATCCTGTTTGTTTTTAACCAGTGGTGAAATCCAATTTTTTTTAACTACTGGTTCTGTAGGCGTGGCTTGGTGGGCATGGCAGGGGAAGGATACTGCCAAAATCCCCATTCCCACCCCACTCCAGGGGAAAGGATACTGCAAAATCCCCATTCCCACCCCACTCCTGGGGGAAGGATATTGCAAAATCTCCATTCCCACCCCACTCCGGGGCCAGCCAGAGTGGTTGTATTTGCCAGTTCTCTGAACTGCTCAAAATTTTCCGCTACTGGTTCTCCAGAACCTATCAGAACCTGCTGGATTTCACCCCTGGTTTTAACCATGGTTCGCTCAACAGGCATCCATACATTTCAATAACTTGTTCTATCTTGTAGACCATTTAGATTCCTTTTTTAATGCTTTGTTTTTTTCCTGAAATGGCAAAAAAAAGCACTTGCAATATGTAAAAGGACATATAAAAGTTCAACAGAAAGTGTGTGGATAGAACACTGTTCAATAGAACAGTGACGCCAAGATGGCGACAGGAGTGCAAATACTGGCATTATCTATGGGCAGCTTAGTGTCTGATGTGAGTCCATAAATCATGGGCATCGTCATCATTATCCCGGTGTTTCCCCGAAAACCCGACCTACTCAGAAAGTAAGTCCTAGCTTGATTTTACACATGGGCCCAATATAAGCCCTAACCCGAAAATAAGCCCTAATTAGGACCCCTGCCTACTCCAGGGTGCGCTAGTAAAAATTAAGCTAGCGTGCGAATTGGGGGTGGTGGAGCTGCCCTCTACTTACCTTCGGACAGTTGCAGTCCCATGCCTCACACACCTTGGCCCATTTCTTCTGAAGCCAACACGGCTTTCCTGAAGGCTTCTGTAGCCGACAACAGAGCTTCAGATTGATCAGGAAAGCTTTGCCAGCTGCAGAAGAAGCGAGCTGAGGTGTGTGAGGCCTGGCTGCAACTATCTGAAGCGGAAGAAGTTCCTGAAGGCCGCCGACAGCGAAAAGGAGGCCGGGGACGACGCGTACAAGCGAGATGAGTCAGTGGATGACATTTCCCCCTCCCCCCGAAAATAAGACCTGGTGCCTTTTTTGGGTGGCAAGAAAAAAATAAGACAGGGTCTTATTTTCAGGGAAATACAGTACCACTGAGCACAACTTAGCCCCACATGGCTTAGTCAATAAAGTCATCACAGGTCCAGTTCATCCACATCCACAGAATATGATGGTTTTAAAACCAGGGGTGAAATGCTCCCGGTTCGGACCAGATCGCCTGATCTGGTAGCGATGGTGGCGGGGTGGTTCGGAGAACCGGGTAGCAAAAATCCCTGCGACGCCCCCCACCCCCATGCCCGCTGAGCCACGCGATCGTTAGAGGCTTTTTTTTCTTTACTTTTAAAAGCATTTTTTCTACAACCTCTTCGGCCAAAAAAATGCTTTTAAAAGTAAAAAAAAAAGCCTCTGATGATCGCACAGCTCAGCTGGCATCGTCAGAGGCTTTTTAAAAGCATTTTTCTCTAAAAAATGCTTTTAAAAGCCTCTGACGATGCCAGCTGAGCTGCCTGATCGCCAGAGGCTTTTTAAAAACATTGTTTTCTGCAACCTCTTAAGGTTGTAGAAAAAATGCTTTTAAAAGTTAAAAAAAAAGTTGGCCATGCCCACCCAGTCACATTAACCCCCCCCCCCAACCAAGCAACGCCCACAGAACCGGTAGTAACGAATTTTACATTTCACCACTGCTTTAAACTACTTCCAAAAATCACTTCCCTTCTTGCATCGTCCATTACCTTCACCACTTCTACCCGTTTGAGACCCTGCTGCTTTCTAGCTTGTTCGTTTATTCAGATTTCCATCTTGCTTTCCAGCACTGAGAACTTGGGAACCACTGATCACTCCAACTGTAGATTCATTCAAGGAGATGAATCAAGATGAGATGGGGACGCCCCCTGAGGTTTAATGCAACAGGCTGGAGCCAAATGTGGGTGGCCCTTGTTTTCCACACTCGACACTGGCATTAGAAATCTGAACTCAAACCCAAGTGGTGAGTGAAGAACTTGAACCCAAAGAGAGAAAGTGAGATGGAAGTTCAGCAGGAGATTGTCACATCTGTAGCCTGCAGAGGAATTGAAACTCCCATGGAATCAGGTCTATCATGCCCCACTAGATTGAGAGAGAGAGAGAGAAAGAGAGAGAGAGAACAGGAAGGAGGAGAGAGGGAGGGAGGGAAGGAGGAAGAGAGGAAAGAGGGAGGGGACACAGAGGGAGAGGGAGAGGGAGGAAGGGAGAGAGGGAGGGAGAAGAGAGAGAGAGGAGAGAAGGAGGGAGAGAGGGGAGAGGGAGGGAGACAGAGGGAGAGGGAGAGGGAGGGATGGAGGGAAGGAGAGGGAGGGAAAATGAGAGGGATGAGAGAGATAGAGGAGAGAGGGAGGGAGATAGAGGGAGAGGGAGAGGGAGGGAAGTGAGAGAGGGAGGGAGAAGAGAGAGAGAGAGGGAGAGAGGGAGGGATGGGAGAGAGGAGAGAAGGAGGGAGACAGAGGGAGAGGGAGAGGGAGGGAGGGAAGGAAGGAGAGGGGAGGGAGAGAGGAAGAGGGAGAGAGAGAAAATTTCTATTCTTTCCACTCTAGACAGTCTACCAACATTTGACAGGGGCGTTGGGACTACAACAACCATAATTCCCTTCCAGGGATCCCAGTGGCCAAATCCTCCTTCCTTAAGGAGCGGTCTGTTGAGCCAGTTGCTTTGGAAGAAGAAGTGGGGGGTTGTGATAGGTGGTGGAAGAGAACAGGGATTTTCCTGTTCATTTCCTATTTCAGTCATTCAACTCCTTTGGGATGCCTGAATCATTTCTCCAATTACCTAAAAATGTAACTTCAGCAGCTGCTTTTGCAGGGTCAACGTCACCACCTCCTGGCCTCAGAAGAGGACCCAGAGAGGGCCTCCCTTTTGTTGTTGAGGAACCAGAAAATTTGAGATCACTCTCCCTCTCTCTCTCTCTCTCCTCCCTTCTGTGCAATTACTTAATTCTTTTTTAATTGCTACCCTGACGGCCTCCCTCCTACACATTCCCACATTGCCTTGGCCCTCTTTGCAAAACCTTTTTGGGTCCTTCAGTCTCTTTGTCTTCCCTTCTGCAGCCCAGAAATTGGAGAATCTTTTGCAACGTTTCTCAACCTGGCCCACTTGAAGATGGGTGGACTTCAAGTCCGCCGAATTCCCCACCCATCTTAAAGTATGATGTTGAGAAACACTGCTTTTGGGGGGGATGGAGAGTCAGCAGGCTCATTTAGGGATGCAAGATCCAATGTGGGTCGGTCACCAGGACCAGAGGTTGAGTCTTATGAGCTTTTGGACTCTGAAGTCCATCCTCAGGGAACGGCTCTCACACCAGAATGTCTGTTTTGACCTATGGAGATTCTCAGTCATCCAGATCATGGTTGTCTCAAAGGTGCTTTCTCAAAAGTCAACTGGGCTTTCTTTGATTTTCTTTGAAAGCATTTCGCTTCTCATCCAAGAAGCTTCTTCAGGTCTGACTGGATGGTGGGGAAGGAACGAAGGAAATGAGAAAGAGGGAGGGAGGGAGGGAGGGAGGAAGGAAGGAAAGAAGGCAAGGAAAGAAAGAAAGAAAGAAGAAAAGAAAGAAAGAAAGAAAGAAAAGAAAGAAAGAAAGAAAGAAAGGAAGAAGAAGAAGGAAGGAAGGAAGGAAGGAAGGAAGGAGAAGGAAGGAAGGAAGGAAGAAGGAAGGAAGAAGAAAGAAAGAAAGAAAGAAAGAAAGAAAGAAAGAAAGAAAGAGAAAGAAAGAAAGAAAGAAAGAAAGAAAGAAAGAAAGAAGAAGAAAGAAAGAAATTTCCAGGTAATTTTCATCACCAAAACTTTGGGGCATGCTTCATGCAACACACCCAACCCCCAAAGTTGGGTGACTTGAGGATGGACCACGATGGAAACTTAAGTTCAAATCTCCTATAAAGAATCAAGAAGCAATGGATGAAAATTAATCAAGAAGAGAGACAACCTAGAACTAAAGAGAAACTTCCTAACAGTGAGAACAATTAACCAGTTGAATACCTTACATCCAGTGCTCCAAACACTGGAGGCATTCAAGAAGAGACTGGGCAGCCATTTGCCTCAAAATAGAGGATCTCCTGGTTGAGCAGAGGTTTGGACCAGAAGACCTCCAAAGTCCCTTCCAACTCTGCTATTCGATTTGTTTCAGTTCAATGTTGTTATTATGGTAAATGGTGAAGGGATCTTTAAGTTGTTTAGCCTAGTGAAAAGAAGGACTAGGGGTCACATGATAGCAGTCTTTCCAATATTTGAGGAGCTTCCACAAAGAAAGAGGGGGGTCAAACCTATTCTCCAAAGCACCTGAAGGCAGGACAAGAAGCAACGGGTGGAAACTAATCAAGGAGAGAAGCAACCTAGAACTAAGGAGAAATTTCCTGACAGTGAGAACAATTAACCAGTGGAACAACTTGTCTCCAGAAGTTGTGGAGGCTTTTAAAAGAGATTGGACAACCACTTGTCTGAAATGGTATAGGACCTCCTGCTTGAGCAGAGGGCTGGACTAGAAGACCTCCAAAGTCCCTTCCAGCTCTGTTATTCTGTTAAATCATTGACATTCTGGTATTTGGAGAGAATTAAGTTAGAACAGGGGTCTGCAATCTTAAACACTCAAAGAGCCATTTGGACCCGTTTCCCACAGAAAAGAAAACACCGGGAGCCACAAAACCTTTCCCGTGCCTGAGTATTTCTTGAGTGGCCACAAACTAGCCTATGTAGTTGAATTAAACGTTCTGTTTTCTTCTGAAACTTTTCTTTTCTTGGATTTATCCATGGTTGGCCTACCGGGGAGTTGAAAAAATCAATAAATCGTGTGCCGGTGAGTGTCGCATATTGGCGGTTGTGACCCATATTTTGATGTGACAGGGAGCCGCCGCAGAGGGGTGTGAAAGAGCCACATGCGGCTCCAGAGCTGCAGGTTGCTGACTTCTGAGTTAGAAGGTTGAATAGTTTCTTAAAATAGCTCCAGCAAGAACCTGTCGGTATCTTAAAACACCTGAAACGCCCTCCCCAGTTCCCCAAAATACAGGAAATCCAGTCCCGCTAGAAACTGAGTCTATCCATGTCAGAACTAGCCAACCAGCTGGTTGGGCGAAACTTGGTTCTAGCTGGAAGTTCAGGGTGGTGTGTGAACCCAGCATCTTGGATTAATTCAGCAAATTGAGGTTCAATTATAACCATGAGTAATATGCTGGGCGAACCTAGATGCGAGTGAGAGATTTACATTGAAGTCTAGCCAGCGCGATCAACACTTTCCCCCTCCCTAGTGTGTGCCCCACAGCCACATAAGATTGTCCACCGCAGGTAGAGGAGCCCTGATTTGTATAGATGTGGATGACTAAATAACGTAGGCGTACATAGCAATACATGTAGGGGCAGGAGGAGAAATCCTAAACTTCTCCGTGGGATGAAACTTGATCAGATTCATACTGCATTTTCTTTGTTATTTAGAGAAACAAGGGGTGCCTTCTTAAGGATTTCTCATATTTTATCAAAAAAAATGTTAAGGAGGAGGAGGAGGAGCGATAAGAGGATACACCCTTTTAAAATAGTCCATCGAAGAAGAAGAAAATACTTTGCCAGAAAAATTATATAGAGAGCCTGAAGATGACAGGGTTGTGAGCCTGTCGAAACGTTGCTTTAAGAAAAACTTTTAAAGTCACTGGTAGGATTTTAGCTGAGGTTTTAAAGGACCTTGCAGAGTGCTCTGTAAGGATTTTTAGAAGATTTTAAGCTGGGATTTTTAACCAGGGTTTTAAATATTTTAACCAACTTATTTACAATGACGCAGGAAAACACCCGAGATTTTACTTTTTTGCATATGCACAACCCGCGAAAACTTAAGAAGACACACACACACACACACACACACACACACACACATATATATACACACACACACACACACACATATATATATATAATAAATATATACATATTTAATAAATATAAATATATATTTAATATTACACGTTTTGACTGCAGCGAGAATTGTATTTGCACAATACTGGAAAAATGAGGAAACTCCTTCAGATAAAAATATAACCAAAACAATATAAACTGTGCAGAAATGGATAGGTTAAGATTAAGTATACAGGATAAAGAAGACACAGAATATTTCTTAACCTGGGATTTGTTTTATCAATGGTTAGATAATAAAGGTAGAAATTAGAAGTTGGAGGAATACTATTATAGACAAGTAAAGAATATTATTACTGCTATTATTATGTATATGTAAAATGACCCAGATAGTATACTGTCTATTAAATATCTATATATGTTAAAGAAAAATGTATAAATAAAAATTATTTTAAAAAAAAGAAGAAAAAAATATAGGTAATCCTTGACTTATGACCACACTTGAGCCCAAAAACTTATATTGCTAAGTGAGACAGTAATTAAGTATATTTTGTCCGATTTTATAACCTTTCTTGCCACCGTTGTAAACTGAATCACATGCAGTTGTTGAGTTAGTAACGTGGTTGTTAAGTGAATCTAGCTTCCCCACTGACGTTGCGTATCAGATGGTCGCAAAAAGGGATCACGTGAACCCAGGATGCTGGGACCATCATAAATATCAGTCAGTTGCCAAGTATCTGGATTTTGATCAGGTAAGTGTGAAAAAATGGTCTTAAGTCACTTTTTTCAGTGCCATGGTAACTTCAAACGGTCACTAAATGAAATGTTGTAAGTCAAGGACTATCTGTATTTTATTTTATTTTTTTAAAAAAAAAACCCAGATCTCCCTTTGACAAATCCCATTCACCAACCTCTTTGGCCTGCAATTCCTAAGGAGAAAGGACACTTGTTGACTTAAACTTTTAGACAAAGGGAAATGCTATACGGTCTTTAACAGATTAACAGTGTTGGAAGGGACCTTGTAGGTCATCTAGTCCAACCCCCCACCCAAGCAGGGGATCCTACACCATTTCTGACAAATGGCAGTCTGGTCACTTCTTGAAAGCTTCCAGTGATGAAGCTCCCACAACTTCTGAAGGCAACTTCTGTTCCATGGATTGATTGCTCTCACAGTCAGAAAATTCCTCCTTATTTCTAGTTTGAATCTCTCCTTGATCAGTTTCCATCCATTATTCCTTGTCTGGCCTTCAGGTGCTTTGGAGAATAGCTTGACCCCTTCCTCTCTGTGGCAGCCCCTCAAATATTGGCAACTACTATCATGTCTCCCCTGAGTCTCAAAATCTTTTTTTATAGTGTGGTGACCAAAATTGGATGCAGTACTCCAGGTGTGGTCTTACTAAAGCTTTATAGAGTGGAATTAGTACCTCCCTTGATTTTTGATTGTATCCCTCTGTTAATGCAGCTAATTTTTTTCTTCAGCCTCTATGGAGTTTTTAAAACCTCCATTACAATGTCCCTTTAAATGAGTGGGGCTGAAAGCTTTTCAAGACTGAAAGGAGGTTAGACGTTCAAGAAGAATGGGGGAAAAAAGACAAAAAGAAACCAACAGTTTCAAATGTTAAGTTGGGTTGGTAATATGACGCTTTGGGTTTTTTTTTTAATGCTCCCTCTGCCATCCACGAGGCTCCAAAATCCGTGTAATCCTGCCCAGATTCCAGCAAATTGGTGTAATTTGCCTCTCTGCTAATCCTTAAAGCATCCGTCACTGACGACAAAATGGAAAAAAAACTCTTGTGGAATTGCAAACAATTACGGTTTTTTTCACAAGTCGGCGAAGGACTTCACGCGTCGTGCTACAACAAACCACCTTCTTTAAACTGTGGTTTACTCAATTAACCGTCGGCAAAACCGAACCTGAGGCAAAGCCAACCGAAGCCTAGAGAAATGGGTCCTTTAAAACAGGGCTCTCCAAATTTGGCAATTTTTAAGACTTGTGTATCTTATGTTTTGTACCTTATGATTCTTGACGAATATATTGTATTTTTTTTTCTTTATGTACACTGAGAGCCTATGCACCAAAGACAAATTTCTTGTATGTCCAAATCACACTTGGCCAATAAAGAATTCTATTCTATTCTATTCTATCATTCTATTCTATTCTATTCTATTCTATTCTATTCTATTCTATTCTATTCTATTCTATTCTATTCTATTCTGCAGTAGGTTTCAGCAGGTTCTGACCAGTTCTGGAGAACCGGTAGTGGAAATTTTGAGTAGTTTGGAGAATCGGTAGTAAAAATTCTGATTGGCCCCGCCCCCATCTATTCTTTGCCTCCCAAATCCCAGCTGATCGGGAGGAAATGGGGATTTTGCAGTAACCTTCCCCTGGAGTGGGGTGGGAATGGACATTTTAC
>NW_027256892.1:24399749-24672249 GCF_029215685.1 Pituophis catenifer annectens
AACATAATCAGTGCTAGAAGAGAGTGGGGGGGAGAAGGAGGAAGACTGTGGGGTCCTTGGTGAGCTTTGAGCCTGGCTGTTTTCTTGCAGATGTTTCATGACCCAACTAGGGAACATCACCAGTAGTAGAAGGGAGTGGGATTGCTCTCGTTCAGACTTCTTCTAGCACTGACGATGTTACCCAGTTGGGTCATGAAACGTCTGCAAGAAAACCACCAAGGCTCAGAGAGGACCAAGGACCCCGCCCCCAGTTCTCCTTCTCCTTCTCTCTCCTTCTCCTTCTCCTTCTCCTTCTCCTTCTCCTTCTCCTTCTCCTTCTCCTTCTCCTTCTCCTTCTCCTTCTCCTTCTCCTTCTCCTTCTCCTTCTCCTCCTCCTCCTCCTCCTCCTCCTCTCCTCTCTCTCCTCTCCTCTCCTCTCCTTCCTTCCTTCCTTCTTCTCCTCTTTGTCTCGGCAACGCCCCTCCCTTCTAGCACTGACGATGTTACCCAGTTGGGTCATGAAACGTCTGCAAGAAAACCACCAAGGCTCAGAGAGGACCAAGGACCCCCTCCATCCCTTGAATTCTTCTCTTTCTCTCCTCTCCCCCACCCCCCAGTTCCCTGCTCCATTTGGCAGTCGTTAACGTCATGGACCCCGGCCATTAGGGCCCCACAGGTCTCCCGTCATGTGGATCATAGCTAGGAAGTCAGCCAGAGCTCGTGTCTCCCCGCAGGGACCCACGTTGGGTCTGGAAGGGATGGAACAAGGTCTGGCTCTGTCGTGGCCACCTTGGCTTCTTCTGTGCTCGTGTGTTCACGGCCGCCTTGCTTCCTCCCCTCTCTCCAGAGTTCGCCAAGCTCATCCAGGCGTTGTGGACCTCGTCCCCCAATGAATCCGTGAGCCCTTCCGAATTCAAGATGCAGATTCAACGATACGCTCCCCGCTTTGTGGGATACAAGTAAGAGCGGGGAATCGAGTGCCTTCTCTTTTACTTTTCGTTCCTCCCTTGCTTCTCCTTCTTCAACCTCAGTAGAGCTTTTAGCATTTGCTAGCTCTGCATTCCTTCATAGCAACCTGTTGTTCCGGTTGGTCTTTGGAACTACAACTCCCATTCCTTGGCATTCAGCATTCCGGTAGGGAATGGAGGATGTTAAAATCCAAAAATTCTAGCAGATCCAAAGGTGGCCACCTCTACCTTACTGTATCCCGTCTTTCCAAATCTGATGAAGAGAGAGAGTTAGTTTGGCCTCCTCTCCTTTTCTCTCCTCCTCCCCTCTCTTCCCTTTCTTCTTCTCCTCTCCTCTCCATCCTCTCCTCTCCTCCTCCCCTCTCCTCCTTCTTCTCTCTCCTCTCCTCTCTTCCCTTTCCCCTTTCTCTTCCCCTCTCCCTCTCCTCCTTCTTCTCTTCTCCTCTCTTCCCCTCTCCTTCTCTCTCCCCTCCTTCTTCTCCTCTCCTCTCCTCTCCATCCTTTCCCTCTCCTCTCCATCTCCTCTCCTCTCTTCGTTCCCCTTTCTCTTCCCCTCTCCCTCTTCCTCTCCTCCTTCTTTTCCTCTCCTCCCATCTTCCCTTCTCGCTCCCCTCCTCTCTTCCCCTCTCCTTCTCCCTCCCCTCCTTCTCCTCCTCTCCTCTTCTCTCCATCCTCTCCCTCTCCTCCTTCCCCTTTCTCTTCCCCTCTCCCTCTTCCTCTCCTCCTTCTCCTCTCCTCCCGTCTTCCCCTCTCCCTCCTTCCTTCTTCTCCTCTCCCTGTCCCTCTCCTCCTCCTGTCTCCTCTCCTCCTCTCTTCCCTTTCCCCTTCCCTCTCCCTCCCCCCCTCTCCTCCCCTTTCCTTTCCTTCTGTCAATAATCTGTCCTAACCACCCAGAATCGCTTTGGTCTCTAAATTTAATACATGAAAATAAATAAATAAACTCCCTGCAGAAGGATAGGAGGGGAGGAAGAGAGTCGGTTTCCTCTTCTTCTCTCAGGCTCCTTTGGTGGGGCCTGACTGGCACCTCCTTCCCCTTAGATTGACACCCGTCCTTCCTCTCTCGCAGCCAGCAGGACGCCCAGGAGTTCCTGCGCTTCCTCCTCGACGGGCTCCACAACGAAGTGAACCGGGTGTTGGTCCGTCCCAAAGGCAACAATGACAACCTGGACCATTTACCGTGAGTCCCAGCAGAACTGAAGCACCGGGACAGTTGTTTCGGGATGATGGGAGGGGCTGGAGACCACTGGACGCCGATGACCCTGGCCTGGTCTGGACTGAACAAGCTTGTGCTTGAGAAGGTCCATCTACGGGGCTGGGTCCCCAAAGAAAGATCCAGTTTGGGTTCAATCCCAATAGCAATAGCACTTATATACCGTTTCATAGTGCTTTTACAGCCCTCTCTAAGCGGTTTACAGAATCATCCTATGGCCCCCAACAATCTGGGTCCTCATTTTACCTCCCTCGGAAAGATGGAAGGCTGAGTCAATCTTGAGCTGCTCAGGATTGAACTCCTGGCAGTGGGCAGAGTTAACCTGCAATATTGTATTCTAAGCACTGGGAGAGAAGGAAGGAAGGAAGGAAGGAAGGAAGGAAGGAAGGAAGGAAGGAAGGAAGGAATAGCACTAGCACTTAGACTTATATACCGCTTCACAGTGCTTTACAGCCAGCCTTTCTAAGCGGTTTACAGAGTCAGCCTCTTGCCCCTAACAATGTGGGTCCTCATTTTACCCACTCCAGAAGGAGGGAAGGCTGAATCAACCTTGAGTCAGTCAGGATCGAACTCCTGGCAATTGGCAGAATTAGCCTGCAATACTGGATTCTAACAGACAGGAAGGAAGGAAGGAAGGAAGGAAGGAAGGAAGGAAGGAAGGAAGGAAGGAAGGAAGGAAGGAAGGAGAAAGAAAAGGAAGTTTATGGAGATTCTCAGCCATCCAGGTCAAGGTTGTCCCAAAGGTGCTTTTTCAAGAGGCAACTGGACTTCCTTCTTTTTTCTTTGAAGCCGTTTCGCTTCTCACCCAAGAAGCTTCTTCTGCTCTGAATCTGTCTTATTCTTTCCTTGAGAAGTTGGAGCTGTCCTTTCTGCAGGGTGTTTTCCTGCCCTGTTGAAGACGAGCCCAGGCTGTGTGGGAGGATGAGCCTGTGTTGTCTTCATCTCAAACTGAAGCGCAAATGGTTCTTGTAGGAAGTCCAGCTGCCTCTTGGAAAAAAGCCCTTCTGGGATCTGATTCCAGGGCTGTTGATCTCCGCTGGGAAAACCTCTTCACCTTCTCTCTCTCTCTCTCTTGCGTGTCTCCGGCAGGGACGACGAGAAGGGTAGGCAGATGTGGATGAGATACCTCGCGAGAGAAGACAGCCGGATTGGGGGTGAGTTTCTGGTGGGGCCGTCAAAAAAAGAGTTTGTGGATTGATGGATGTGAGGTAGGGGGGCTTGGCGACTTTAAGGTGGGTGGACTTCGGTTCCCAGAATTCCCTAGTCAGCATGCTTTAAGAGGGGTGGACTTCCCCTTCCAGAATTCCCCGGCCAGAATTCTTAAATTCTTGACTTCTTAAAGTTGACACGGTTGAGAAAAACTGATTGAAGATGTACCAATGATTTGGCAAAAAGGGACGTGGTGGCTCAGTGGCTAAGCCGCTGAGCTTGTCGATGGAAAGGTCGGCAGTTCAGCGGTTCGAATTCCTAGTGCCGCGTAACGGGGTGAGCTCCCGTGACTTGTCCCAGCTTCTGCCAACCTAGCAGTTCGAAAGCATGTTAAAAAATGCAAAATAGAAAAATAGGGACCACCTTTGGTGAGAAGGGAACAGCGTTCCGTGCGCCTTTGGCATTGAGTCATGCCGGCCACAGGACCACGGAGACGTCTTCTTCGGACAGCGCGGGCTCTTTGGCTTTGAAATGGAGATGAGCACCACCCTCTAGAGTCGGGAACAACTAGCACATATGTGCAAGAGGAACCTTTACCTTTACCTTAATGGCTTGGCTAAATTTGTTTGGACTTCGGAGAACCTTCCTGGAGAACTGTCTCAGAAAGGGGTCCATTGTAGGTGCGCTGAGGGACAAAGCCCATTTCCAGCGAGAGGGTCTCCCCACCAGCCCCTCTGCCTCTTCTTCACCCATTCTGGGACTTTTCTGTCATCTCAGTTGGTCGTCACGTAGGAAGAAGAAGGACTTGGTGACATCATTAAGACAAAAACGCATTGGGGGCGACTCACAAAATGATCAGACGTGTCACCTGATAAAAAGTGGCCACTTTTAAGACCAGCATGGATTGCTCTGGGAGTCCAAGTGCACATATCTTCAAGTGGTTGAGAAATGTTGGCTTTCATTGCCATGGCAGTCAACCGTGTCACTTCCTTGCCGGTTGTGGGTTTCGAAGGTGGCGAAATCTTCAGAAACACTCCGATGGCATTGACCCTAATTAGCATAGCTGCCTCTTTCAAAACTTGGTTGAAAGTTTTGTTTTCGTTCCCTTTTCGTTCAAGGTTGCCACTTTCTTTCGGTTTCATTTCTTTTTAAAAAATTTGTATCAGGTCAAGTCTGGTCTTGATGTCCTCGGATCAAAGCCAGGAAGAGCAACTGTTCATTGAATTTGTTCATTGAATTGTTGATATTTATAGAACTCTTGACTGAACATTGTTAAAAGAACGTTTTCATTGTCGTTTTGTTCAGACTTCCTTGCGTATTTCAAAGCAACATTTCAATTGCAGCAAAGCTGCAATTTGTTGTTGTTTTTTTCCCCAGTAATTAACCTGGCTGTCAAATCCATTCATGATGAACTTATTTTTTTTTCCTCTTTTTAATGTATGACTCCACCTAATGCTGGACCCCCCACCCCGTCATTTGACACACGGAACCCAGGCAAACTTTTTAGAAAATATTTTGACCTTTCCAATGGCCAAGCTTTGTTCATTCAGTCCTAGTTTATCTAGTCATTCAGGGCAGGGGTGAAATGTAAAATGTGTTACTACCGGTTCTGTGGGCGTGGCTTGGTGGGTGGGTGGGCAATGTGATGGGGTGGGCGTGGCCAACTTTTTTTTTTTTAACTTTTCAAAGCATTTTTTCTAATGCTTTGAAAAGCCTCTGACGATCAGGCGACTCAGCTGGGATCATCAGAGACGTTTCAAAGCATTTTTTTTAACCACCTCTTCGGCCAAGAGGGTGCAGAAAAAAATGCTTTGAAAAGCCTCTGAGGATCCCAGCTGAGCTGCGCAATCATCAGAGGCTTTTTTTTTTTAACTTTTAAAAGCATTTTTTCGTCCGAAGAGGTTGTAGAAAAAATGCTTTTAAAAGAAAAAAAAAAAGCCTCTGATGATCGTGCGACTCAGCTGAGCATGGTGAGGGACACAGGGATTTTTGCTACCGGTTCTCCGAACCGCCCACCGCCATCGCTACCGGATCGGACAATCCGGTCCGAACCAGGAGCATTTCATCCCTGATTCAGGGCCGCACAAGAAGCTTGTGTTGAATTTGTGGCTACGATTTGCGTGTTTGCTTCCCAGCAACTAAACTGGCAACTCAAACCGGGTTGGGAATGGGCAACCACAAAGATCAAGGAGCGTTTCGTGCTCTCTGAAATTCCTCAGCTGATTTTTGGAAAACCGCAAAACGGATCTCCACCCGATCTCCAGATCTAGGCACTGGGAAGAGAAGCTTCAGAAAGCCTTGAGAAGTACGGAGTTGAGATCCAACCCCAGTCAAGACTTTGAAGCTTCTTTCTAAAACTTACATTTAAAAAAAAAACAAAACCTGCCTTCCATTGTCACTGTTGCGTAGCGCACCTATCCACGTAACTAGGTCATGGGTAACTCCTACGCAGAGAAGCGTCAGTGAAAAACATTAGCCTGAGCTTGCACAACAAATGAGGTCAAAAGCAAGTTGGCTGCTTGGTGACTAAGAGTATGGAGATAACCCAACCATGAGATCAGATCCTCTGTTCTCCGTACTCGAATGACGTGAAGCATCTCTTCAAGCTTCCAGGCAGGAGGAAGATCCATCTCCTACGTACATGGTAACCCTGCTTGGTCTCCACCTTCACATTCCCCATCTTCTCTTTCTTTAGATCTCTTTGTTGGGCAACTAAAGAGCTCCTTGACCTGCAGTTCTTGCGGCTACTGTTCCACTGCCTTTGATCCTTTCTGGGACCTGTCCCTGCCCATTGCCAAGGTAACCTTCTACGCCCTGGGGCTCCCATTGGCTTCCCGTTGACCCCAGATCTGCCTCTTCTTGCACTGGCGACCTAACCTCTTGGATCTCCCTCCCTCCCTCCCTCTCTCTCTTTTCTCCTCCTCCTCCTTCTCCTTCTGCAGAAAAGCTACGGCGAGGTGAATTTGATTGACTGCATGCGACTCTTCACCAAGGAAGATGTTCTAGATGGAGACGAGAAGCCCGTAAGTCCAGATGGGGAGGAAGGTGCAAAAAAAACCTCGTCAGGTTTCTGCACGCAGTTCACGTCTCTTATTCCAAGAGTTTTTAAGCCCTAGATTTCAAAATCAACCACTAGATGGATTTTTTTTTTTAAAAAAAAAAATTGGTTTGGAGTTTTGCACAAAATGAAGTTGCTGACGATTTTTAAGAATCCTAAGAGTTGGAAGGAGGGACCTTGGAGGTCTTCCAATCCAACTCTGGAAATTATTTCTTTGGTTTGAGAATACCTTGTTGCAAAAGCTGGATTTAAGTTTCTAGATTAATGGGTTGGGAAACCTCAGACATGTCTATTCTTCTGTTAATTGTTGCCTCATCTGGTTGTTGTGTCAGCCTCTGGCTCATGTGAAGCTTAACAGAACTCAACAGAAGAACAGAGTCGGAAGGGACCCTGGAGGTCATCTAGTCCAACCCCAATCTAGACTACACCATTCTGGATAAATGGTTGCCCAATCTCTTCTTAAAAACCTCCAGTGATGAGGCGCCCACAACTTTTGAAAGCAAATTGTTCCACTGGTTAATTATTCTGACTGCCAGGAAATTTCTCTTAGTTCTAGGCTGCTTCTCTCCTTGATTAGTTTCCATCCGTTGTTTATTCTCTTACCTTCTGGTGCTTTGGAAAATAGGTGGACCCCCTCATCTTTATGGCTGCTCCTCAAATATTGGAAGACTGCTATAGGGGATGATCCCAAGTTTAGGATTTTTGACCTGCAGAGGAGCTGAGTCCATAATGGGAGGGCTGCCTTTAAGAGCTTTTGGTGGCACAGCAGACTAAAGTGCTGTTAAATAGCACCAGCTGCCTGCAATTACTACAAGTTCGAATCTCACCAGGCTCAAGGTTGACTCAGCCTTCCATCCTTTCGAAGTAGGTAAAATGAGGACCAAGATCAAGGGAGGTATTAATACCCGAGTTTCCCTGAAAATAAGACCCTGTCTTATATATATTTTTTTAACCCTGAAATAAGCGCTTAGCCTTATTGCCATGCGCTCAAAAGCCCAATTGGGCTTATTTTCAGGGGATGTCTTATTTGGGGGGAAACAGGGTACCACTTTATAAAGCCTTAGTAAGACCACACCTAGAGTACTGCATCCAGTTTTGGTCACCACACAAGATGTTGAGACTCTAGAAAGAGTGCAGAGAAGAGCAACCAGGATGATGAGGGGACTGGAGGCTAAAACATACAATGAACGGTTGCAGGAACTGGGCATGGCTAGTCTAGTGAAGAGAAGGACCAGGGGAGACAGGATAGCATCTTCCAATATTTGAGGGGCTGCCCCAGAGAGGAGGAAGGGGGTCAAGCTATTCTCCAAAGCAACCAGACAAGGAATAATGGATGGAAACTGACCAAGGAGAGATTCAACCTGGAAATAAGGAGGAATTTTCTGACAGTGAGAACAATCAACCGATGGAACAGAAGTTGCCTTCGGAAGTTGCAGGAGCTTCACCACTGGAAGGTTTCAAGAAGAGACTGGACTGCCATCTGTCAGAAATGGGTTCCTGTTGGGCAGCGGGTTGGACTAGATGACCTACAAGGTCCCTTCCAACTCTGTTAATCTGAACCTGCCCACGTCAGTTTTTTCTCTAAAAATAAGGGTTTTTTTTTTTTTTTTTTAATTTGTGAAATCAAAGCCGGCCCCACCGTTCTGCCATTGGCATTTATTTATTTATTTATTTATTTATTTATTTATTTATTTATTTATTTATTTATTTATTTATTTATTCAATTTATATACCGCCCTTCTCCTAGTGGACTCAGGGCGGTGCACAGCCAGAACTAAAATACATAACAATACAAAATTTAAAATTAATTAAAAGAATTATATACTTTGGCCCGAATTAAAACAATGCGAATTAAAACCCGTTAACAGATTAAAACTAAACAATTAATAACAATTAAAAACTAAAAAAGTTTTTTTAAAAACTAAAAAAGTTTTCCCCCAGCTGGGTCCACTTGTCCCATGTCTGTCTTTCCTAACAATGTTTGTGCGCTAGATACCCTTCCCCTCCGCATCTCCGGTGCTCCCCTCCTAAACCCTGGCTGTCCTTTGTCTCTGCAGACGTGCTACCATTGCAAAGCGAGGACGAAATGCATGAAGAAATTCAGCATCCAACGTTTCCCCAAGATCCTGGTTTTACGTATCCTTTCTTCTTTTTTTCCCCCCCCCCGGAGGATTTGGCCTCGGTTGTTTATTTATTTATGGGATTTATTTGCTGTCCATCTCGTATCCAACCACTATGGGAGGCTCCATAGCAAGGAGACCTCACATGTGGATGTGTGGCGACTTGACGGGTGTCCATCAGCCATCCATCAAGGGCAGACAGTTTTACTGGGCCCAGAATCCAGCCTGCGGAGGACTTAGCTTGAACAGTTTATTATTTCAAGATCCTAGTCCTCTTGGGTTTGAGAAGGCGCAGGTTTTTTTCAGTGCAGTAGAACCAGCGGTGAAATCCAGCTGGATCTATCCGGTTTGCACGAACTGGTAGGGCCAGTGGTGGGAGACTCCGCCCACCCGCCGGGACGTCATTATGTCCCGTTTTTGACCCTCTGCGCATGCACAGAAGGCTCTGTACATGTGCAGAAGAGGTGCGCACGAGCATAGCGAGCATGTACGCACTCACATTTCCGATCCGGTAGCGAAGGTAAGTGCATTTCACCGCTGAGTAGAACGTACACACACACAAATTACAGCCTCAACTTTTTTGCTTTACATTTCTTGAGGTAAAGACGCTAGGCTAGAAAGCAGGAGATCATGAGTTCAAGTCCTGCCTTAGCCATGAAAGCCGGCTGGGTGACTTTGGGCCAGTCCTCTTCTCTCTCAGCCCAACCTCCCTCACAGAGTTGTTGTTGTGGGGGGAAAGAGGAGGAGGAAGTTGTGTTGGATGCCTGGAGTTATTTGTAAAAATAATAAATGTGGGATATAAAATAAATAAACCAAGGAGTGGTGCGGTGGCCTAGAGGTGGAGCTCTGGCCTCACAATCAGGAGGCTGTGAGTTCGATCCTAGGTAGAGGCAGATATTTCTCTCTCTGGGCACGATGAGAATATATCTGCTGAACAAAACTCTGCATTGGTGACAGGAAAGGCATCCGGCCATTAAAAGACTCTGCTAGCTCCATTCAGTTCTCCAGACTCAGCAAGGGATTATGGGGTCATTAAAAGAAGACGAAGAAGAAGAAGAAGAAGAAGAAGAAGAAGAAGAAGAAGAAGAAGAAGAAGAAGATAAAATAAACAAACATTCCTTGCTTGTGGGAACCATTTGGCCCTCCCCCTTTTTCCTTAATTCCTCGCCCAGACCTGAAACGTTTCTCCGAAGCCAGGATGCGATCCAGCAAACTCACCACCTTTGTCAATTTCCCGCTTAAGGATCTGGATCTACGGGAATTTGCCTCTCAGAATTGCAGTGAGTATCTCCGGCAGGATTTGGAAGAACCAGCCAGGGTGATGATGATGCGGAAGGGGGGGGGGTCATCTAAGACACCAACCCCCAACCTTTTGGGTGCCAGGGACCCACTTTCACGGGGGAGGGGAGGTTTACACTGCAGATCTGGGTGTATGTGAGAATAGTAAGTAATAGTAACAGAGTTGGAAGGGACCTTCGAGGTCATCTAGTCCAACCCCCTGCTCACGCACGGAGACCGGTACTTGGGATTTGAACTGCCGACTCCTTTCTGATCGACAAGCTCAGTGTCTTAGTCACTGAGCCGAATAGAATAGAATAGAATAGAATAGAATAGAATAGAATAGAATAGAATAATAGAATAGAATAGAATAATGGAATAAAAAGAATAGAAGAATGAAGTATGGAATAGAATAGAATAGAATAGAATAGAATAGAATAGAATAGAATAGAATAGAATAGAATAGAATAGAATAGAAGAATGAAGTATGGAATAGAATAGAATAGAATAGAATAGAATAGAATAGAATAGAATAGAATAGAATAGAATAGAATAGAATAGAATAGAATAATGGAATAAAAAGAATAGAAGAATGAAGTATGGAATAGAATAGAATAGAATAGAATAGAATAGAATAGAATAGAATAGAATAGAATAGAATAGAATAGAATAGAATAATGGAATAAAAAGAATAGAAGAATGAAGTATGGAATAGAATAGAATAGAATAGAATAGAATAGAATAGAATAGAATAGAATAGAATAGAATAGAATAATAGAATAATGGAATAAAAAGAATAGAAGAATGAGGTATGGAATAGAATAGAATAGAATAGAATAGAATAGAATAGAATAGAATAGAATAGAATAGAATAGAATAGAATAGAATAGAATAGAAATTGAAATATCACTTTATGGTACTACTCCCAAAAAAAGAAGTGGTGTCATTAGGTAGTTTTAGAAAATACACTTTCCCCAAAAGGTTTCCACAATTTTGGCCACTGCTGTAAAATAATCATGAAATAAAAATAAAGATTAAAAACTCTGCTTCTCCTTCCGAATCTCCTCTTGGGAGCCAAGATTGTGATGAAGAGATTCTTCGGATTATTTATTTTATTGATTTTTGCAAGTCAACAAATGTCAAGCCACGGCAAATCCTGCTAGCAATATTTGAGGAGAAAGAGGGGGGGGCCATTGCACGCTTCTGATGGAGGCCGCCTCAGGTTTTTGCACACCCAGAAGTGAACGAAAGGCTCCCCTGACGGTAATTTGACCTCTTCCGTTTTCAGATCACGCAATTTACAATCTCTACGCCATCTCCAACCATAGCGGGACCACGATGGGCGGCCATTACACGGCCTACTGCAAGAGTCCCGTCTCTGGAGAATGGCACACCTTTAACGACTCACGGTAAGCGGGCATCCGGCCTCTCTTTTCGCCCTCCCAACTCTTTCCCCGAGCAAGAGAGGTCATAAAAGGGGACAAAATTTAACTCGACAACTGTCTTACTTAGCAACAAAAATTTTGAGTTCAATACTGATCATAAACTGAGGACTGCCTCAGTTTGCCTCTCATCATTCAGCCCGGGAAACACAATTCTCCCTTTTCAAAGGGAGGGTTTGCCTCTTTGGATGGCCCACTCCTCAAAGTCACTTACTCTTGTTTTAAAAAAATAATTAATCAGTATAATGTTCTGATGGTCCTCAATTTACAACTGGTTGAATTACAACAAGCCCAGAACGGGCATTTACAGCCCATAATACACTTCTGGCCATCCTAAAATGTGCCCCACACACACCCACACTCGCTGTCCTGTGACAACTGGGTGCGTCTTTGTGACCAGTTGCAGACTCCCGTAGTCACCATGAATGGCAATTTTTTTGGCTGATTTCCGGCAAAAAACCCCTACCATTCAGAAGAACCGCTTCACACTTACAACCGAATCGTTCGCAGAACAATGATTCACTTAACAAATGACAGAAAAAAATTGTCCTTGTATCAGGACTCAGTCCCTCGACTGAGGACCGTAATAATGTACAACCAGAAAACTGGTTCTGATTCTAGTCGTAAAATGAGGACTGCCAGCACTCCCTATCTTTACCCCTCGGGACTGGAGTGAGTGTGGGTCAGAACCAGCCAGAAATCAAAGTAGGCATCCCTTGTTGCCAGTTTTCCTTACATCCATTCTTCATTTACACCCCACCCCATCCCAGATGGGTCTCCCACCCTCTTAACGCCGGTTTCCCTTTCTGTCCTTCCCGCAGCGTCACGCCGATCTCCCTGGGCCACCTCCGCAGCAGCGACGCCTATCTCCTCTTCTATGAGCTGGCCAGCCCGTCTTCCCGAATGTAGCTTCCAGGTCACGCTCCCCTCCGCCACCCGCCACGCACGTCCCCACGGAAAGGAATCCTCGTAATATCCCGGAGGAAGGACGCAAGCCAAGCACCAGCTCAGAAATGCAACGGGAGTGGGGTGGGGTGCGGGAGTGTGTAGAGACCCAGGACAATGGTGACTTGAGGGATTTTTTTTCTAAACTGGGTTTTCCCCCCCTTTTTTCCTAAAAAACAAGCAAAAGCAAAAAAAGAGAGAGAGAGAGAAAGAGAGGGAGGGAGGAAGAAAATGCTTTTAATAAAGCGTTAACTAAAGTTGCCGGTCTTTACCGGAATGCCTTTCTCCCACGCACAGGACAGAAGATGGAGAGAACCAGGGATAAAATACCATCCTTGGAGGGCAGTTTCCACGCTACCTCCATCGCTCCGACAAATTTTTTTCTCAGGGGTGGTTTCTGTGTTTTCCTTTCCTCCCTTTTCCTTCCTCCCTTCTCCCCTTGTCTGCCCACACCCTTAACCCTTCCACAATTTGGTGTGCAATAAGCCACAAACAACTGCTGTTCTTTCCGGGGGGGGCAGCAACCTGTCTGTCCCCCTGTGATTCCTTTGGTGGGGGGTGTCGGAGCTGAGCCACGGAGGTGTTTTCTCTCTGTCCGATGCCAGTCGAACGCCACTTTGGCCATAGAATTGCAGAACTAGATAAGGTTTACCGGAATCCGATTTTGCATCTTAGATCCGGCAAGGCGTGTTTGTGTTTTTTTGCACAGCTCTCGCACGACCCTCCTCGGGGGATGGGGGGGTGAGAGGGATTTCTCTGCAGGAACCGTGGACTTCGAGTCCTATCTCTTCGCAGAGGTGGGGGCTGTTCTTGGTTTCTTTTTTTACAAACTGGAAGCACTCGTGGACGGATTTTTACTGACTTTATCGCAAAAGCAGAGACTCGCTGGATCCAATTCTACCTGTTTTCTTGTCACGACTGTGCCTTAAAAGCATCCAGACGAAAGACACGGTGTGTTTTCAGTGCCCTTCGGAAAGGGACACGACAGCGCAACCAGCAGAAATATGGGGTGGAGAAAAACCCCACATCCCTCAGCTTTGTTCTCCTGCTGTCCCAACTTTTGCCTGCCACATATCCCTCATTCCTCTTGGGACGGAGGCCATTCAGGAACGCTTCGGACAATTTTCACTGCCTTTCCGAAATGAGGATTGCTTTGATTCAGTTTTCATTTTGGTTCTCGCTGCATGCATGCCGTGGAGTCGCCAAAACGCACCTCGTTAGAGAGGAGGGTTTTTTAAGCCAGTTTGGGAGCGATGGCCTTGATGGGCCACCTGGGCAGCATCACCAAACTCATCCATCCTCTTATTTATTCTCCATCTCCATCGTGCAGGGTCAACCTTTCAGCCCACCTCCGAAGCAGGCACTACTTGAAGGGCTGAGAGTTAGAGTTAGCACCTTGACGGTTTTACAACCAGACATTTGCTGGGTGGAAACCCCCCTCCCCTGTTTTATTCCCCCCCCCCCTTTTCATCCCCCGCCCCTTGCAAAGCTCTGAAAAAAGCACCGAGCCAATTTTAACTCAGTTATGAATCAAGCAGAGCATTGAGGTTGGTTTTAGTGGGCACTTTAGTTTGCAGCCCAAAAGATGCCCCTCGACCCCCTTCTGCCATTCTCATGGCCTTCCCTCCAATGCCCTCCCCCCTTTGCATATTTCACTCCATTTCAACCAGGCGGATGCTCAGGACCCCCGAGGGGAAGGCAGAAGGGGTAACCGAGACATCAAGGATCCGGCTAGCAAAGCCTTTCTCAGTGTTACTATTTTGCTTGGTTTGGGACGGGGTATTTTTTTTGTTTCGTTTGTGTGTGTGTGTGTGTGTGTGTGTTTGTGTTTGTGGGTTTTTTTTTTTCTCATTTATCAGTTTGGACTGAACAGCTTGTTTACTGTGTAAGCAAGGCTGGAGGACGGACCGTGGTCACTCAGGAAGGAGGCTTGTACAGAAATAAAATTGTAAGTTGATGAACAGCCCATTGCGTTTGTGCACAAGTGTCTGTGAATTGCGGGCAAGAAATCTTTCTGATGGGAGGGATGGGTTGTGCGGTAAGAAGCCCCCGGCCCCTGATGAGCTGTTGAGGCTTGACTCTTGTTGAATCTGCCACAATCTGGATGATGGACTCAAATGTATTTTCTCTGAAGGAGGACGGCTCGGCTGGCGGACCTCAGGATTCCTTCCGCGGTTGAGCAAAGCAGTTGTAGGTGGTCCTTCTGCAGGAAGAGCTGAAGGACGTGGCTGCCTATTCGCAGGCATGAGGGGGTTATAGGATGGGCAGTTCACTTTCCTGAAATATGAATTGAATACTTTTATTTGACCAAGTGCGATTAGACACACAAGGAATTTGTCTCCGGTACAGAAGCTCTCAGTGTACATGCAAAACAGCCGAGTAATAACATCATCATAATAATGATATCAAAAAGGATACCAAAAAGGATGCGGTGGCTCAGTGGCAAAGACACTGAGCTTGTTGATCGAAAGATCGGCAGTTCAGCGGTTTGAATCCCGAGTGCCGCGTAATGGGGTGAGCTCCCGTTACTTGTCCCAGCTTCTGCCAACCTAGCAGTTCAAAAGCAGGTAAAAAATGCAAGTAGAAAAATAGGGACCACCTTTGGTGGGAAGGGAACAGCGTTCCGTGCGCCTTTGGCGTTGAGTCATGCCGGCCACAGGACCATGGAGACGTCTTCTTCGGACAGCGCTGGCTCTTCGGCTTTGAAACGGAGATGAGCACCGCCTCCTAGAGTCAGGAACGACTAGCACATATGTGCAAGGGGAATCTTTACCTTTACCTTTAATAATGATACCAATAAGAAAAGGGTAATAGAACAAATGAGGAGAATGGCAATACAGCCGTACAACATAGGTAAATATCCTTAGACATAAAACTACTGTGGGGATTGGGTGTTCAGCAGAGTGATGGCAGGAAGGAAACAAGCTCTAGTTGTTTTGGCATGCAGTGCCCTCTGGCGCCACCCTGAGGGGACGAGTTGAAACAATTTTATGTCCAGGATGTGAATGGTCTGCAGATATTTTCTCAACCTTCCTTCTGACCCACACAATATACGGATCCACGGTGGAAGGAAGGCTGGTTGCCATTGTTTTTTTTTTTTTTCTGCAAACCTAACTATCCGTTGCAGTCTCTTGCCTGTTTGGTTGCAGTACCAAACCAGACAGTTATAGAAGTACAAACGACAGACTCGATCATTCCTCCGTAAAACTGTATCAGCAGCTCCTGGGGCAGTCTGACTGTGAAGGGAGCTACTTAAAAGCCAGATCAGGGAGTCAAAGTTCCCTATCCCAGGACAGGGTGGCAGAAGAGATGACCCAGGAGCTTTTGATGCTCTGGGACCTGGGGAGAGGGTGGGTGCGCGCTCAGTGGTAGGATTCAACCGATGTAACAACCGGTTTGTTGAGCGTGCGCTTCGCGCTCCGCCCGTACGCAGGGCAGTTGAAAACAGCGCTAAAACTTACCTTCTACAGCAGCCCCGGTGAGTAAAACAGCTGAGGCGCGGTTCTGCTCTGCCGCGCCTATCAGCTGGGCTTCAAACAAAGGAAATATAGGTAGGTATAGCACAGGGGCAGGCAGGTGGGCGGGCCCAGCTGATTGTCGGAGCGAACTGGTTCGCTCTCAGCTGATCGTCAGAGCTACCGGTTCGAACCGAACCGGTCCGAACCAACTGAATCCCTGCCCTGTGCGCGCTCCAAAATGTATCTTCCATTTTTGCACAGTGGGAAAATAGTGGTGAAGAAAAGGCTGTGCATCAGTGGCACAGAGCACATGGATAACAGTAGTAAAATTATAGAGAAGGAGCACATAATACTATGGTACACAGGTGATGGAGATGTGTAGTCCATTTGTAAGGCTTGAGATATTCAAGAAATTATACGGATAGTCCCAACTTACAACCATTCGTGTAGTGAACGTTTGAAATTACAGCGGCATTGAAAAGGGTGACTTAATGACCTTTTCTCACGCTTACGACTATTGAAGCATCCTTCCTCAAGGTCACATGGTCAAAATTTGGACGTTTGGCAACAGATTCATCTTTATGACGGTCGCCGCATTCCGGGGTCACGTGATCCCCTTTTGCGAGCTTCTGACAAGCCAACCCAATAGGGGAGCCAGATTGTCTGAACAGCCGTGCGCCTAATTTAACAACTGCCATGATCCACTTGACCAAAACGGCAAGGAAGGTCGCAAAATGGAGCCAAACTCACTTAACAGCCTCGCTTAGCAGAGGAAATTTTGGGCTCAGTTGCGGTCGTAAGTCCAGGCCTCCTTCTAAGCCTGTCTGTTACTGCGTGTAGTTGTATTATCTCTGGGAAAAGTGACTTTACTCTTCTTAAAAGTTGGGGTAGTCAAAGCTGAAGCAACGTCTGATCAGCTTCATCCCTTGCAGCTTGGCTCGTTTATACAAGTGTGTTTTGTTTTTTCCCCCCAAGTTTTTTATTTTTTTACAAACATATCAATGCATGAACAGCGTGGCACCTGACTGTCTTACATTTTAGTACAAATAAAATAATACCATATTTACCATGTTTGACGAGCTTATAAAATTCTGGTAATAGTACACATATTTATGTTAAGTTATAATCTTTCATTATTTAGTTATTCAATATTTCAATATGTTATTTTTATGCCAATCCCCATATTCTAAGTGTCATTCCTTTTACAACAAATAAAATATTATTAATCATATTTGTTACATTTAGCAAGCTTACATGATTCTAATAATAATATACATATTTATATTAAGTTATAATCTTCCATTATTTAATTATTCAATTTCAATATGTTGTTTTTATGCCAATCACCGTATTATTCAAGCATACTTGATAATACCATCATTCAAATTCTGATTTCCCCTCTTGTTATTACTTCACCTTATTATATAAAAAGGTGTATTCTCTCTAGTTTGCATCCCTATTCTAACTTTTAATTATGCCACTATTATATTTAAAAATATCCCCTTTCTATCCATCGTCTCTTGCCCACTTTAAAGCTTTAATTTTTCGTTTCTTAGCTTGCCTCCCATATTCCTCTCTTGGATCTTTGTCTCTATTATAGAAGCATTTTTTTTTGAGTTTTCCCCTTTTCTGGAACTTGCCTGATCCTTCCCAGCGGGACACCCTGGCTGAGTTAATTGCCTCTCCGGCTCACCAAAGGTGGACTAGCCACGGTAGCAAGATTACGGAGGCAAATGCAGCCGAGGGTGCGGATTAATGATTGAAAAACAGATCCGAGTGCCCATAAGGAGCCAGTGTTCCTTCCCGAGCAATTGAGCAGGCAAACAAGGATCTCTTTGTCCCTTGCTTTGGAACAAGACCAGAAAGGTTTTGCAATAGCTCGACGGGCCGCTTGGAATGTGGGCGTCTTAGCAACATGCCCGGTCCTGCCGAAAGAGCTGCGCTGCCAACGGCACTTTGGACGCAAGGACAAGGAAGAGAGGCTTGGCACCCAAGAGGGAACAGGGACTCCTCGGCTTACGACCAAACAGAACCTCCGTGGCTAAGGAAGGTGGTTAAGCAAGTCGCAGCCAATGTTGCGACCTTTTTCGCCAGGGTTGTGAATCGCACGGGCGTTAAGGAAAATCTGACATCTCCCGTTGATTTTGCTTCTTGTTGGGAGCTGGCTGGGAAGATCATAAACGGTGATCTGTAAACACCATACACCCCCCCCCACGATGCCGTAACAGGTCATAAATAGATGCCCATTGTCAAGGGCCTGAATTGTGATGGTGGGAGAGATAGTCCTCGACTTACAACAATTCATTTAGTGACCGTTCAAAGTTACAACAGCTCATTTTTCACTATTCCTATTCTATTTTACTCATTCTACTCTACTCTACTCTACTCTATTCTTTATTCTTCATTCCAATATTTGTTCTGTTCTGTTCTGTTCTGTTCTGTTCTGTTCTGTTCTGTTCTGTTCTATTCTATTCTATTCTTTTCTATTCTACTCTACTCTACTCTACTCTACTCTTTATTCTTCATTCCAATATTTGTTCTGTTCTGTTCTGTCTATTCTATTCTATTCTATTCTATTCTATTCTATTCTATTCTATTCTATTCTATTCTATTCTATTCTATTCTAGTTTAGTCTACTCTACTCTACTCTACTCTACTCTACTCTACTCTCAATAAAGATTCTATTCTATTCTATTCTCAGTAAAGATTCTCTTCTACTCTACTCTACTCTATATTCTATTCTATTCTCAATAAAATTCTATTCTATTCTATTCTATTCTATTCTACTCTACTCTACTCTACTCTACTCTACTCTATATTCTATTCTATTCTCAATAAAGATTCTATTCTATTCTATTCTACTCTATATTCTATTCTATTCTCAATAAAGATTCTATTCTATTCTATTCTATTCTATTCTATTCTACTCTACTCTACTCTACTCTACTCTCAATAAAGATTCTATTCTATTCTATTCTCAGTAAAGATTCTCTTCTACTCTACTCTATATTCTATTCTATTCTCAATAAAATTCTATTCTATTCTATTCTATTCTACTCTACTCTACTCTACTCTACTCTACTCTACTCTACTCTACTCTACTCTATATTCTATTCTATTCTCAATAAAGATTCTATTCTATTCTATTCTACTCTATATTCTATTCTATTCTCAATAAAATTCTATTCTATTCTATTCTATTCTACTCTACTCTACTCTACTCTACTCTACTCTACTCTATATTCTATTCTATTCTCAATAAAGATTCTATTCTATTCTATTCTACTCTACTCTATATTCTATTCTATTCTCAATAAAGATTCTATTCTATTCTATTCTATTCTATTCTATTCTATTCTATTCTATTCTATTCTATTCTATTCTACTCTACTCTACTCTACTCTACTCTACTCTACTCTACTCTACTCTACTCTCTCAGTTTGAAGAATGTGGCCATCCTGTTTTGTTTGTTTATAGGATCCTTCATGACACTTGCATTATATTTAGTAGGAATCTACCCTGTGCAACTGTTTCTCACCACCACTTCTAGCATCCCACCCAAATTGGAATATATATATATAAATATATGCCCATTTTGAGAAGAGTTTTTGCTGGTTCAGATGCCCTGGTCTGGCTGGGCAGCGCTGTGTCTTTAAGAGCACCGTAGCCCATGCCAGGGCCTCTGACCTGGCGGAGTCCTCAGCTGAGTTGGATTAAGGCGCTGGGGCGCCTGGTGGCTTTCATGCTTGCGCATTCTTTCATTTCCTAGCGGCTTAACAAGTCCCTTCTCCCAAGGCTCAGTTGGCCAGGGATGGGCTGTGATCTTGAAAGCAAGATCAGGGCCAGTTGGTTAAATTAACCCATCGCCTTCACCGGGAAAGGGGAAAAGCCATCAATTTGCAGCCCTCATCTCACCCTTCGGAGATCCTTCACCAAGGAGGAGAACTTCTGGTCCATGCGTTGAACGTCAGAAGGTTCCTGGGAGAGCTGCCACTGCAGAAAGCCAGATGCCACAGGAAGGGGGGACATGTGGCAGCCCCAGACAGGCAGGGATCCTGTCCACGTATCCCCCGGCCTCCTTCCTAGCCATGAAGGACTTCACCGAGGTCGTCTTTCACCCAGAGGCACAGAATCAAAACCAGGTAGGCAGAAGACCAGTTCTCTGATGATGCTCTGAGCTCCATATCTCCATCCAACAGGGTCCAGGGAATGTCCATTGTCCAACCCTTGTGTTTTGCACGATTGTGGCCATCATAATCCCAGTGGTCTTCCGGGTGCGCTTCAAGGTGTTGGTTACCACCTTTAAAGCGCTCCATGGCATAGGACCTAGTTATCTTCGAGACCGCCTGCTGCTACCGACGGCCTCCCATCGACCTGTGCGCTCCCACAGAGAGGGCCTCCTCGGGGTGCCATCAGCCAAACAATGTAGGCTGGTGACCCCCCAGGGGGAGGGCCTTCTCTGTGTGGGCACCCACTCTCTGGAATCAGCTCCCCCCAGAGATAAGGAGAATCCAAGACCTCGGTGCCTTCCGCCGTGCCCTTAAAACCTTCTTTTTCCAGCAAGCCGGGCTGGCCTAACATTTTTAAAAATGTTTTTAATTGTTTGTTATTGTTTTTAATCATGGGGCCAAATTTATATATATCTTTTTAATTGTATTTTAATGTTTGTAGTTTATGTTTTTACTTGGCTGTTCACCGTCCTGAGTCCTCAGGAAGAAGGGCGGTATACAAATTTTAAAAAATAAATAAAAAAAAAATAATGACCTTTTTTGACTTCCTGGGGAACCCCCGTTAGGGACAACACCACCCAAAGATTTTGCCTTACCCCTTCCCCAAGTGGAAACTGCCTTAGAAAAGACACACTGATTTATAAAAACCCTATGCCCACATCTCTTTTCTCTCCTCCTCGTGGCTTTCAGTCTTCTGGCATCCTCATTTCCTGGATCTCTGGAAATTATTTTTATAGAGTGGGGAAGAAGAGACCTTGTGGCGAGCAAACACATCATTACAAGCCAACTTCCTTAGGAGAGGGTTGCTTAGGATGAGCGAAATGTTGGCCTTGCAGATTTTTAACCCGAGATTACATTTCCATTTCTGTTCCTGGCTGGCTGGAAAGCTAATGTGATGGCAATAAGGAGGTTAAGATGGGGGGGGGGGGAGAGATACACTCACAAACATTTTTAACAGCCCAATACGTAAGCGTTGCCTTTGTCCTGTGCAAAAATGGGCCTCGTTTGTGTTTGGAGCAGTTGGAGAAGGCTGTGGCAAGGCAGAGCAGGGACAGCCTAAAATTTTGGAGAAGATGCCATCTGGGAGGAGATGCCATTTGGGGCACCTTTGAGGTTTACCCTAGTAGTGTGGCTGAGATGGGACAGTGGTCAAAGTAATTCCAACTTCAGGTTCATATTCTGTCCTCGGGGCTTGCCATAATTGTGATATGGACAAAGAGCCAGTTTGGTCTCGTCCAGTCAAGGCAGCAGGCTATGAACCTGAAGAGAGTGAGTTATAGTGCTGCCTAAGGCACAAAAGTTAGATGGGTGACTTTGGGCCAGTCACCAGGAGACAGTGAGTTCTAGTCCCACATTTAATCCATTTTTCTATCCTATATATATATATATCTTCTCTAACCAATGGTAAAATTGCCCCCATATCTTAAAAGTATTCCAATTCTTCCTTAATTGTCAAAGTCAATCTATTCATTTCTGCACAATCCAATGTTTTCTTAATTACTTCTCCCTCTGTAGGGATTTTCTCATTTTGCGGGCTGCTCAGTCCCAAAGGCTGTTTTATTATTTGGAGGAACTGTTCTTTTCTCGGCTCCGAAATGCCAAAACCGATTTGAAAGAAAAACGGAGGGTTCCTTAAAAGGGGCGAGGAGGAGACCCACTAAATTCAAAATGCCCCGTTTTCTATGCCCCCCCCAGGAGACTGTCATGTTGTCTTTGCCACCGAACGTGCTGAGGGAGTTCTCCAACCCCGTGTTTGAGGAGGACGGCGAGACGCTGACCCAGAACCAGCTGGAGGAGGAGAAGGGCAGGGATGCCAAACTCGCCGCCAATGGATTTGGTATCAATACGTCCATGTTTTGGAGGGGCACTAAGATGGTACAATAGTACCAGCAGGACGGGAAGAGTCAGTTTGGTGTGAAAGTGAAGAGGCTGGACTAGAAAACCAAGAGGCTCTGAGTTCAAGTCTTCTTTAGTCCAACCCACCACACCAGAGAGTTAGCAAAAGAGAGCATTATGAATTGCCTTGAGTTGTACTGAAGCAAGGATGGGATAGAAATCTCTTAAGGTTAATAGTTAGAGAGGAGACGGATGGGTGGTGCATCATTTCAGGGTCATTAGCTCACGTTTCTATTTCAATGGTGTTCCACAGCTGGCAGCTTTTCAGGTTCAGGATGGACTCCGTTTCTCTGAGACGGAAGAGCTATTGTGGGAATTGGTCCGAGTGAGTGTTAAACATGGGAGCTGAAATCCAGCAGGCAGGCAGGCAGGAAGTAGAAAGAGATAGGAGGGAGGGGAGGAGAGATAAGGAGAAGGAAGGAAGGAAGGAAGGAAGGAAGGAAGGAAGGAAGGAAGGAAGGAAGGAAGGAAGGAAGGAAGGAAGGAGAAAGAGATAAGAGGGAAGGGAGGGAGGGAGGGAGGGAAGGAGAGATAAGGAAAAGGAAGGAAGGAATGAAGGGATAGGAGGGAAGGGAGAGAGGGAGGGAAGGAAAGATAAGGAGAAGGAAGAAGGGAAGGAAAAAGGTAGGGAAGGAAGGGATAAGAGGGAAGGGAGGGAGGGAAGGAGAGATAAGGAGAAGGAAGGGAAGGGAGGGAGGGAGGGAAGGAAGGAAGGAAGGAAGGAAGGAAGGAAGGAAGGAAGGAAGGGATAAGAGGGAAGAGAGGGAGGGAAGGAGAGATAAGGAGAAGGAAGGGAAGGGAGGGAGGGAGGGAGAAAGAGATAGGAGGGAAGGGAGGGAGGGAGGAAGGGAGGGAAGGAAGGAAGGAAGGAAGGAAGGAAGGAAGGAAGGAAGGAAGGAAGAAAGGAAGGAAGGGATAAGAGGGAAGAGAGGGAGGGAAGGAGAGATAAGGAGAAGGAAGGGAAGGGAGGGAGGGAAGGAGAAAGAGATAGGGAAGGGAGGGAGGGAGGGAGGAAGGGAGGGAAGGAAGGAAGGAAGGAAGGAAGGAAGGAAGGAAGGAAGGAAGGAAGGAAGGAAACATCTCCAAGTCCAACAAGATTGGCTAACCGTCGCCCTATTTAGAGCAACATGTAAAAAGTCTTCTGCTCCAGTCTCCTCGCCAGAGGTCCTTCTTGGGGCTATCACAAGAGGTCATCGGAACAGCCAGGGAGGGAGGGGGAGGTGGATCTACCGATGGATAGGGGTGCCCTAATGGCCAGCCTGCTTCTCCTACCCTGCAGCTCAGCAAGTGCGAGAAGCAGCCAGCAAGAAATTCAAGCCAGACTGCAAATTTTCCTGGCTGTGTGTGACCATCCTGAGCCTTCTGCTCCTCCTCCTCCTGGCCTTGCTTGTGGGCATCCTGGTCACCTACCGTAAGTTCTGGATTGAGGGGTGGGGTCTGGGAGGGACATTCCTGCAATTGAAGCCCATCCTGGGCCAATACGAGCTTGTTTTGGGAAAAGCCGGTGGTGGCCACCATGATGTCTGCCTGAAGCTACATGGGCAACGAAAGCAGGGTATCTGGGCTGGGTCTGCCCCTTGCTCCTTTCGTGTTAATAAGAACCCCCCCCCCCAAAGGTCATGACTTTAATTCTAAGAAGCCAACATTCTTGAACACACAAGAGGAATTTATTTTCAGGCCCAAAGAGGCTGAAAAAGCCTGTTCTCTTCGTGTCAGCAGCTACATGGAAAGATGTCCATCAGACCTTCTGGTGGACCTCAGTCTTGAAGAGCCATCCTTGCTTCCTCCATCCCCTACGGGTGAAGCTCTAAGCCAATGTTTCTCAACCTTGGCAGCTTGAAGATGGGTGGTCTTCCACAGCTTGAAGCCCACTCATCTTCAAGCTGCCAACGTTGAGAGATACTGCTCTAAGCGATGGACCTGCCGTCTTCCCATAACAACTCCTTTTTCCATTAGCCACCCAGCTGAAGTGGGTGGGAGCCGAACTGGGAGAATGGGACTGGGACTGGGAAGATGACTGGGTAAACGGGAGGCCTCCAGTCATCTTCCTCCCCATAGGCTGGCCTCCTGTTTGCAGATGGTGGGGTGGGATTGATCTGGCAAAGGGTGTAATAATTTTTTGGGCAAGTTGGTGACTCAGTGTGATTAATTCTCTCCAAAAGCTTAACTCCCAGGTAGAATAGAATAGAATAGAATAGAATAGAATAGAATAGAATAGAATAGAATAGAATAGAATAGAATAGAATAGAATAGAATAGAATAGAATAGAATAGAATAATAAGTAGAATGGAATGGAATGGAATGGAATGGAATGGAATGGAATGGAATGGAATGGAATGGAATGGAAGAGAAGAGAAGAGAAGAGAAGAGAAGAGAAGAGAAGAGAAGAGAAGAGAAGAGAAGAGAAGAGAAGAGTTGGAAGGGACCTTGGAGGTCATCTAGTCCAACCCCCTGTCCAGGCAGGAAACCCTATACCACTTCAGGCAAATGGTTATCCAACCTCTTCTTAAAAATTTCCAGTATTGGAGCATTCACAACTTCTGGAGGCAAGTTGTTCCACTGGTTAACTGTTCTGACTGTCAGGAAATTTATCCTTAGCTCTAAATTGCTTCTCTCTATGATTAGTTTCTACCTATTGCTTCTTGTCCTGCCCTCAGGGGCTTTGGAGAATAGTTTGACTCCCTCTTCTTTGGGGCAGCCCCTGAGATACTGGAAGACTGCTATCACGTCTCCCCTAGTCCTTCTTTTCATTAAACTAGCCATGCCCAGTTCCTGCAACCGTTCTTCATATGTTTTAGCCTCCAGTCCCCTCATCATCTTTGTTGCTCTTCTCTGCACTCTTTCTAGAGTCTCCACATTTTTTTTACATCGTGGCGACCAAAACTGGATGCAATATTATTATTATTTCTTGTTCTTTAATATTTTTTTTTCTTTTTGAAGGTGCATTTTGACTTTCAGGAGTCTTGTAGAGCAACCAGGCTGAAAAAGGCAGGGAGGGGGTGAGAACTGAGGAACGGAGCTTTCCAGACCCAATTTTTTTCTAATTTGGGTGTCTTCAGTCTTTTCCTGGTCAATTTGTGTCTTTCGTTTTTTTTTTTTCCCTGGAGGCAGAGCTAAAGTCCCCTCCTCCAAGCAAGCCCACTCTTGAGACTTTCCTTGGGCACAACGTCGCCAATGCCACCTTCGCTTCGGTCAGGAGGACTTCTTGGGACCCCATCTCCGCCACCGCCCCGTCTCAGCGAGAGCTGCAGGAAACCACAAAACCAGGGCCCGGTGAGTACCGGTTACTGCTGAGGCTGTTTCTGTAACCTGGTTTCTCTGATCTGGGCAGTGGCGGGATTCAGCCGGTTCAGGCCGGTTCAAGCAAACCGGTAGTTAAATTGTTGGCTTGCCCCGCCCTGCCCCGCCCCTTCCAGGAGTCCCTATGCACCCCATTTTCACTCCCAGGAGGCTTCAGGGAGGCCTACTAGGCCCAAAATGGGGCGCCGGGGGGGGTACATCCCAGGGGGATGCAGGAGGCCGAGTGCTGCCTATCACATACCCCTGGCCACGCCCATCATGGCCACGCCCACCCAGCTGGTCATTAGGGCAGAGAACCGGTTGTTAAATTATTTTGAATCCCACCACTGGATCTGGGGATTGTGACTGTGTCCAGCTCATAGTGTCCAGCTGCCATTTGAGATCTTACAACAAGAGGAGAGCCAGACTTTCCCCACCTAACAAATACTGGGCTTCATTGGATAAATCGCTTAGATAGTAAACATATAGAACATTTATTGGGGTGGGAATGGAGATTTTGCAGTATCCTTTCCCTGCCATGCCCACCAAGCCACATCATGCCCACCAAGCTACATCCACAGAACCGGTAGTAAAAAAAAAATTGGATTTCACCACCGAGTCCAACCCAGCTGCTCTCATTTAAGATTTGCTTCTCTGAAGAGTTGCTTCGTTCTCTGCCTCCTTCTTCTGTAGTGTGTGGAGGTGAACTTGGAGGCTCCGGGGGCACCTTCAGCTCTCCCAACTACCCCGATTCCTACCCACCTAACGTCCTCTGCACCTGGCAGATCCAAGTGAAGTTGGGAATGGTGATTCAGCTGAAAATAGAAACCTTGGATGTGGAGGCCTCCGATCTGTGCTTCTATGACCGGCTGGAGATCTACGAGGAGTCCGATAGTTTCTCCCTTTGGGACAGGAGTACCAGGTAGGTAGCATCATGCCTTGGAGAAGACAAGGCCTGGGCCCCTCTGTGTGTCTACACATGCGTTTAGCTGCTAGCCGGGGTCCTCCAGATGGGATGGATTTTAGCTTTCCTGGATCCTCCATCCAGACGACTGAGACAAGCCAACATCCAGAAAGTATCTGCATTGTAACGGCTTCACCATTGAATTGGATAAAAGCAATGCAGAAAGGCATATCCTCTAACCGAGTAGGACAAACGCTAAGAGTAGATTATTTATTCTTGCCTATGGTCCCCCTGGTGGCGAGAGTTGGAAATGTTTCCTTACTTATTGATTTGTTTGTTTTATTTTTGTCTAATCCACCAAGAGCTACTCAAATTCTATCAGACTAATAAGGAACGAGCAGGAGGCAATGAATCTCCATGTCCGTTGTTTCAAGTGGATGTCTTAATCTTTCAAATGTCATTGGCTTTTCCGTATTTTGCTTTTGAACCTTGTAAATCCCTCAATTCATCTCATGTTGAAATGATCAATAATCCAATTCAACATTTCATCCAGTTTGGTGCTGTCTTCTTCAGCCCTAAAATTTCACTCTGATTCCCAACTGAGAACATTTGACGGATGGGGGACCAGACCTCAAAACAGTCAAAGGAAAAGTGGAAATGTTAAGTCGTTAAGTGAAGCGGTCACTAATTGAAACCACAACTGTGCTTAGGATCTCATTTCAGCTTTGTTGTACAGATCTGTGAAGGTCATAACCGTGAGGATTGGTCGTTGTGACGTTATTTTTTCAATATTGTCACCACTGTGAATGGTCACTAAACGAGGACTGCCTGTAGATCTCTCTCCAGGGGGAAGGGGGGGTCCACAGTTCCTTGCTCCCTTGCTTACGTGGCGACATTTACAGGTACTGTGGCACTGTAGCCCCAGCGACTATCAACACCAACTCTAACCAGATAAAAGTTGGTTTTGTGTCCGATGATAATACTGCTCCCTCGGGGTTCAGGGCGAGGTACCGGGCCATCCTCCCCAGTGAAAGTAAGTGCCTGCTATTTCTTGAATGGGGATGAATTTGAGGCTGGTGGAAACTTGCTTTTGGGTGGGAGGGAGTTGGGTTTTTTAACATGATACCCAGGGATGGGATTCAGCCGGTTCGAACCAGTTCAAGCAAATCGGATGTTAATTTTAATCTGGTTCGCCAAACTGGTAGTTACAAGGACTGGCTGACCCCGTCCATACCGCCCCACCCCTCCCAGGAGTCTCCACGTGGCCCGTTTTGGATGCCAGGTAAGTGCAGGGACCGTGCGGAGGCTCTGGGAGGGGGGAAACAGGCCTGCTGGAAGTCCAGAAATGGGCCCATTTCCAGCATCCAGAGGGCCTCTGAAGCCCAGGGGAGGCCATTTTCACCCTCCTGGATGCTCGAGGAAAGCCTCCAGAGCTTCGGGAGGGCAAAAACACCCCCCCCACACTGTGATGTAGGAGGCCGAGTAGGCCACGCCCCCATGGCCACACCCACCCAGCAACTGGGCAGCGAACCAGTTGTTAAATTTTTCAAACCCACCCGATTTTCTGTCCCTGAAGTAATGGTAATGACATGAAAGAGACTGAGAAACCATGCAAGAGGGAAGACCTGCGGGAGTGCAAGGCCAGGTACCGGCGCCTGGAGGCTCAGCGGGCTGAGATGGGCAGCCAGTTCCAGGCCATGATGCAGTCCCACTGGAACGAGGCCCTCTGGCTCTTTGCCACCAGCGTCTCTTCCCTCCAGCCTTCGCCCAAAGCCCCACACCAGGAGGCCAAAGCAGACCCCGAGTCGGAATTTCTTCCCCCCTCCAACCCGCGACAAAAGATCCTGAAGGGGGAGACTCTCTGCAGCAACACAAACGTTCATTGCACATATCTGGCCCAGGGGCCCTAGTTTGAGGACCCCTGATTGAATGCAATATAAAAAAATGCAAATAATTTTTCTGCGGACCACCAAAAGTTTCTCGTGGTCCACCAGTGGTCCAGAGACCAACAGTTGGTGACTGCTGATGTAGACTATTGTGTATCAAATGCATCGTGGTTGAGGATGGAGACTGGAGAAGAAGACCTCAGTGCAGGAAATGGCCATCTCTCCAGATAACAGCTAAAATATCTCAAGACGAAGACAATGGTTGCCCCCGTATCAATGACCAAATGGGAAAATTGCCGTAATGTTTCGCAGAACGAACATTCGCAATTAGCCAAGCACTGATTTATTACTCACAGTCACATGGATGCCTTGGCTAATTTTATCCTCAGAACGTGGGAAAGTTCTAAATTGGTGAGGGAAACAAAAGACAGCTTGCGTGGCAGTTTTAAGCTGGCTTAAAATCTTTTTGACATTAGCTAGAATGACGACAGAGCGTTACATGGGCATCACGAGTCAGGCAACAACAGGACTGGTGCTTTTCTTTCTTTCTTTCTTTCTTTCTTTCTTTCTTTCTTTCTTTCTTTCTTTCTTTCTTTCTTTCTTCTTCTTCTTCTTCTTCTTCCTCCTCCTCTTCCTCTTCCCCTCCTCCTCCCTCTTCTTCTTCTTCTTCCTCCTCCTCCTCTTCCCCTCCTCCTCCTCCTCCTCCTCCTCCTTCTTCTTCTTCTTCCTCCTCCTCCTCTTCCTCTTCCCCTCCTCCTCCCTCTTCTTCTTCTTCTTCCTCCTCCTCCTCTTCCCCTCCTCCTCCTCCCTCTTCTTCTTCTTCTCTTTCTTCTTCTTCTTTTTCTTTTTCTCCTCCTCCTCCTCCTTCTTCTTCTCCTTCCTCCTCCTCCTCCTCCTCCTCCTTCTTCTCCTTCTTCTTCTTCCTCCTCCTCTCCTCCTCCTCCTCCTCATTCTTTTCTTCTTCTCCTCCCCTTCTTCTCCTTCTCCTCCTCCCCTTTTTTCCTTACTTATTCTTCTTCATACTCTTGCAAAATTACATTTCCCAAAGTATCTCGAAGAAGAAGGGAGCCAAGTGAATTGCAACCAGTTCCAAGGTAGACTGGGTTTGATCTGAACCTTTTAACTCCTTGACTTCCAGAGGCCTATATTTATTCTAGAGAACTGCTCCTGGGACGAATTCTTCTGTGACCAGGGGCTTTGCCTCCTGCCAGCCTTTGTGTGCGATGGTCACCAGGACTGCCTGGACAATAGAGATGAAGCCAACTGTAGCGCCAAGCATACAGGTATGGTACCCACACAAGCAGGAAACTCTGTTGCTGTGACTCTGCCTCACATGAGGAGGAGGAGGAAATAGAAGAAATGAAGAAATGGGAGGATATTGCAGGGATAACCAGCAAAGTGCCAGTAACATAAATCCACGACCATCTGTGATGTCGGTTGTCTCTTTCCAGGTTGTGGTGGGAGTTTGACCAGCTTGGAGGGACAGTTCTTCTCCCCAAACTACCCCAAACCATACTCACATCTACAGGTGAGTGAAGACTTTTGAGGGGGTCAAGCTTGGGCCTTGGGGATTCATTTTGCCCCAGAAGTCCCACCTCCCAGCTCTATCACTGCAGCAGTTAAGTGGTATCCCTTTCTGGGGAAGCCTGGCCTCTAAGGATTGGACCTGGTGATAGATAGATAGATAGATAGATAGATAGATAGATAGATAGATAGATAGAGATTAATAGATGATAGATGATAATTGATAGATGATAGATAGATGATAGATGAATAGATGATAGATGATAGATGAATAGATAGATGATAGATAGATAGATAGATAGATAGATGAATAGATTGATGATAGATAGATAGATGAATAGATAGATGATAGATGATAATTGATAGATGATAGATGAATAGATAGATGATAGATAGATAGATAGATGAATAGATGATAGATGAATAGATAGATGATAGATGATAGATAGATAGATAGATAGATAGATAGATAGATAGATAGATAGATAGATAGACAGATAGATGAATAGATGATAGATGATAGATGGATAGATAGATAGATAGATAGATAGATAGATAGATAGATAGATAGATAGACTGACAGATGATAGATGAACAGATGAATATGATAGATAAATGATAGATAATGGATGGATGGATGGATGGATGGATGGTAGATAGATAGATAGATAGATAGATAGATAGATAGATAGATAGATAGATAGATAGATAGATGTAGAGAGATAGAGATAGAGAAAAAGTTTGAGTCTGAAAAATTTTCACTTGGAAATTTAAACCTCAGTGGTTTTAAAAAATGGGCCTCCTACAGTGATGGAGTCTGAGTAAGGGAGAAAAAACAGCCCCATACACAAGAACCTGGAGTCATGACAGAGCAAACCCTTCCATCACAACTCTCTTTTGGATTCATTCTTCATGTTCACGTCGATGAAGATTCCAACCAAAAAAAAGAAAAGAGGTCCAGTTCCCATGATTTTGAGGCCTTTGTCTTCAGGCCCCTCTTCCCCCAACCAACGACACGTCCACGTTCAAAGAAATCTAGGGGGCTGCTAGGAGAAAAGGTTTGGGACCCTCTTCCAGGTTTTTACCCACCCTTGTGAGACCTCTCTTTCTTAGCATGGAGCTCCCCATCCTCCTCTCTCTGCGCATCTCCTGGACTTCTCTTCTTCTCTTCTCTTCCAGATTTGTCTCTGGCACATCTCCGTGCCTGTGGATCACGTCATCCAATTGCAATTCCACAACTTCAGCCTTGAGTCCCACGAAGACTGCAATTTCGACTTTGTGGAGGTGTACGACAGTGCTGCCATGGGGGCCAGCAGCCTCATGGGTCGGTAAGATGGGCTCTTGCACACCCACTGTTCTGCCCCAGCTACGGACCCCAAAGAACGCAGCACACACAAAGTCCGTACAAAACTTAGTTTACTAAATTAAATCAGTCTTTTTCAAACAAAGGCTGTTAATTAACTTTCTTACGAGATTCTTACAAGAATCCAAAGAATAAATAATCGTAATCTTACTATGGTTGGCAGAAAGCCCAGAAGCAATTTGCAGAGAACTAAGATCAAGACGCGAAGGAGAGTGAACGAAGTTGTTCCGTGCAAATTGCTTCAGTTGGCGTTCCTCCTTAAATAGGCTAAGGGAGTGGCCAATTAGCCCCAAGCCTTACTCTCGAGGACATCTCCTCCTGAGGAGCCATTCCTGCCTTTTGGCAGCTCTGCGCGCCCGTGCATCGAGAAGAGGCTCCTCCTCTTCGTCCTCTTCACTTAAGGCAGCTTCTGGAGGTTCTGAAGGCCCTGGCTGAATCCCCGTCTCTGGCACCACATCTTCTCCAGCCTCCTCATTGTCTGACTCGAGTGCCAGCTGAACAACCTACTGGTGCAGCACCACACCAGCCTCCTCACTGTCAGAATCAGCTACTAGCTGCACAGGCCACTGATGGGCCACAACACCCACGCACAACACTCCCTTGCTTCTTCTTCTTCCTAGCGTATTCCCACAGGTGCAGGGTCCGCTTTTCAGATTATTGAAGGCCACATTGCACGCTCAGCTGCGTCTCCATGTCACAGGACCACAGCTTGCATATCTTTGTTGACAGTGTTTTGCCATCTCTGTTTTGGATGCCCACAAGGTCGCCGGCCATTGACTTCTAGTTGGTAGGCAGTCTTGGCCATGGTGGAAGGTGCTGCTCTCAGGACATGTCCATACCAGCGGAGTCGGCCTTCTCTCAACTTCTCTATAATTGGTGCCCACACCAAAATGTTGTCAAATGGTGTCATTTGTGATGTGGTCAACACACACTCCTGTGCTCCTTGTGGAATAACCCAGGCGGGCATGCTCACCTTGGCTCCAGGTTCTTGGTTGACCCCTAAAGACCCCCGCCCCACATTTCCAGAACTGAGTTTGACTTCCCTGCTCTCTGCAGGTTCTGCAACTCCAATCCGCCTCCTGTGTTGACTTCATCCCAACACGTCATGACCGTCCTGTTTGTGGCTGACGAGGAGATTGTGGATGATGGGTTCTTTGCTGTCTACCGTGCCCACAACCTGAGTGAAAGTAGGTAATGGTGGCTCCGTCGAGGCTAAATGATGCAGCTAGTCATCTGCTCGCCCCTTGCCCCAAATAAGGGGTAGACCCACGGGTGAAATCTACTTACCTTCCCAACCAGTTCAGAAGTGCACATGCCATGTGTAGGCTCTCACTTCGCTTGCGTGTGCACGCACATCAAGTGTGTGCTTGGATCCTCTGTGCATGCACAAACCCTTCTGCACATGCGCAGAGGGTAAAACCCAGGTTACTTCCTGGTTAAAACCAGGAAGTGACGACGACCAGGCGGGTGGGTGGAGCCTCGTGTCACCATTGCTATCGGTTCTCCGAACCACCAGCCGCCATCGCTACCAGTTCAGCTGAACTGGTCTGAACCGGGAGCATTTCACCCCTGGGTAGACTTGACCTGGAATGGGAAGCTAAGCAGGGTTAATGATTGGAGGGGTAGCTGTCCTGGGAAATAAACCAAAAGAAAAACAAAAAAAAAGGAAATGCAGAAAGAAGGGAAGAGAATATTTGAAGCTCAGGATGGAACTTTTGAGGTCCGTGATGCTCTCTGAGCTTGGTAGTTTCTTGCAGATGTTTCATTATCCAATTAGGTAACTTCATCTAGTGCTAGAAAAGCAGGTGGGTTACTCTCTGTTTATATATCATAGGTTCAGAGGTGGGTTTCAAAGATTCTTACCATCAGTTCGCCGCATGGGTGCACGCTCGCTTCACACACATGCACGCCTTCCGTGCACGCCCTTTGCTCACGGGCGTGCCTTCCACGCATGTGCCCAGCCTAAAAAAACGTGCTAAATAGAACTAGTGCCATGGCGGTTCGGCAGGCCCACCCACGATCTCCGCTACCACTTCGCCCGAACTGATACGAACCGGCTGAATCCCACCACTGCATAGGTTACCCTGTCAGTATTGGTGGGAATATTCTGGGGTCCCTGGTGTTCTCTGAGCTTGGCTGTTTTCTTGCAGACGTTTAATGATCAAACTAGGGCACAGTATCGGTACGCCGAGGATGTTCCCTAGTTGAGCCACGAAACATCTGCAAGAAAACCAAGAGCCTTGGTAGCACAGTGGTCTAAAGCACCCTGTTATTAACACAGCTGCCTGCAATTACTGCTGGTTCGAATCTCTCCAAGGCTCAAGGTTGACTCAGCCTTCCATCCTTTCTAAGGTAGGTTAAATGAGGACCCAGTTTGTGGGGGCAATAAGCTGACTTTGTATAAATATACAAAAGTATGAAGGCTATTGCTTAGCGCATTGTAAGCCGCCCTGAGTCTCCGGAGAAGGGCGGCATATAAATTAAAGCAAAAAAAAAAAAAAACAACCAAGGTCTGAGAGCACCAAAGGTCCTCCTCCTCCTTCCCACTCCTCCCCCTCTATAAATTATTCAGGTGACCCAGCCAAGCAGAGAAAAGCTGAACTCGATCCAGGTCTCAGGAGAAGCCTTGTGGTCTCTTGTTCCCGAGCTCTGTTCTTTCTGAGATGGAACACAGTTTTGGTTTCTTAATTCCTGTAATTATGGTTCCATTTTCCCAGGCAAACTAGAAAAGACCTTTTGGGAAGTCCTCCTCCCCATCCACAAGACGTGTGGGGTTGCGTTTATATAAGCAGAAAGACTCTGTATCCAATTACATAATTGGGCCGATAGAAAGACAGACGGAATCCGTGTTTCACAACCTTGGCAACTTTTAAAAGATGTGTAGGCTTCAGTTCCCAGCCTTGCTGGCTGAGGAGCTCTGGGAGTTGGGAGCCCCACTCCTCTTCCAGTGACCGAGGTTGAGGATAAGGGTGCAAATTTTTGATAACGGATCGAATTGCACAATCTCAAAAGCACCGAAGGTCATCTCCAGTTCTCAGCAGGCTTTTCGAACTGATCTCACACGTTGCCTCGTCATCCGCCTTCCCTGCAGTGATTCAAAGCCTTCAATATAAATTACCAAAGAGCAGTGGCGAAATCCATATTTTTTTTTACTACCGGTTCTGTGGGTGTGGCTTGGTGGGCATGGCAGAGGAAGGATACTGCAAAATCCCCATTCCCACCCCACTCCAGGGGAAAGATACTGCAAAATCCCCATTCCCTCCCCACTCCTGGGGGAAGGATACTGCAAAATCCCCATTCCCACCCCACTCTGGGGCCAGCCAGAGGTGGTATTTGCCGGTTCTCCGAACTACTCAAAATTTCCGCTACCGGTTTTGCAGAACCTGTCAGAACCTGCTGGATTTCACCCCTGCCGAAGAGGTAGCTGAACAACACAATAAAACGACAGAAATCATTAACAAGGAAATGACCTAAATTGCTGTCTTCTCTGGTATTCTCTTGAAGGCGTGTTGCACTTCCTTCTGTTCCTTTTTTTTTTATCCAAGTTTTTTTATTTTATATTGTTTATGCATATCGATGCGTCAATGGTGTGATAGCCAAGTATCATACATTTCAATAAAAGTAAACACAATATTATTACGCCCAATTGTTACACTTCATTTCAATTTTTTCATATTATTTTCACATATCCTTTACTACCACCATTCAATTCTAAACCTTTTTCTTACTCTGTTATATTACTTGATATATTGATATATACATACAATAATTCCCCTCTTATTTCTATCTCTATTTTAACTTTTCTCCCCCTTCTGTCACTATATTCAAAGATGTGATGATAGCATTTCCACACATATTTTTCTTACAGTACATTCTTTCATTTTCTAATCACCCATTATTTAATTCTAACATATTTTTATGCTTGTTTAATAATACTATCATTCAAATTCTAATTTTCCAATTAATAATTGGGGGGGGGGAAATTCTCAGCATTGCATAAGTGGACATCCTGTGCAGGGGTGAAATCCAGCAAGTTCTGACAGGTTCTGGAGAACCGGTAGCGGAAATTTTGAGCAGTTTGGAGAACCGGCAAATACCACCTTTGGCTGGTCCCAGAGTGGGGTGGGAATGGAGATTTTGCAATATCCTTCCCCCAGGAGTGGGGTGGGAATGGAGATTTTGCAATATCCTTCCCCCAGGAGTGGGGAGGGAATGGAAATTTTGCAATATCCTTCCCTCAGGAGTGGGGAGGGAATGGAGATTTTGCAGTATCCTTTCCCTGCCACGCCCACCAAGTCATGCCCACCAAGCCACGCCCACAGAACCAGTAGTAAAAAAAATTGGATTTCACCACTGATCCTTGTCTTCTACTGTATTATCCTAAGTGTTGGTAAGAAAGTCACAGCAAAAGTGTTAAAGGTGCAAGCCACGTGGGCAGGTGATCTAATCGGACAAAAAACAGAAGTTCATCCTTCTGTAAACTTTTGCCTAGAATCTGGCTTTGAAAGATACAAACATTAATTTTTAACTTTCACGCATGGCCACTTCACTGGCAGGCCAGGGTCTAAACAGTTAATAAGTCACTGCTTGAAGCAGCCTGCTTCTACAGGACCTCAGCCGAGATTAAGGAGATAGCAGTCTGGTTGGCCACAATGAATCTCTGACTTCAAATCAATGGATCTAAGTGAAGTGTTGTGAACACTTGTGAATTGTTTCCTGGCCAAGCTGGGGCCAACAGGTTGTGCTAAGGCCGAGCTTTGTGCCTGTGCTATATGCAGTGCATTTTTCCAGATGTTCTGGGGTGTATTTTTTTTTAAAACTGAAGAATTGAGGTGGCTACTTTCAAGCAAGGTATGAGAATAATCTGGATTTGTTTTGGGGAATCTCTGGCTTCAAAGAAAAAGGCCAGAAATACAACGTAGGCAGAGTACACATCTTCACCATCTTAAGGAGTGCTTCTCAACCTTGGCAGCTTGAAGATGGATAGACTTCAAGGCCAAGTGGACAACTTCACCAACTTAAACAATGATTCTCAACCTTGGCAGCTTGAAGATGGATAGACTTCAAGGCCAAGTGGACAACTTCATCAACTTAAACAATGATTCTCAACCTTGGCAGCTTGAAGATGGATGGACTTCAAGGCCAAGTGGACAACTTCACCAACTTAAACAATGATTCTCAACCTTGGCAGCTTGAGGATGAGTGGACATCAACTCTAAGTAGACATCTTCACCAACTTAAGCAGTGTTCCTCACCTTTAACAGCTTGAAGATGGGTGGACTTCAGCCCTCAGAATTCCCCAGGCAGTTCTGAACTCTGAGACTTGAATTCCAACCATCTTCAAGCTGCCGAGGTTGAGAAACGCTGATCTTGAAAGTCCAAGGAATTCTTTTCTCTAAATTCTTCTCTCTTTTCCCCGCCCATCATCCCGTGCAAGAAACGTGTGGACCTCTAGAATTTGTCTGTGGAAATGGCGAGTGTGTGGCTCAGGAGTTTGCGTGTGACAGCTGGAGGAACTGTCCGGATGGAAGTGATGAAGTCAACTGTACCAGCATTTCTTCCACATCAGTGGGTGAGTAATGTCCACTTACGTGGACCAAGCTGCTTTCACTGGCCAATTTGCAGAACTACGCATCGCAAGTTGGTCCGCGGTTCAGACCTCACTTCTGATCTCAACCAACTTCCTAGGTGGGTCAACTACACTTTCTCACCCATCCAGGCGCACCGCCTCCCCCCCCAATCCTCCTTTTTCTCCTGGCCTTCAGCTGGCTGGTCCCATGACATTGAGAAAAACCAAGCAGTGGTGAATTTCAAATTTTTTTATTATCAGTTCTGTGGGCATGGCTTGGTGGGTGTGGTGTGGCTTGGTGGCAGGGGAAGGATACTGCAAAATCCCCATTCCCTCCCCACTCCAGGGGAAGGATACTGCAAAATCCCCATTCCCACCCCATTCCAGGAGAAGGATATTGCAAAAATCTCCATTCCCTCCCCACTCCTGGGGGAAGGATATTGCAAAATCTCCATTCCCACCCCACTCCAGGGGAAGGATACTGCAAAATCTCCATTCCCACCCCACTCCTGGGGGAAGGATATTGCAAAATCTCCATGCCCACCTCACTCTGGGACCAGCCAGAGGTGGCATTTGCCGGTTCTCCAAACTGCTCAAAATTTCCGCTACCGGTTCTCCAGAACCTGTCAGAACCTAATGGATTTCACCCCTGAACCTGAGGCACCAACAGGAGACCAGATGTGTGAATTCTGGAGAACAACAAAAGCAGAGGGGCAACTTAACTCTTTTCAGTTGTATTCTGGTTAGTCTCTGAGATGTTGTTTTCTCTCCCACCACTGGCAGAGGCCTCCTGTGAACCCATAAAGATAGAAATGTGCCAAGGTCTCAGCTACAATTCCACCTCCTTCCCCAACATCTGGCTGATGATCCCCCACCAACAGAGTGCTGAGGAGCTGCTACAAGACTACATGGTGAGGCTGAGGGCAGATGTGAGGCTGGCAGGAGGGCAGAGAGAGGGGGAAAAGGGGGGTTAACCAGTGGTGAAATGTAAAATTTGTTACTACCGGTTCTGTGGGCGTGGCTTGGTGGTGGTGGTGGTAATGTGACTGGGTGGGCGTGGCCAACTTTTTATTTTTATTTTTTTAAAGCATTTTTTTACAACCTATTCGGGTGAATAGATTGTAAAAAAAATGCTTTTAAAAGGTAAAAAAAGGTTCTGACGAGCACAGCTGTGCCTCACGATTGTCAGATCCTTTTTTTTTAACCTTTTAAAAGCAGGAAGTAACGATACACGGGCAGGTGGGCGGAGCCTCGTGCCGCCATCGCTACCGGTTCTCCGAATCACCTGCCACAATCGCTACCGGATTACCTGATCCGGTCCGAACCGGGAGCATTTCACCCCTGGGGTTAACCCTTGGGAAGAAACTCGCAATCTCCACAGAGTGGGGATTGCATGGAAAGCAAATCTCTTATCAACTTTCATCCCTATCAACACATGGATAATTCAAGATTAATTTCCCATTGCATGATGAGATACCAAGAACTGGGTGGAATTTTGCTCATAATACGTGCATGAGAATGACTTCTACACATTCCCAGCTTTATACAGAAGGTCCTCAATTTGCAAATTTGGTTCCCCCGTTGAATTTGCTTGTCGGAAGGCAGCTGGGAAGATCACACGTGGTGATCATGGGATACTTCAACCACCATAAATACATTCTGGCTGCCAAGTGCCTGGATTTTGACCATGGGGATGCTGAGGCAGTCATAAGTGCAAGACCGGTCATAACTCGCTTCTTTCACTCGTTGTGGCTTTGAATGGTCACTAAATGAATGTTTGCAAGTCTACCTGTAGACCTTAGTCATGGCAACAGCTCTTAGGTCCAGTTCAAAAGAAGCGCTCCACTTTTTTTTTCATATAATTTTTTATAATAAACTTGTATAATATTTTTCTTCTCTTCATTCCCAAATCTAATTTGTCCTTGGTCATCCACTAACTGTGTTATTTTCCTTGATTCTCTCTCTTTTTTCAATTTATATGCTAGCCATCTACCTGGTTTATTAGCATCTTCAAAATAATTCTGTCTTTTTCTTCTTCTAATTTTTTGTGCTAAATCTTCTTTTTCTATTAATCCCATTTTATATTTAATTGTGTCCATTTTCATTTTAATGTCCTTTTTTTTGTGGGAAGTTCTGTAGTTCTTTTTCAAATTTCTTATAGTCATCCTCTAATGTTTTATAAACTTGCCTTTTCTTAATATTTCTTTTCCTTGTCTAGTCAATTATCAGACCTCTAGCATAAGCTTTCATAGTATCCCAATGATTTTGCATTGATGTGTCCTCTTTTCTATTTTCTTTAAAAAAGAAAGCCAATTCTTTCTCCATTTTCTGTACCAAGTCCTTTTCTTTCAACTTTTATGGAACTTTTATGGAAATCAACCCCGGGAGATGCCAGCGTTAAAAAATCTGGAGATCTTTTCCTTGGGGCAAAAAAAAGGGTAGAAAAAAATGGGGGAGGTTGGTAGGGAGAGAAAAGCAGCCACTGAAAATTCATCTCGAGGTCAATACTGTAGAATGTGTGGGCCGTTCGAGACAGGCCAGATCAGGAAACAAGGATCTCCAAGCAGGCTTTGAATCATCCTTTATGGATGTTGCAGGCAGAAGGCTGGGATTCTGGTGCACCATACTTAAGTTGGGCTCAAATGGATGACCTCTAGGGAACCTAACAACTGACTCTCTTCTTTAGTGAATTGCACGGTAGTGTTTGTCCCTCAAGAGGGTGGCCCAGCTGGTGACATGGGTAGAAGCTCAGACCTGCAACACAAGGAATTCCTAAATTCCCAGCCCCTGACTGAGCCCAGCCCCCTCTTTTTCAGATGCTGCGGGACCTCAGGTGCTACCCTTACCTGCGTTTGCTGATCTGCAGCCTCTTCGTCCCCAAGTGCATCCCGGAAGGTGGCACCTTGCAACCCTGTCGCTCTGTGTGTCTGGAGGCGGAGGAGCACTGCCGAAAGCCCCTGGCCCGTTTGGACATCCTCTGGCCCTTAAACTGCAGCATCCTACCTGATTCCAACAACCCCCTGGAGTGCTTCCTGCCTTGAGGACCCCCATCCACCCAGTGCCCGGACCAGAAGGAAGGAGGGAGGGAGGACCAGTTGGAGGCAACCAGGAGAAGTCCCAGTCCAGAAGATCCTTTGAGATCTGTTCATCTCGCAGCAAGTCATTACCGGTTGCGCCCCGGAAATATCTCCGTGGAATCGCTCCTAAAGTCCCCTCCGTTGACTCTCCTTCTGGGCTCCACTTCTGTCTCTATTGAATTATAGATTGCAAACAGATCAAGGGTCTCTCTCTGTCCTAGAATCCTAGATTGTGGAGTTGGAAGGGATCCCAAAGGTCATCTAACCAAACTTTTTTTTTTTTAATTTGATTTATATGCCGCCCTTCTCCGGAGACTCAGGGCGGCTTACAATGCGTTAAGCAATAGCCTTCATCCTTTTGTATATTTATACAAAGTCAGCTTATTGCCCCCACAAACTGGGTCCTCAATTTACCTACCTTAGAAAGGATGGAAGGCTGAGTCAACCTTGAGCCTGGCGAGATTCGAACTTACAGTAATTGCAGGCAGCTGATGTTAATCACAATGCTATTAGTCTGTTGAGCCACCAGGCCCAACTTCCACTTAAGTCATCTCTGGCAGATCACCATCCATCTTCTGAAGATCTGCGGCCGATGGAGAACCCAAACATTTCATGGGCCCAGCCTTTTCCACAAGCCCAGGGGTCTGCAACCTTAAACACTCAAAGAGCCACTTGGACCCGTTTCCCACAGAAAAGAAAACACCAGGAGCCACAAAACCCTTCCCGTGCCTGAGTATTTCTTGAGTGGCATATGTAGTTGAATTAAACGTTCTGTTTTCTTCTGAAACTTTTCTTTTCTTGGATTTATCCATGGTTGGCCTTACCAGGGGTTGAAAAGCTCAATAAATCACGTGCTGGCGGGTGTCGCACATTGGCGGTTGTGACGCATATTTTGAGTGACAAGGAGACGCAGCAGAGGGGTGAAAGAGCCACATGCGGCTCCAGAGCCGCAGGATGCTGACCTCTGCACTAGCCAAGGGTTGTACAATCGGAAAGTCCCTCTCAGTCTCAACTCCCATTGATTTTGCAGGCATATTTTGTTGGCAAAAGAGAGAATCTTCTAGGACAGTAATGGCGAACCTTTTCAGCACCGAGTGCTCAAACTGAAACGGGTGTGTATGTGCGTGCACCTGAGCACCGGAAAACTGAAGACCAGCTCACTAGTGTGCATGTGCGTGCCGGCCAGGTGGTCTTCATATTTCCGGCATGCGCATGGACGCCAGCGAGCTGGTCTTTGTGTGCGCCGGAGCACTAGAAGCCTGAAGACCAGCTGACTGGTGCACGCATGGCTGTTTTTTGGCTGGTTTTGGCCGTTTTTCAGGCCATTTTCAGGGCATTTTCCGGGCTATTTTCAGGCCGTTTTTTAGGCCATTTTCAGGCTTTTATTTGGGCTGTTTTTCAGGCTGTTTTGTGGGCCGTTTTCAGGCCGTTTTGGGGGCTGATTTTAGGCCATTTTTGAGGCTGTTTTCAGACCATTTTCGGGGCTGTTTTCAGGCCATTTTTGGGGCTGTTTTTAGGCCATTTTGGGGGATGTTTTTAGGCCATTTTGGGGGATGTTTTCAGGCCATTTTTGGGGCTGTTTTTAGGCCATTTGGGGGGCTGTTTTCAGGCTGTTTTTGAGGCCGTTTTCAGGCCATTTTGGGGGCTGTTTTAGGCCATTTGGGGGGCTGTTTTCAGGCCATTTGGGGGGCTGTTTTTAGGCCATTTGGGGGGCTGTTTTCAGGCTGTTTTTGAGGCCGTTTTCAGGCCATTTTGGGGGATGTTTTTAGGCCATTTTGGGGGCTGTTTTCAGGCCATTTTTGGGGCTGTTTTTAGGCCATTTGGGGGGCTGTTTTCAGGCTGTTTTTGAGGCCGTTTTCAGGCCATTTTTGGGGATGTTTTTAGGCCATTTTGGGGGCTGTTTTCAGGCCTTTTTGGGGGCTGTTTTAGGCCATTTTGGGGGCTGTTTTCAGGCTGTTTTTGAGGCCGTTTTCAGGCCGTTTTGGGGGCTGATTTTAGGCCATTTTGGGGGCTGTTTTCAGGCCATTTTGGGGGCCATTTTCAGGCCATTTTTGGGGATGTTTTTAGGCCATTTTGGGGGCTGTTTTCAGGCCATTCTGGGGGCTGTTTTCAGGCTGTTTTTGAGGCCGTTTTCAGGCCATTTTTGGGGGCTGATTTTAGGCCATTTTGGGGGCTGTTTTCAGGCCATTTTTGGGGCCGTTTTCAGGCCATTTTCGGGGCTGTTTTTAGGCCATTTTGGGGGCTGTTTTCAGGCCATTCTGGGGGCTGTTTTCAGGCCATTTTTGAGGCCGTTTTCAGGCCATTTTCAGGGCTGTTTTTAGGCCATTTTGGGGGCTGTTTTCAGGCCATTCTGGGGGCTGTTTTCAGGCCGTTTTTGAGGCCGTTTTCAGGCCACTTTGGGGGCTGTTTTTCAGGCCGTTTTGGGGGCTGTTTTCAGGCTTCTTTTCGGTGCTTCAGCATCTATGATGACCAGCTGGTGACAGCGCGTGTGCTCACAGAGACAGCTCTGCATGCGTGCCACATCTGGCACGTGTTCCATACGTTTGCCATCACGGTTCTAGGAGGTTTTTCATCTTCCGAACCTCGCTTGAAGCATGATGTCCAACGATGGGCTGAGTTTGACCCTGCTTAGCTCTTTCCAAAAGATCAGTCCAGAGCAGCCAGAGCAGCCTCCCTCTGAAGAGGCTCCCACTTCGATTACGCTTTATAAACCCACTTTTAAAAAAAATAATAAAATAATTATAACATTCCAGGACCTTCTGGCATTGTGAAAACAATCCTTAGTGCAGAGGTGTCAAACTTGATTTCACTGAGGGCCACATCAGGGTTGTGTTTGACCTCGGTGGGACAGGGCGGGCATGGCCAGCTTGACATTATCAATCCTGTCGGGGGCTCCTGTGGTGGCCAGTGAAAACAGGCTCCCAAGCTCCGTTTCTGGCTGCCACAGCCTCTGCAACCCTCTGCCAGAGTTCAGGAGGGCCACTTAGCCTTAGTGGATCCCTTTAAAAACCAGTTAAAAACTCAACATCAAACCAAAAATATGTTTCCACATTTTCTTTGGAGGAAAGCCGATGTCAGCGTTCCAAATTATGATCTCTTTCAGCGCTGACATGAAATCACAGAAAGACTTGCTTTAATGCTGAGATGAACTTTCACCTAGTTCCTGGCTCTTCAGCAGATAGCGTTACTTGGGCAACAGAGGGAGGGGGAAAATTCCTGTGAAAAGAAAGTGCATGGGACGAAAAGATGGATCTGGATGGTGGCCAATGAGACATTGGGGTTGAAGAACGGAAAGGGAGGGGTTTGGAAGGAGGTGTCAATCTTGGCTGCATCAGAGTTCAGGCATGTCGTTTTTTCTATTCTTAAATAAAAGAGATTCATTAGAGACTTTGCATTTGAGAATGAAGTTTATTTAAGATAGCAACAAAACCTGACAGCCGAATCCATACAGCCTTTGCAGAATCGAGCCCAAAGGAACCAAATCTGCTCCCTTGTGCAATTTTTTTCCCCCCCATGTCAAGGAAGGGATCAGAATTGACTATGGCTTCGGCATATAAAGAAAATCTTTACAAAATGTTTTACAGCTGGCATTTACCACCGGCAAAACTGGCAAAAATGTTCAGCAATTTGTTTGCCCAATGCTGGAAATGCAATCAGATCCCAGGTACTTACTATCATATGTGGTGGACGTGTATCAGAGCAAGAAAACATTGGGAGAAAATACGTAGCTGGCTGGAAAAGATAATTAAAAAGAATATAGATCTGAAACCAGAAATATATTTGTCGGGCATAATGCCGGAGGGTTATGATAAAGGGGCCACATATTTAGTTTTACATATATTGACCGCAGCAAGGATCATATTTGCAAAATACTGGAAAAATGAGAACACCCCGCCAGATGAGGAAGTAATTCGAAAAATTTTAGACTGTGCTGAAATGGATAGGCTAACTTTAAAAATGAAAGATGAAGAAGACACAGAATATTATTTGATATGGAATAGATTTTATGAGTGATTAGAGACAAGAGGTAGAAATCAGAACAAGAAAGACTATTAATGTTGGTATTAAAAAGAGAGATGGTTTACAACTACAATCACTATAATTAACAAAAATATAAATAAGCCAAAATAAAAAGAAACTTATTTAAAAAGAAAAAAGAAAAATAGAAGGGCATCTCGTCTCTTTCCTAGTCAGTGGGTGGGATGGTTCCTGCTTGAACTGTCTTACCCCCGTCTGGTGTGTCTCCTCTGGTCTCAGCAGAAGAACAACACACCCTTCTGGGAAACACACACAGACACACACACTCCGCAGCAGGGAGGAGTTTCATGGAGACAGCTGGCGAAGAGCAGCGTCTGCAATGGTTAGCTAGCGGGTGACCTCATCCAGATGTGACTATCACAGCTGGAAAACACGCAGAACGTCTCCTGATTGCCACATGCAGCTGATTTTTTTTAAAATGCGACCAACTGGTTCCGGCTGCCGATAGTGGAACACACGCATGCGTAATGTACAGTGGCACACATATGACACTATGTCCTATGTGTCAGCCGTAGATTTTATTTCATGGCTTAAAGGGAGAAAAAGTCCAGATGTTCTTCATTCAGCCAAGGACAAATGAATGACTTCCAGGTGTCCTGAAAGAGGATGGCAGCAGTGTCCAAGCAGTGTGTTATGCGCTAACAGAGCTATGAAGCCTGGGCAGGTTCAGGGTTCATGAACTTCCAACTGCCTGGAGGGTGGGGGATAAACCCCAGTGGTGAAATCCTCCATGGTTTGCCACCAGTTCGCTGCCTGAGCATGTGCGATGCGCATCAAATGCACACTGCATGGGCATGCACAGTGTATGCCAAATACATGCTGTGTGCACACGTGTGCACAGTGCGCATCAAATGTGCGCTTCCCGCGGAAAAAGGATGCTTAAGAAGGTAAGTAGAACAGAGAGGGGGGATCAGCTGTGCCACGCGATTTAGATCACCTGCTTAATTGTGCGGCACAGCTGATCGTCGGAAATACCAGTTCTGACAAACTGGTAGCATTTTTTTACTACCGGTTCGCCCGAACTGGTGCGAACCGGTAGCATTTCACCCCTAATAAAACCCCATGGGAACAGGAAGGGGGGAAGGTTGACAGGGTCTTCTGCCTTCTGCAACAATTCCTGTCAATTCCACCATTTCAGCTCCTCCACGGCCGAACATCAGATATTGATTATTGGCAGTCAAAGAGGGGAGTATGGAAAAATAAGGGCAGCTGTGCCGCAGGAGCACCTTTTAAAGCAGGTATGCGTGCACATACACCCAAGCCACAATCGCTCTTGACACAACCTACATTCAGCAGTTTCCAAGGCTTCATTTCTGTGCTTCCGTTCAGTGGGAAGCTGTTGGTTGCTCTTCGGTCGACTCCCTACTTGCAGACAGAAATCTGTGTATTTACACTGGGACCCCACCCTGCTTGGACTCACAGCCAGGAATTCTTTCCCATTAATTTTCGACGCACGTTGAGAAACTTATGTTCACTCCATAAGCAAAAGGCCCTCTTGCCATGCTCGGTGGCGGTGTCCTCGCAGCTGACGCCCAGACATGCAGACACCATTCTGTATAAGCCTTGGCACACATTCAGCTGCTCGGCCACGACATAACAGGGTTGCACTGTTTTGTGGCTGAGCTTGTGGTGAAAATCCTGCTGTGATTGTAGCATGTTCTGTGACCGGGGCATGACACGAAACTTGAAGACGGTCGGTTTAGGGCATTGCATGGGATAGGAAAGTGTGCCACTGCGTTTTCATAACAAAGGGCACGATGTTAAGTAATTCCAGCCCTTTGTGGCATTTCTCCAGGGCTAACAGCCCACCACAAACAGAACAAATTCACCTAAAGAAGTCCTTGCAATCACAAGAATTTCCATGACTGTAAGACGATTGCTAAGTGAGTCACGTTTGATTTTAACCATCTTTTTCTTGTGGTTGCTCAGCGAACCCGCTGCAATTGTTCACTGAACCTTCCAGTCGTTAAGTGAAAGCCAGCTTGGAAGGTCACAAATAGCGATCACATGACCCGGGAAGCTGCAACCATTGGCTGGCTGGGGAATTCTGGGAGTTGATGTCCAGACATCTTAAAAGGCGCCAAGTTGAGAAACACTGAAAGCTCCTTTCCAACTCAGAAGAAAACTAGAAATGGGATGCTTACAACAATTGCATTTTGATCAGGGTGATGAGCTATAGAGCTCTTTAGCAGCAGAACAATACACCGGGGGCTAGGGAATTCTGGGAATTGAAGTCCGCGGTAGGGGTGAAATCCAAAATTTTTCCCTGCTGGTTCTGTGGGCGTGGCATGGTGGGCGTAGCAGGGGAAGGATATTGCAAAATCTTCATTCCCACTCCACTCCAGGGGAAGGATACTGCAAAATCCCCATTCCCTCCCCACTCCAGGGGAAGGATACTGCAAAATCTCCATTCCCACTCCACTCCAGGGGAAGGATACTGCAAAGCCTTGGTAGTACAGGGGTTTAAGGCACCCTGTTATTAAGCTTATTAAGACCAGCTGCCTGCAATTACTGCAGGGTTCGAATCTCTCCAAGGCTCAAGGTTGACTCAGCCTTCCATCCTTTCTAAGGTAGGTAAAATGAGGAGCCAGATTGTGGGGGCAATAAGCTGACTTTGTATAAATATACAAAAGGATGAAGGCTATTGCTGAGAACATTGTAAGCCGCCCTGAGTCTCCGGAGAAGGGCGGCATATAAATCAAATTAAAAAAAAAAATTTCCATTCCCACCCCACTCCAGGGGAAGGATACTGCAAAATCTCCATTCCCACCCCACTCCAGGGGAAGGATACTGCAAAATCCCCATTCCCACCCCACTCTGGGGCCAGCCAGAGGTGGTATTTGCCGGTTCTCCAAACTACTCAACATTTCCGCTACCGGTTCTCCAGAACCTTTCAGAACCTGCTGAATTTCACCCCTTGGTCCGCGGGTCTTAAAGTGTTGAAAAACACAGATTTTTATGGAGGGTTTTCCTTCGTCCATGACTTTTTTTCATATCCTTGACCCCCCCCCTCCCCTTTCCTCCTTCCTCTTCTCCTCCTGACCCATCCCGGGGACATCCAGACAGGATGCCCATCCACACATCCTCACCCCTGCTCAGCGTCCTGACTGCGCTGCTGCTGAAACACCCATCCATTCCTTCCTATGCAGTGTAGTTTTTGGCAAAGTCTCCCATTTCCTTTGCAAGTTTGGGAGGAGAGACAGAGAAAGAGAGAGAGAGAGACAGAGAGAGGAGGGAACCAAGGGAGGGGGAAGAGAAGGCCGGCTGACGGAGCTCACTAGAGGCCCTCAAGCAGCCAGCCGGCCGGTTGGAAAGTCTGTTCCTCCCAGAGAAAAGCAAGGAGAGAAAAACTCCAAAGGAAAACCAGGTAAGGAGAGAATCTTCCCCCATATCTGTACTTGTGCAAAGACGACACTCAACACTGCTGGGGCTGGAGGTCCCTTTTCCACCCCATCCTGCCTCTTGGGGTGCTGGGGGCCGTCTTTTCCAGTTTGGGGCTTTCTGGAGGTGTGAATTGCAAAGCCCATCATTCCCAGCCAGGCTGGTCAAGAAAGATGGGAGCCTAAGTCAGGGCGAGGTTGGTTATGATTCTGCTGAGATTCCGGAGGGTCCTCTGGCAGGGGTGGGCAGGGGGCACGGTCTTGTTCCCCGCTCCCCCCCCTCCCATACACATACACAAAGGAGAAAGTTTGCCGATGGGACATTGGAAGTTCTTGATTGGAAGTCTGGCTGGCCAAAATGCAGCTGCAAAAAATGCAAATGCAAAATGCGGGGGATTAAACGAAAGTAAATGCAGGAGAAAGGGGGCCTCTGGTATTTATTTTGCCCTTAAGGGTGGGGGCTGCTGAAAGACAAACTACCCGTTTGGAATAGAATAGAATAACAAGAGTTGGAAGGGACCTTGGAGGTCTTCTAGTCCAACCCCCTGCTTAGGCAGAACCCCCCCCCCCAGGACCTGCCCAGTGTCTCCCCCCCCCCAACCAAAAGTAAAAGATTCAGATCTTACCCCTTTCTGACATTCCTTTCATCGGTTCCTTAACCCGAAGAATTTAAGGGCGCCTGTTTGATTTTCCTCCAATTTTCTTAGCACCCTCATCCTCACCTCCCTGCAAGGTAGGACCTGGGGTGGGAGAGACTAAATTAGTCAGGCCAAGGATGATTTGAAGGAAAATCACAGCTTTCTTTCTTTTCTTTCTTGCCTTCTCTCCCTCCCCCCACTCTCTCTCTTCTGGTTTTTCTGAACTTTCTGGTTTTTCTTCGAAGATGTTTCACTCCCCGTCCAAGAAGCTTCTTCAGCTTTTTCTTTTTCTTTCTTTCTTCCCTCCCTTTTGCCTTCCTCCCTCCCTCCCTATCATTTCTCTCTTTCTCTCTCATTTTGTCTCTCCCTCTCTTTCTCTTTTGCTCTCTCATTCTCTCTCTCTCTCTCTCTCTCTTTCATTCTCTCTCTCTCTCTCATCTATCTATCTGTTATTTTATTTGATTTTGATTTATATGCCTCCCATCTTAGCATCCGAAGTCTTCCTCAGCTGCTATCAGGAAAAACAGCTGTTTCTTTCTTTCCAGCCACCTCTTTGCTTCTTCTGCCTTGCAAAGCAAACTCAGCACAGGAAATGTAGACACATCCGAATCCCCGGAGGATGCCAAAACTTGCAAGGAAGAAATCACGTGTAATTTGGGGGGTGGGGATGGGGGTGGTGTTGAATGGAATATGCCAGGGAGACCCCAATTGGGTCCCAGTTGGCTAAAAGGCATTTTTGGAAAGGTGGGGGGAGGAGTGTTGCACGTTGAGGAATCCTCCTCAGTTTCCTCTTTTTGCAAACTTTTTGCAAATTTCAGTGTTTGGGTGAATTTATGCCAGGAGAGGCACTGGTGGAAATCTGGCCTGTCAGAGGAGTCTTTAAACTCCAATCTGGAGGAGGAAGGGTTGATCTCCTGTCCTTTTAAAGGAAAAGGCACTCTGTGTATGTCTAGTGGAACCCTGCTTTTCCTGATGAATTAATCAGAAACTCTCAGTAGCCAATTGATTTTCTTTTACCAAAAATCAATGCATTCCTTTCCTTTCTGCATTATGCAGAAACTGTTCATTCCTTTCCAGCCTGCTACAGCTTTGCAAAAAAAGAATGGTTGTTTTTCCACTGATGGCACAAACTCCCCCCCCCTCACACACACACTCTCACTTACACAGAGAGAAAGTTCAAACTGCCCAAGGAGCTGCTGATCCAGTTCTGCAGAGGAATTATTGAGTCTGTCATCTGCACCTCTATAACTGTCTGGTTTGGTTCTGCAACCCAACAAGACAGACACCGACTTCAGAGGAGAATTAGAACTGCAGAAAAAACCATGGCTACCAACCTGCCTTCCATGGAGGACCTGTCTACTGCACGAGTCAAAAAGAGGGCTGTGAAAATATTTCCAGACCCCTCGCATCCTGGACATAAACTGTTTCAACTCCTACCCTCAAAACGACGCTATAGAGCACTGCACACCAGAACAACTAGACACAAGGACAGTTTTTCCCCCGAACGCCATCACTCTGCTAAACAAGTAATTCCCTCAACACTGTCAAACTATTCACATTAGGCTGCATTACTATTAATCTTCTCATTGTTCCCATCGGCCATCTCCTTCCACTTATGACTGTCTGACTGTAACCTTGATGCTGGTATCCTTAAGATTTATATTGACTGTTTCCCTATAACTATCATTAAGTGTTCTATCTTTTTATTCTTGGTGAATGTATTTTATTCTCCTATGTACACTGAGAGCATATGTACCGAAGACAAATTCCTTATGTGTCCAATCACACTTGGCCAATAAAAATCCTATTCTATTCTATTCTATTCTATTCTATTCTATTCTATTCTATTCTATTCTGTTCTGTTCTGTTCTGTTCTGTTCTGTTCTGTTCTGTTCTGTTCTGTTCTGTTCTATTCTATTCTGTACTTCTCTACTCTACTCTACACTATTCTTTCACAAACACAAACACACAAATGTGACAACAGGATGCCTGTATTTCTCCCTCTTCCAATTTCCAATCGCAGCAGGCAGGGCTAATCCTAAAATTAGGGGGCTTGGTTGCAAAAATGATTGGATGACACACACACCCCGGGGTTGATCTAGATGACCTTTAAGGTCTCCAACTTTGTGATTCCCTGATTCTTCAGGTCTCGGGAACATGGAGCAGATGCGCTTCCTCTTTCTTTTCTTCCTCGCCCTGGCCAAGGAGGCGGCTCAGTTGGAAGACAACAAGATCCCCAGCTTGTGCGCGGGGCAGCCGGGTCTCCCCGGGACCCCTGGAACTCATGGCCACCAGGGTTTGCCCGGCCGTGATGGTCGTGATGGACGAGATGGGGCTGCAGGCCTGCATGGAGAGAAGGGTGAAATTGGCCATCCAGGTAAGGAAAAGTGATGGGAAAATCAGTTGGTTTTTGGGGGATCAAATCATTTAAGGATTCTGGGGCAGAATAACTTTGTTGGTTTCCCAAATCTCAGCAACGCCCAATGTTGGGGACCCCCAATTTAAGGGGGGAAATCAGTGACAAAAATGTTAGCAGCCAGTGGTGGGATTGAAAAATTTTAGTATCCGGTTCTCTGCCCGGTTCCTGGGTGGGTGTGGGCATGTGGGCATGGCCTAGTGCAGGGGTCAGCAACCTGGGGCTCTGGAGCTGCATGTGGCTCTTTCACCCCTCTGCTGCGGCTCCCTGTCACTCAAAATATGTGTCCCAACTGCCAATGTGTGACACCTGCCGGCACGCGATTTATTGAGCTTTTCAACCCCCACTAGGCCAACCATGGATAAATCCAAGAAAAGAAAAGTTTCAGAAGAAAACAGAACGTTTAATTCAACTGCATATGCTAGTTTCGTGCCCGCTCAAGAAATAGTCAGGCACGGGAAGGTTTTTGTGGCTCCCGGTGTTTTCTTTTCTGTGGGAAACGGGTCCAAATGGCTCTTTGAGTGTTTAAGGTTGCAGACCCGTGGCCTAGTCGGATTCCTGCACCATGGTGATGGTGGGTGTTTTCGCCCTCCCCAGGCTTCGGAGGCTTTCCTTGAGCCTCTGGGAGGGTGAAAATGGCCTCCCCCGGGCTCCAGAGGCCCCCGGGAGCCGGAAATGGGTCTGTTTCCAGACATCCGGTAGGCCCATTTTTCGCCCTCCCAGAGCCTCCGCACAGGCCCTGCACTTACCTGGCATCCACAACGGGCTGCATGGAGACTCCTGGGAGGGGCGGGGTGGGGTGGGTGGAGTCAGCCAGTCTTTGCAACTACTGGTTCGGCGAACCAGATTAAAATTAACATCCAAACTGGCTGAATCCCAGCCCTATCATCAGCCCAACTTATCCTGAGTTGGGCTCAGGAAACAAGAATATAATGTGACAGGTTTCCAATATATGAAAGAGATTTCCAAAGGAAGCCGGGACAGGCGTCAGATTTACGATATTCATGGTTAAAGACTGGTTAAATGTCTCCCCAGACAAAGAAGGAAAAACAAACATGGGAAGAGATTAAAGAATAAATGCAAATCGTTAAAAAAAAATCCATAGTAACACAAAGATAATTGCATTGGCAAACACCATTAGGTGGAGAGAAACAGCAGGATTGGGGTGGGGAGGGGGGCAAAGGTGGTACACTTACTTTCCCTACCGTTTTGCAAATGTGAGTATGTGCCTTCCACGCATGCCCCCAGCCTCAAAAATGTGACTAAATAGGATGGCATAGAGCCGGAGCAGGTGGACGAGTCCACCCATCCGTGATTTCCGCTACCGGTTCTGGCGAACCGGTCCAAACCGGCTGAATGCCACCTCTGATGGGGGGTGAATGCATAACTGAAGACCCCCCCTTTTATTAAGAGGTGGGAATTCAGGTATGCAATCATGAGCATGGTCTCGACTCTTCTGAACCCTGTGGATGAACAGGGTCATTTGATATTTGATGTTCAAAATGTGCTGCAATTGTTATTCAACCTTCATAGTCTTTCCTTTCTTCCTTCCTTGTCTCTATGTTCCGGTTCCTTCCTTCCTTCTTTCCTCTCATTCACATCTCCTTCCTTTCCTCTCCTTCCTTCCTTCCTTCTTTCCTCTCATTCCTTTCTTCCTTCCTTCTTTCCTCTCATTCCCATCTCCTTCCTTCCTATCATTCCTATCTCCTTCCTTTCTTCCTTCTTTCCTCTCATTCCCATCTCCTTCCTTCCTTCCTTCCTTCCTTCCTTCCTTCCTTCCTTCCTTCCTTACATTCCCATCTCCTTCCTTCCTTCTCTCTTTCCCCCATGTTTAACCCTCCATTCTTGCTCTCACCTTCACTCTGCTTTTACTTTTTCTCCTTGAAGGAGTGACTGGCCCCCGAGGGGAGCCAGGCAGCCCCGGCACCAACGGACTCCCGGGTGAGAAGGGGGTCCAGGGAGAATGTGCGGTGGCACCCCGTTCGGCCTTCACTGCCAAGCGCTCTGAGTCCCGCAGCCCGCCGCTGCCTGATGAGCCCATCGTCTTCGACATCGTCCTGATTAACGAACAAGGCCACTACGACGGTAACACCGGCAAGTTCATGTGTGAAATCCCGGGGTTGTACTACTTTGCTGTGCATGCCACTGTCTACCGGATGAGCCTCCAGTTCGACATCATGAAGAACGGCAAGGCGATCGCCTCTTTCTTCCAGTTTTACGGCAATTGGCCAAAGCCGACCTCCCTGTCTGGAGGTAGCCTGGTGCGGCTGGAGCCTGAGGACGAAGTCTGGGTGCAGGTGGCAGTGGGCGAGTACACCGGCTTCTACTCCAGCGTGAAAACAGACAGCACCTTCACCGGGTTCCTCGTCTACTCCTACTGGCAGAACTCCCCCGTCTTCGCCTGAGAGGCAGCCCAGGAAACGCCGGCATCCTAAAGTCTCACATCCTGGTCCTGGTTTGCGTCAACAGTCCCAAGACCCTTCTTGACTGGGGTGGGGGGTGCAACACCCTTCAGCTGACCCCATTGAGACTAGGAGATAAGGAGCGGATGTGCCTTCGTTAATTCCTGGTAGCCCGGGTCACCGCCGAAAAGCCAATACTTTTCTCCAGCATCTCCGTAATACAGATAGTCCTCAACTTACGACCAAAACTTCCCGTCACTAAGCAAAGGGGTGGTTAAATAGCTCACGTTCCATCATTTTACACCCTTTTGCATCACCGTTCTTTAGCAAATCATTGCAGGCCTAAATGATTCTTGCAAATCGGGCTTCCCCCGTTTGTCAGAAACGGGCTAGGAAAGTGGTGAATGCTGGTCGTATGTCCCCAGGAGGCTGCGACCATTGCAAATACACGCATTGCCAAGAGCCTGAGCTTTGATCCCATAACTGTGATAGAATGAGGACCGATTGTAAGTCACCTTTTTTTCAGCGCCAGTGTGACAGCCACTAAACAAATGGTCGCAAGTCAAGGAAGGGAGCTCCATTCCACCTCTTCCTTTCCTGACCTCAGAAGTCCTCCAAAGGGTGGATCTGAGGCTTTCAGCCAATTCTTCAGCTCTCTTTCCATGAAAAGAGGTTTAATTTCCAATCTCTCTTTGGCCAAGAGGCCCCCCTTCCTGATTTCAGAGGTTTTTATAGGGAGGAGTGCAGGAAGTGAAATCCTCACGACAATTATGGAAATCCTGGTAACCAAAGAGAGCTGTGCCCTCTGAACCCCAGGGGTACGGATGGCGCTCTTTCCAAAAAGCTTCGGTTTGTGGCCCTCTCGAAAAGTGACCGTGAGAAAAAAATTACAGAAGATGTGAAGTAGGTGATTTGTGATGATGATGATGTTATCCATTCAGTTGTGTCCAACTCTTGGGTGATTCGATGGGCCAAGATTCTCCACATCTTCTGATCTTTCATTAAGTACCATACTTTTCGGAGTATAAGACTCCCCCCCCCTCTAAAAGAGGGTGGAAACATCGGTGCGTCTTATAGACCGAATACGGCCATTTTTGACCTCCCAAAACCCTGCCCCACATCAGAGGTGGATTTCAGCAGGTTCTAACCAGTTCTGGAGAACCGGTAGCAGAAATTTTGAGTAGTTCAGAGAACTGGTAAATATCATCTCTGACTGGCTCCGCCCCTATCTATTCTCTGCCTCCCAAGTCCCAGCTGATTGGGAAGAAATGGGGATTTTGCAGTAACCTTCCCCTGGAGTGGGGAGGGAATGGAGATTTTACAGTATCCTTCCCTGCCATGCCCACCAAGCCATGCCACGCCCAACAAGCCACACCCACAGAACTGGTAGTAAAAAAGTTTGAATCCCACCGCTGCCCCACATGTCCCATTTTTGCCAAAAACAGGCCCGTTTTTCGCAAAAACAGGATATGCAGAAGGTTTTGGAGGCCTGCAGAGTGCTCCTGGGGGCTGGGGAGGGCAAAGACGGGACCTGTGGAGGGTCCGGGAGGCCAAAAACAGGCCTGTTTTTTGCAAAAATGGGACACGCAGAGGGTTTGGGAGGCCTGCAGAGTGCTCTTGGGCCGGGGAAGGCAAAAACCGGAAGCACGGAGGCCAAACACTATTTTTTTTTCCCTTGTTTTCCTCTTCAAAATCTTGGTGCGTCTTATATTCCGAAAAATACGGTATATTGAATTACACCGTGTTTCCATTTAATTGAAAACATCCATGTCAAATGAAAAAGCAAGCCAGGAGGTTCTTTTCAATCTTGGCTCCACGCATGTTTTGGAACGCCGTCTCCAGAATGTGATTCAAAGAATTTGGCTGCTGGCCTTGACCAAGGTGTGACCTGGCTTTAAAGCAAAGCTGCATTCACAAAAGACACTTAACCAAGCATACACCACATGCAAGCCTTGGTTGGGTTCTGCCCGTCTGCGCTTCTCCTAATGTCTATATTGTGCCAGACGACTAGCCATCTGGCTAGTCCACAGTTCCCATGTTTTGCACTACCCCAAAAATGGATTAATTCCATGCTCACATCAGCCGCTGGGGAGGAGTGGGTCTGTTCCCACATTCTTCTCTCAGTGCGGTCTTGCAAAGACCAAATCAGTGTTGGTATTCAGCTGGTTCCATCCGGTTCGGGCGAATCGGTAGCAGCGGCTGTGGGAGACTCCACACACCCGCCCGGACGTCATCACGTCTCATTTTTGACGCTCTGCGCACGTGCGCTCACATTTGCGAACCGGTAGCGAAGGTAAGTGAATACCATCCCTGGACCAGATGTGACCATTCTCCCCTCCTCCCCTTCAAGATGAAATAAGACATTTATTTCAACTCTCCCCCCCAAAGAGAGAAAGATTAGCAAGTTCCTGCAGTCACTTTTGGTATCCAGAAGATGGACGGGCCATCATTATCTCAGGTTAGTTTGCATCTTCTGACAGCTACAAGATAAAGGCTGGTTCAGATATTAAGTCAAAGTTGGCTTCAACCTCTCTTCTCCAGAATCAATGCTGGCTGGGCAATTTTGGGAATTGAAGTCCACTTGTCTTAAAGATGTCAAGAAGTTGAGAAACACTGGAGTGGCTGTCAAACTGACTAGCCATCCCATAAGCATCCAGTACAAGCCAAAACGGTATGAAATCACAGGCTTCGTGATGACATCATCCTAACATTATGCAGTCTGTAACTTCATGATGTCCCTTGTCCTCTCCTGCGAAAACCCAACCTTCAGCTGCAGCCCACACAGGGGGTCCATCTTAGCAGCATTCAAGCTGCAAGAGACATTTGAAGAAAATGTGCTGTGTTTTAAGCCAAATTTGAAGAAATTGCTCAGAAGGGGGGGGCTTCCTCCACGAGTCGAGCTTTGCTGTAACGGAACATGGAAGGTTCCATCCACTAGGGGGCACCCTGAGCTTAGAGATGGCATTTGATAGCCAAGTTCAACTTTGCAATTAACCTGGTTTGTACGTTTTTATGTACCCCACATATTTTTTTCCTAACAAAGAGATTTGGCTCATTTGGTTAACTTTTTTCGGTGCAATAAACGTTGCTGTACATATCTTCCCCTTTCCCTATCGTTCTCCACTCGCCCCACCTCTCAAATTTCTTCAAATATAAACGTAAATAATTTGGAATACTTTTAACTGTCTGCACGAAGAGGGGAGCAACTGGGGGCAATCTTTTGGCAGATGGAGGACGAAGGCCGTTCAATGCATTGGGTGATATAGCGAAGTGAGTTCAACCCCAGCTTTAAAACAAGAATGGGGGTCCAGAAAAAAACTCGTAAAATCCAAACCACATACTTCATCGGGCCAGTAGCTCCCTTTGTATCATCTGCAAAGCTTGGCTGGTGTTCGCCTTGTCTAATTTTGGTTACTTGTGCACTCGGGTGTGATTTATATGCTGTGCAAAATCAGCCCCTTGGGCTGCTTTATGGTTCAAGATTTTGTACAAGTGCAGAAAGTGAGTGATTCAATCTCCCTCTGAAGGGCGTGTTGGAAAAAACAGCCTCATCAAAGTCTACAGCATCCTCCTGCGCGGCTGAGGGTTTAGCTTTTTGGCAGGAAAGCGAATTATTTCTCGGTGATGAAACATTCTGGCTCTCTAGCCGCGCATGGAGCAGAGCAAGTGAATCTGAGGGTGGAGCTTAAAGGTGATTGAGGTGGGGCCAAGGATGGCATCCAACGGAACCAAACCTAGAGTACTGCATCCAGTTTTGGTAACCACACTACAAAAAAGAGGTTGAGACTCTAGAAAGAGTGCAGAGAAGAGCAACCAGGATGGTGAGGGGACTGGAGGCTAAAACATACGATGAACAGTTGCAGGAACTCAGCATGGCTGGTCTAGTGAAGAGAAGGACCAGGGGAGACAGGATAGCAGTCTTCCAATATTTGAGGGGCTCCCACAGAGAGGACGGGGGTCAAGCTATTCTCCAAAGCACCTGAAGGCCAGACAAGGAATAATGGATGGAAACTGATCAAGAAGAAATTCAACCTGGAAATAAGGAGGAATTTTCTGACAGTGAGAACAATCAACGCATGGAAGAGAAGTTGCCTTCAGAAGTTGTGGGAGCTTCATCAGTGGAGGTTTTCAAGAAGAGACTGGGCTGCCATGTCAGAAATGGTGTAGGGTCTCCTACTTGGATGGGGGGTTGGACTGGATGACCTACAAAGTCCCTTCCAACTCTGTCATTCTGTAATCTGTAATATGAATCGTTTAAATCGAGATGTGGAGCCCCAGAGGTTCAGGAAGGGTCCAAGCGATGGACTGCAGCTGTTTCTGCTTGGGATACTAAATTTTCACATTCCTGGAAATCCTAGAGGTAACAGTAACAAGAGTTGGAAGGGACCTTGGAGGTCATCTAGTCCAACCCCTTGCTCACGCGGGAGACCTATACTAGGGATTCGAGCCGCCAAACTGCCGACCTTCCTGATCGACAAGCTCAGCGTCTTGAGCCACCTAGCCAGTCTAGAATATGATGGAGATGGATAGAAGATGATGGAGATGGAGGAGATGATGGAGATGATAGAGGGGTGATGAGGATTTAACCAGCTGCAAAGTACATGTCTAAAAGGCTAAACAAGAGTCTAGAGCAGTATTTCTCATGTGGGACTTCAACTCCCAGAATTCCCTTCTCTCCTGGCCAAAGGTTTACCAGCTCTGGACTACAAGGAAGTCTTCACAAGTGCCACCTTTCTTTGTGCAATCTCTATTTTTTGGGGGGGGAGGGAGGAGATATTGGGCTGAAGGCATAGAATTCAGTAGCATTTGTTTATTCTTCAGGGGCTTTTTCCTTATAGAAAGCTATGTTGGGGACAATCCCTGCCCGAGCTTTGCTCTGAAACTCCGAGATCATCCTCCTTTTCCTGTCCGGATTAAGATTTTTCCAGTGTGAGAACTTCAGTAACACCAGGGGGAGAAAGGTCCTTTATTTTTAGCACGTGTTTTGCATTCTTACCCGAAATAGATCTCCTCCGGGCCATTTTCCTAAATCCTTCTGGAGCCTTCCCAGATGTTTGCAGAAGTTTCCCAGTGTTGGCTCGAGGGACAAAGTCTTCGAACTTGAGGGCCACATCTGGAAGTTTCCAGGGAGCTGGGAGGGAGGGAGGGAAACCTCGCTGCTCCCGCGAACGTCTGGTATCAAGTTAGTGTGTCATATTGCCAAGCCATCCCATTCATTTTCAAGGCAGGTTTCTGCAAACTCCCAGTGGTGAGTTCGTTGGTTCTGGGGTTTTAGCTCTGGGACACCTCCAGGAAGCTGAGAAGACCTACCAAAATCAGGGTTCAAGAAGCTGGCAGGTGGGGGATATTCTGGGTCCATCTGGGTCTATTAGAGCAGCGGTCACCAACTGTTGGTCCGTGAGAAAATTTTGATGGTCCGTAGAAAAATCATTTGCATTTTTTTATATTGCACTAAATCAGGGGTCCTCAAACTACGGCCTCTGGGACGGATACGTGCAATGAATGTTTGTGTTGCTGCAGAGAGTCTCCTCCTTTGGGGTCTTCTTGTGCTGGTCGGAGGGGGACAGAGATTCCGACTTGGGGTCTGCTTCAGCCTCCTGATGTGGGGCTTTGGGTGAAGGCTGGAGGGAAGCGCCGCTGGTGGCAAAGAGCCAAATGACCTTGTTCCAGTGGGACTGCATCATGGCCTGGAACTGGCTGACCATCTCAACCCACTGAGCCTCCAGGTGCTGGTACCTGGCCTTGCACTCCTGCAGGTCTTCCCTCTGCTTGGAAAGCCTATGCTCCTAGTCCTCAGTGAGGTGCTTCTGCTGAGCCTCCTTCTCGGTCAGATCCAATTTGAACTGAGCTGTTTTGCCAACTCTTTCTCCTGGTGGCTGCTTAGCTCCAACAACTGCTTCCTGTAAGGGCCCTAAGGAGCCTGGGCAGGGAGGGGAGGAGTGGCTGGAAGGGGAGGGGCGAGTTGAGACCGGCGAGGCACCCCTCAGCATGAGTGAAATCAAGTTGACCACGCCCACTCAGTCACATAACCACTTAGCCATGCCCATCCAGCCGGTCTTTAGGCAGATCATATTAGTGGTCCACTAGATTTAAAATTATGAATTTAGTGGTCCCTGAGGTCCAAAAGATTGGCGACCCCTGTATTAGAGTATGTCTAGTCTAACGAAGAGAAGGTCTAATACTGATAGCAGTGTTCCAATATTTGAAGGACTATCAGAAAGAAGGGCTAGGGGGGTTCAACCTATTCTCCAAAGCACCCGAAGGCAGGAAAAGAAGCAATGGATGGAAAATAATCAAGGAGAGATCCAACCTAGAAATAAGGAGAAATTTCCTGTAAGTGAGAACAATTGATCAGTGGAACAGAAGTTGCCTTCAGAAGTTGTGGGTGCTCCAATACTGGAGGTTTTTAAGAAGAAACAGGAGAGCCACTTGTCTGGAATGGTAGAGGGTCTCCTACTTGAGCAGGGGGTTGGACTAGATGGTCCCAACTCTGTATTCTGTGTTCTGGTTTAGCAGGAATGACCTCCTTGCCGAAGAGAAGCACCCCTCGGGGTCAGTGCTGACGTGGGAGTTGCACAAAATGACGTGGGAGTTGCATAGCTCTGAGCCAGGAGCTTTTTCAGCAATGCAACAAAGAAAGGCAATGTTTTGTGTCCTGGAGAACCCATCTTACATCTCACTATACACAATAACCGCCCCGTTTAATTCTCAATCACATTTCTCCCCTCCATTCCAAACATCCTCTCCTCGGCTGACCATATCAAGAACAGAAGCAACCAGAATCTAAAACCTGTAACAAATCGGACCGTACTGAAAATCCATCACTAACCCACGAGTTCTAGAACCGCCCGAAATACAAATTTCAGAAGAAGAAGCCCAATGGATACAAACAGTTCTGTTTGGGGCCAGAATAAGATCTGACTTACTCTCCGGTTGTTGGGAGGGTTTGAATTTCTTTTGTGTCCAAAGGGGGAAAAAAAAATCTCTGTTGTCATCACCTGAAAAAGTTGTTGGCTTCAATCCACCAACAATGAAGTCTTCTGGGTCTGATGCAGATTTCGGAAGAAAAAAAAAATCTATCTCTTTGCTGCCAGCCTCGTGGCTCAGCTGCTTTCTCCTAGCTGGGGAAAGCTTCATTAGCTTATTCCCTTGTTTTGAGCTTTGGGGGATTCCCCACCCCTCATTTAGAGATTAGAGGGTAAGAAGATGCCCCAAAGCAGGGATTCAGCTTGGCATCTGCTGCCTTGAATTGCTAACAGACCGATGGAGCTGAAAGTACCTCCCTTCCTCATTAAAGTAGCCACCTGCTCGTCTCGGTCATCCTCCCTTGACAGCCCAGGCAAACAAAGAGAGCAGATTTGAGGTGTGGGGGGGGGGAAGAATGACTTAGGGGGATAAATTAGGTGGGTACACAGGGGAGACAAATGGAGCAACACCAGGGGTGGGCTTCAAAAATTTTAGCAAGGGGTTCTCTGCCTAGTTGCTGGGTGGGCGTGGCTATGGTGGGTGTGGCCTAGTCGGCCTCCTGCACCATGGCAGAGGTGGTGGGGATGTTTTTGTCCTCCCCAGGCTCCGGAGGCTTTCCTTGAGCTTCCGGGAGTGTGAAAACGGCATCCCCAGGCTCTGGAGGCCCTATGGAGGCCAGAAACAGGCCCATTTCTGGCCTTCCTGAACTTCCGGTAGACCCGTTTTTCACCCTCCCCGAGCCTCTGCATGTGCCCTGCACCTACCTGCATCCAAAATGGGCCGCGTGGGGACTCCTGGGAGGAGTGGGGTGGGTTGGGCGGGGCTAGCCAGGAGTGGGATTTAGGGGTTCTCTGAACTGCACAGAATCTTAACTAGAGGTTCTGCCGAACCCCTGCGAACCCCCAGCAGCCCAGCCATGAGCAAGACCCCCAGCTCAGCTCTCTATTAAATGAGACACTGCTTTTTCGGGGGGTGGGTGGTGGGTGGGGAGAACAAAGCAACAGGCATGGAAGTCAACCTTGGGCATAGAAACTTGAGCAAAATGTGTGTTTCTCCATCTCTGCCAGCCAACAGGGATGTCTGCAGAGATTGGGGGGGGGAATCAAAACGTCAAGATGGCCACAATCCTGCGATCTCAGCAGCCTTCTTCCTTTTACTACATGACATTAAACTTTTTTTTTAAAAAAAAATAGATCTTTATTAATTATTTACAGATAAAAAAACATAGAGTGTAATTTTCAAAACAAATATAAGTTATATATGGGTATACAATACAACACATAAAGACAACCACAAAGAAGGACTAACCGGGGCTCGTATCGAACCCCCAAATACTTATTCATAGTTACATCCCGGTAAATCCTTTTGTTCAGTTAGCGTTGACTATTTTAAATACCAAACGCTATCTCATTATAATTAAGTATATATTTAATACTATGTTATTTATTCTATATTTGTCCTCTTCTTTAGCCATAGATACCAGCGTTCTCAATTGCTGTAGTATATGGATTCTTTTTTGTCTCTTAGGATATACGTTAATTTGTCCAATTCGGCACAATTCAATATCTTGTTTATTATAAGTTGATCTGATGGTGTATTTACATTTTTCCAATGCTGGGCAAGTGCCATTCTCGCAGCTGTTGTAATATGGATGAATAAGTGCCAGTCTTGTTTGCCCACGTCTTTTAGTTTGATTCCAAGTAAGTAAGAATCTGGAGTTAGGGGGAAACTTGCACCTGTTATCTCGTTCAACCATTTTTGAATCTTTTCCCAAAATTTCACATTAATGACATTAAACTTGAGGCAACGTTAGCTCCCGATAGATAGGGAGCCAACAGACTGTCCTTTCTGAAAGCCTCCTCGGAAGTTATCGAGAATATTTTGAGAGCTGTGGCTACAAGATGGTAGAAGGTGGCAGTGGTGAAATCCAATTTTTTTTTACTACCGGTTCTGTGGGCATGGCTTGGTGGCCATGGTGTGGCTTGGTGGGCATGGCAGGGGAAGGATATTGCAAAATCTCCATTCCCACCCCACTCCAGGGGAAGGATACTGCAAAATCCCCATTCCCTCTCCACTCCTGGGGGAAGGATATTGCAAAATATCCATTCCCACCCCACTCTGGGGCCAGCCAGAGGTGGCATTTGCCAGTTCTCCAAACTACTCAATATTTCCGCTACCGGTTCTCCAGAACCTGTCAGAACCTGCTGGATTTCACCCCTGGAAGGTGGACTTGATACCTTTATTATTACTCCCACGGTGTTACCTAGTTTTTACAGTTCTGACAAGGCAGGACAAGGCATTGTTGCCTTTTGTTTAATGCTAATAATTCTGCAGGATAACATCAAATCAATCAAAGTTGGACCGAAGTCCGCCATATTCCCTCAGGGAGCTCCAATATTTGAGCGAGGATTTCCGCCTGGATCTCTCTGATCCCATTCCCCACAAGGGAACCCCCTCTTTCTGTCGCTGTCGAGAGGCCCAGCTGCACATCTTCCTCTGTCCCAGAAGAAAATATGTATCTGGGGCAGCTTTGAAGATTCTCAACTTTTCCTGGGGAAAAAAACAAAAAAAAAAAAAAAAACTCTGTTGCTAATTTACTCTGCTCATAACATGCACAAATGTTGAGTAGCTCATTTGTGGCTTTTCCGGGTCTGTTGAAACCATTCACGGTGGATCTGCAAGAGAAGACCGCATGAGAAACTGGAAGGGGTCAACTTCTCACTCGCCTTCCTGCCCCAGATTGTGCAGAAAAAAAAACATTTTTATCCTTCAAGGTATGTTCCACCACTTGTTCGGAGGATGATTAGCTATTTAACAGCTGCTTTTGTGCTCCAGAATCAAAAGTCCAGAACTTTTCCCAGAAAAGGATCTACATGTTAGTATCTATCAGTACCTTTCTGCTTCTTGTTCCTTGTGGAGGAACCAAGCCATGAGTAAACATTGACTTAACAATAGAGTTGCTGGAAGAGAAAAATATTTAATTTTCTCTCTGCGGAATATTAGCGACGACTTGGAACAAATGGACAGCTGGTGAACATTCAGGCATTAAGTGACTTCATCTGTCATTTCTGCATGATAGCAACCAACAATTCACAAACATCAGCAGAACAATGTTACTTCAGTCAACAGCATGGGCTTCAACCAATCCATAGTTTTCTCCATTTTCTTCTCACCAGTTCTCAACGTCAATCCCTTCCTTCTCTCCTTTGTCCCTCAAGTGAATCAGGATCTACTTATATCCAAGAAAACCGAAACATTTAACATCCTTCCTCGCTCTCGAATGCTCAGTCTCAACATCAGTGAGATGTTGGCTGGCGTGTCTTCTTCTGTGGTCCTCTTCTGTGAAAGTCTGAAGACGTTCTTTCTCTTCCCACATCTCAGGCATGGAGAGGGAGCAGTCCAGTGATGTCCAGCATATCCAAAGCCCTTACAAATGACCAAAGCTTTCTTGCACTTGCCAGGCCATTAACTTGATTTTGGCCACGCTCTATAGACAATCTCTGCTACGGCAAGAAGGACTGGGAAACAAAAGGTCCAGGAAGAGCATCCTCAACGAAGCTGTTTCCAATGATTAGCCAATCAGGTGACAATTTTGACCATCTCATCCATTTGCAGGTGGCCTAGGAAGCATCCACAGTCATTATACCAGGGGTGAAATCTACTTACCTTCCCTACCGTTTTGGAAGTGCGCACATCGCCATAGTCATGTCCGATTCTTTTTACCCTCTGCACATGTGCAGAAGGCTTTGCACATGAGCAGACGGTTAAAAACCAGGAAGTAACAACGTCTGGGCAGGTGGGCAGAGCCTCGCGCTGCCATTACCGGTTTGCCAAACCACACTACCGGTTCGCGCGAACCGGACTAACTGGCAGGATTTCACCACTGGGTTATACACCATCGGAAGTGTTGTCCAGAAGAAGCAATGCAATCTCGTTGCTTACAGCAAATGCAACCTTGGCTCACAACTGAGGGCCAAGTTCTGCTTTATAGCTGTTGGAAATCAAGCCATGAAGAGAGTTGCAGGGAAATTTGGAAGCCCAGCGGTGATTGTCACCTGTTTACGCAAGACGCAGTCTAGGATAAACAGACACACAAGGCAAAAAGGAAATATTTTGTTGCATGCCACTCCATGTTCTTGATCTAGTGCCAAATCAGATATGTTTTCTGAGGATTGTTTTACAATCTCTTGTTCCCACAAGTTTGAAAGGGTTATATATACATATATTTAAAAACAGTCAATTCCACTGGGACTAGAACATGTTCTACCCTCCATTATAAATAGACACAGATATTAGAATGAGGAAGAGAAACAGGAAAGTTTATCCGGGGAAAATATTAAGTATTTGAACTCGTATCCCCCCCCCACATATATATATATTTTCAAAAAAGGGGCCCTTAGCTGGATGAGAAAAAAAGGAGGAATGTTTAGAGAAGGGCTGCAGTGGAGGAAAACGACCTTACGCTGCCCAGCACAGTTTCCTCCTCCAGATTTCCCTTGCTCTGGCCGGGTCACTCATGGGAATTTATGCAGATCCCGGATTGCTGATGCTGATGGAGAGAGAATAAATTGCATGTATGAACTGACTGATGTTTGGAGGAGGGAGGCTGAAGTGATATTGACTTCCATGGTACAAAATTGGGACCAAAATATTTTGCTACTCAAAGTAGAGGGCAAAATAGTTCCCTCCCTGCAAAGACAGAGATTCATATACACCCACAAGCACACTGGAAACTTAAATTTTCAAACCTTGATTGGTGCTTCACTGATATCGTTCTGTCTTATACAGGCCATGCTTGGAATCCTGCATTCAGTTTTGGTCACCATGATGTAAAAAAGATGTGGAAACTCTGGAAAGAGTGCAGAGAAGAGCAACAAAGATGATTAGGGGACTGGAGGCTAAAACATATGAAGAACGGTTGCAGGAACTGGGTATGTCTAGTTTAATGAAAAGAAGGACTAGGGGAGACATGATAGCAGTGTTCCAATATCTCAGGGGCTGCCACAAAGAAGAGGGAGTCAAGCTATTCTCCAAAGCACCTGAAGGCAGGACAAGAAGCAACAGACGGAAACTAATCAAGGAGAGATTCAACCTAGAACTAAGGAGAAATTTCTATCCAGTTAGAACAATTAAGCAGTGGAACGACTTGCCTCCAGAGATTGTGAATGCTCCAATACTGGATGTTTTTAAGAAGAGATTGGATAACCATTTGTCTGAAGTGGTGTAGGGTTTCCTGCCTATGCAGGGGGTTGGACTAGAAGACCTCCAAGGTCCCTTCCAATTCTGTATATTCTATTCTATTCTATTCTATTCTATTCTATTCTATTCTATTCTATTCTATTCTATTCTATTCTATTCTATTCTATTCTATTCTTATTCTATTCTCTATTTCTATTCTATATCATGCTAAGCTTCAGGTAGCCAGTGAATATCCAATGCAGCAGGCTATACAGGTAGTCTTCAACTTACAACTGTAAGGATTTCCATTGTAACTCACGACCGTGATTAATTTGAGGCAGTCACATGACCAGATGCAAATTCACTACTTTTTTTGCAGCCGTTAAGGGAGTTATTGTATTCCTATGGGCGTACGGGTTTTTTTAGTAAAAAAAAAAAAAACACACTTGAAAAAGCCAGAAATTTGTAAAAAGTGTTATAAATCAGTCATGGGACTGTAGAATGTTGTAACCTGCCGTAAAGGTGAGCCCGTTGCCAAGCGGTTGCCGAAATGCAGTCACGCGACCCCAGGAGTGTGCGTGCGGCCGTCCGAACTCTGGAATCGGGTCGTAAGTGGCTTTTGGAGAGTCTGTTATAACACTGAATGATCGCTAAGCAAACGGTGGCAAGTCAAGGACTAGTTGTACCTTTAGGGAATGGAAGAATGAAGGCATGGAACCACCAATTGTGGTTTGTGCAATGAATGTGGTGCAACAAGTGACTACAGCAGAGTGACGAATGTATTTGGGAAGTGCTGGATTTCTTAGTTTTTACGACTGATATTTCAGAGGCCAAGTGGCCTTAAGAGGCAAGAAGGAACAATCACTTATCATGCAAAGCTTTCTTCAGTCAGAGGCGGAGAATTATATTCCTTGAGTAGCCCCAACAGGGAGGCTTAGGAAACAGTAAAGTAACAGTTGGAAGGGATCTTGGGAGTTCTAGTCCAGCATCTTGCTCAAGCAGAACAATCTACATCCGTGATGGTGAACCTATGGCACGGGTGGCCACAGGTGGCACGCAGCGCCCTCTGTGGGAATGCAAGCTGTCGCCCCAGTTCAGCTTTGCTGCATATGCCTGCGCACTTCACGCCGGCCAGCTGGTCATCGGGTCTCTGCCACGCATGCGTGGGGACAGGGCATGTGCGGGGAGGCATACATGTATGTACAGGGCGGGGCATATGCAGGGGACCACACGCACATTGCATTTTGGGAGTTCGGGTGCAGGCAAGCGCATTCGCACACACGTGCTTTGGGCACTCGGTCCAGAATGGGTTAGCCATCACTGGCCCTACATCATTCCAGATAAATGGTTGTCCAATCTCTTCTTAAAAACCTGCAGTGTTGGAGAGCATCCACAACTTCTGGAGGAAAGTCATTACCCGATTTAATTGTACTAAGTGTCAGGAAATTTTTTCTGAGTTCTAGGTTGGTTCTCTCCTCGGTTAGTTTCCAACCGTGCCCCAAGGCAGTCTTGATCTCTTGCCAAGGGTGCTCTCAACAGACCTGTGTTTTCTCTGGCAGAGAGCGGGTGATTCCGTTGACGATAAGCTGGATCTGTTTTGCTGTGGTCTTGTAATCATCCTCAGGAAATTTCCACCGAGCAGTTCAGGAGGTCATTAAGAGCCAACCACATGGCTCTTTATGGAATATCAGCGAGGGCACGGAGGAGGCAAGTTTCGAAGGGACACACTGTTCTACCACCACTATAAATTAGGGTTATCTTGGATGCTGTGTTGATTACCTCAACAGATAGGGTTTTTTTTTTGTTTTTTGAGACATTTTTTGTCTCAAAAATGCTTCTGATGTCCGGTTCAGGTTCTTCCATTTAAGATGAAACGAGTCAGATAGGCGCATAATAATTTTGCTGGTCACATTCCGTTTTGATGGCTGAACATGGCGTTTCTCATGGAAAATAAAGATGCTTAGAAAACAGCGGAGAGGTCACAAAAAAACAGGAAAACTCCCTTTATTTTTTCCCAAAAGTTGGTATCATCAGATTAGAGGGAAGGAACTGGGAAAGAATACACAACCCGCTTCAGCAAATGATTTACAAGCTTCCTCTTCCAAGTTTTCTCAATTCAGGCGGGTGATGGAGGATAAGCTCCATTATAACTGAAGAGACCGAGATTGCAACTCACAAATGTTTCCACCAGTTGAGTGTGTGTTTTTAGTTAGTTCACCAGCATTTTCCACCCCCTACTCCTCACACACTTATCTTTCAATCCCACTCAGCTTTGTCTGGTGGAGAATTCCAGTGACTCACTTGAGTTTGTTCTTGCCATCTCGGGCGAATTTTGCAGAGACTTGCAGGGGCCACCCCAACCATTAGGATCTGGTCTGGCTGGATTTAGCTGTGCGTCAAAAGGGATTTCCCCTTCTAAAAGCAATTATTGGAATTTAACTCAAAGGAGCACCCAAAATACAGAAAAAGGATCTTCCCTTTCAGGTAACAGACTAGGGCAGTGATGGCAAACCTTTTAGACACTGAGTGCCCAAACTGCACGTGCGCATGCCCAAATGGAAAGGTGTGCGTGCTCACACGAACACGTGCACGCACCAACACGCATGCGGACATGTGCCCATGCACAGCAGAGACCCAAAGACCAGCTGGCTAGCAGGAAGCGGGGCATCCCAATACCGGCAGCACGGCAAGAGGTAAGATCGTTTTCTTTCGTGAGCTTCTGTTTCATCGTTTGCAGGGAAACAGAAGCTCAAGAAACGCCATGGAGATCTGACCTGAGGTGACAGCGCGCATGCCAACAGAGTGGGCTCTGCGTAACACCTCTGGCACGTGTGCCATAGGTTCGCCATCACGATTAGGGATTAAATCCAGGAATGGGGGACCAACCTCAAAGCTTCATTCAGATGCTGAAACTGACATGACAACCCCCAATAGCTACAGAAAATGAATTTCCTTTGATATGATCAAATTACCAAATAATTGAACTAAAGCTGCCTTAATGTACTTTAGATTTGCCTTCCCTAGCTGTGTTTGATAAGCAATGATTCATGGCATATTATAGGAACCCAGTATTTGGGATTTGCTCAACAAATCATAGCTTAGAAGCATGCCAGAAGTTCCCAAGTGATTTGCCCAAGGCTGATCTTTCAACCTAGTTATGATTCCCACACATTTTCCAAGCCATGTTCTTTCTGCAACCTTTTGGAAACCCAGAAAGCATAAAGAACTTCCCACGTGTTAAAGAAATTAAAAAGGACCCAGAGAGTGTTGGTCTCTTGAAAAAAATAATAATTAAGAAATAAAAAGAGTAGCAGAATATATTTTCTGAAAAAAAGCTTTTTTTTGTTTTGTTTTTTAATTGGTCAAGTTGTTTACATAATGCGAAGTTCAACCCAAGCAACCAAGTGGCAGTCGGATTGCGAGAACTGTTACAACAACGCACAGGAAGGGGTTCGGAATGGGTAGCAGTTTGGACAAGGCACAGATCAGGAGCAAGCGGCAACCTCTTTACAAGCAGAGCAGGCACTTCCGCTGTTAAAACTACGCTTTATCTTTTCCTCTTCCCCCAACTTTCCCTCAATGGTCTCTGCACTGTGGAACTACCTGCACATGATTAAACATTCACAGGTTGAATAAAACCAGACGGACATTCTTCAGAAACAGGTGGAACAGGCAAGGAAGAATATATTTTATTCTAACTTCTCTTAAATCCTCAAGTACAGATCAGGACGTGCAAAGCCTTAAATCTTCAAACATTTAAAAAAAAACAACAACAGAGAACTCTCTTCCTAGTCTGCAGGTAAAAAGGACTGGATTAAACAACAAGGTATTATCTTCAACCCGGAACCCAAGTAAGTTCGGGAGGATGGTTTAGCACAGGCCAACCTTGGCAACTTTAAAGACTTGTGAACTTCAACTCCCAGAGTTGAATTCTGGGAGTTGAAGTCCACAAGTCTGAAAGTTGCCAAGGTTGGAGACTCCCTGCTTTAGCACACCCTCCCAAGCGTAGCAACTTTTAGAGAAGATGAACCTAAATCTTTGGGCTGTCCCAGGTGGGGCACTAAAAGCCTTTCAAGCAGAGGTCTCCAAACGTGGCAATTTTAAAGATTTGTGGACTTCCAACTCCCAGACCAGCACGTCTGGCTGGGGAATTCTGGGAGCTGAAGTCCAAAGTTCTTAAAAGTTCCCAAGTTTGGAGGCTCCTGCTTTAAACCGTCACCTCTACTTGACTCCTGGATGATGATAGTCTATTTAGAGCCTCTGTCTTTAATTTATAGGAAGCATTTACAAAAAGCACGAGTGTTATATAAAAAAAAGCAGATCCCCCTTTGAATCTGGAAGCTTTACAGCCTATTTATTTATGATGTTATGTCTCTGGATCCAGCCTCCTGCGATTCACATTGGATTTTTCTTCTCTGACCTGAACAGATCCTCCTTTGCAGGCACCACAAGCACAGGCCTTCAGCACTGCCAGCATTAAGGCACTCAAGTTTAGCAATCGGTCAATTCCCTCGTTTTACCCCCTCCAGCTCCCGAGAATCCTGCAGCTTTCCCTCCCAAAATGAAAGGAACTCTGTTTAGTTCTCTGCTACAAGTTAAGCGCCGCTTTGCCAATTTAATTCTAAGGTTTAAAATCAGATTAGAGAAAACAAAACAACGGAAGACTTTCAAGTAAAACGAAATTAAAAACAAGCGTAGACGATGGCTGGGGTTTTCATGTCTCCCTGGCTGCAGATGCAGATGAAAAATAAAACCAGGTTGCATCCATGAATAAAAATAGCTCCCCCTTTTGTTTTGAAGAGAACAAATGGTTCAGGTAGGTGGAAAAATGTTGCCAAGATTGGCCAAAGGACAGCAAAGGCCTGGGCTGCGATCCTCATCCACCTGCAACCAGAGAGACACAGACCGCAGCAAATTGTACTTTATACAATGTTCCTCTTGCAAATTGATGGTAAATCTTCTCAACAGAGAGAGATTTCTTCCTTGAATTTGGACGGAACACCTGATAGCCCTTCAAAACCTGCTGTTGAGAATGTTTACAGCCGAATTCAGCATCCGAATCTAGCAGGATAGGAACTCTGTGGTGTGGTTGTTGTTTTTAATGCTGGAAAAAATCTGCTTTGTGCAAAGGCAAGTTAGTGCCCTGAAGGCTTTGGACTTGAATTGCACAATCTCCAAAGATATGTCAAGCAACATCTCAAAAGGGGAGCTCTGATATGCATTACTCAAGACGGACACTGAGCCCCCGCCCCCACCCCCGCCCTCCCAGCCTGTGTTAGCGACATCCAACTTTTCCGCAGGGAGTCTCAGCCTTCTCAGCAAAACCTTCCTGGAAAAAGAGACGCTTCTTAAAATCAGCAGGGTTGGATTCCAAGGAAAAAAGTGCCACGTTCTCAAACCCCTACTCTGCGAAGGCTGCTGCAATTCGGCCCATTTGCATAGCTGGGATCCAGCCACTTCGAGCTGCGGTTTTAACCAGGCTCCATTCAGAGGCGGAACAGCTATCAATAATTCAGCCGTTCCAAAAAAAGAAAAAAAAAAAAAAAAACCCAGAACAAAGATCTTCGGGATTTCAGCCTGAATATTTTTTTTTCCCGATTCAAACATTAAAGAAAACAACTGATTCTACTAGATGGTGCACTTAATCGCCCGACAATTGGCACACTTGGGGTGGCCTTCCAAGCAGTCCTGTGGATTTTTAATGACTGCCTCTGAAAACAATGATCTCTCTTCACCCAAGCAAACCATTGTAATCACAACTGCCTTCTTTCCTTAGAATTACACTTACAGGATCTGCAAAAAGGGGCATCTGACCTTGGTAGCTTGAAGACCTGTGGACAGCCAGAATTCCTCAATCAACAAGGTTGGACACCCCCTGATCTACAATGTCTCCTTAGAATCCCCAGCAATTCTGCTTTCCAGAATTAAATTCTGACATCTAGAACTTGCTTCACCATGTTCTAAAACCAGTCCAGACTAGGAATTGTAAAATGCCTTTTCACTGGCCCAACCCATCAGTTTCACTTTTACCTTCCACTGCTGCTTCCATTTGCTAGCTAGCAGACTGTAGTTGGTACTATTAGGTTCCCCGAAATTATCCTCAAAAGAGGAGGGAAGAAGGGAATTAAGAGTTGTGCAATAGAGCTGGAATGTACTATTTTGCATAGATAACCTGTGGAAATTGCATGCCGGTGGATGGAATACGATCTTCCTTAAGTGTAATAAGCTAATCAACTAAGCATCTATGTGCTCTTACAGTTACACATTCGATGTACAGCTTATTTTCTCAGGAATCTGGACAAACATACACACAGTCTTGGAAATAATATTTGGATTAATGGCATAAAACTGGACATCGAGATGGTCAGTAAGAGCTAGAATCTAAGGCGTTAGTTGTGCCTTGTGAAACTTTACAATGCGTGGCTGTGATAAATGCACACAAGGTTAACATCCCCTTCGGTGGGTAGACACCAAACTCTTGCTCAAGATTAAGGTTTGGAAGTATAGACTTCTCTAGAAGCAGAACTTAATAATAAGTGTATTACATGAGTCAGGCAATGTTCTACAGAGATCAATAAAATTATCCAAAGGTGAAGTTACAATGAACTTTAAAAAATAAAAAGAGTGGCAGGAGACATTCTGACTCCAATAATAGAAGCAGAATTATCTTATTCATATTTTCTGACCTGTTCATCCTATAGATGTCTTTGTTCCAAACACCAACTGATAGAAAGAAAACCCAACATATCGGGAATCCAGCACGTGTGCTTTTTGTACCCTGGATGAAAAACAGCCGTTAAGACTCTTTTAGCCTCACATCGGAATATGGTGCATGATTTCACCACCCACCTCTCACAACAGGAAGTTTCCCAACTATTAGCTGTGATCAGCAATTGGGGTGTTTTCTTTTTCCCTTATGAAAGCAACAAACCATAAAAACAGAAGTGCAAAGAAACAATTCATAGCATTTTTCAGGTTCCGCTAATTGCAACTAGTGTCCCTGGAAATATTTTGTAAAAAGTGGGGGGGGGGGGTTACTCAGTGTTGACACCGAGAGCCTTTACCAGCTGTTACAGAGGTCCATAGACCAGGGACCTCTTGTGCTTTGGCAAAAAGCATGTGGGAAGGAGATCAAGCTGCTTCCTCTGGAGCTCACAGGTAGACATTGAGAGTCTGCAAGATCATTTGTCTGCACAGCGGGCAGTTCCGTTGATAAATGGCCTGCTGCAATAAGATCTCAGTGCATTCTTGGCACAGGCAAAGGTGCCGGCAGGGCAGTAAGAGGACTGTCTTGGTTTGATCCTGGCAAATGACACATTTCTTCCGTTCTTCTTGTTCTTTAAGAAGCCGCCACGGGTCGTTGTCTTCTTCCAAAGCATTCAGTTGCTCTTTTTTTGCAGTTTTGGTCTGGGAGACACTTGGTCCTTCCCCCTGAGGCTGTTGTGTGGCTGTTCCCAGATCATTGTCCATTCTGGTCTGGTCCCTGCTGCCTCTTTGGCGGGGACGTTGGGTCCCCGTTGGTCCTTGTCTTCGTGGATACGGTTCTTCTAGAGCCACTCTCTGTCCCACAGCAGCTCCCCCTGCCCTTTCTTGCGGAGCTTCAAGCGCCAGCGGAGGTTCTCGTTCTGCCTGCTGGTTACCTGCCCAGATGTTCCTGTTCCAACTGAGCACCTCAAGACCCCAGTCTGCCAACCTACGCCACGTCTGGGAGCTCAACAGCATCTCCAGGGACAAGAGCACGATGTGATAAAGGCGTTGCATGTCCCTGAGCAAGCGATGGTAGGAAGGCATCGTGTTCAAATAGCCGGCCACTTGGTTTGCCAGGGTCCAAGTCAGCTGAGGGTTCAGGATGAAGATGCTGGTGATAAGAATCGCAGAGAGCAACACCATGCCATACAGGTTGACAAAGAAGACATTGATCAACAGCTTGCTCACTGAGGCCAGGAGATCAACGGCCAGCTGGCAGGGAGTCCACAGGAGAATGGCTGTAGCAATGGCACTGCTGGAGAGGTGAGCGAGAAAGGCAACCAGGAGGTCTGTGATCCTCAGAAAGGGGCCAACTATAGTGTCCCAGAGGGCCAGCCCCACACCAAAAAGGTTCTGAGTCCCAATGAGGCAAATGTTGATTATGCTGTTGATGAAGTAAGCCACAAGGCTCATAGCTATGGCACAGACTTCGCACATCTGTCTCAGAAGCGTCTGACCAGAGCCAATCAGGTTCCAGAAGCCTCGGTGCACAATTTCTTTGCTTCTCAAGCCCAGGTGGGTGAACAGATGGCCCAGGACTTTCAAACTCTCCATGCTGGAGCAGAGTCCCCTCAACAAGTTGAGGACAGCGTGCACGGAGCCCAGAGTCAAGTAGTACAAGGCCTCCGCGATGCATAACACGACGACCAGGATCCCGTTCCAGAACTGGCCCAGACAGGCCACCGTGGCATTCGGCAGGTTGTAAATGAAGGCGAGGAGCCAGATCAAGACGGAGAGGAAGCTGGAAACGAGGAAGAAGTTGATGTCCAGCAGGATTACCAGCAGATCCAACACCATCCCCATGCCGTTGATCACCAGGAACACTAGATCCATCACGGGGCTCTCAAAGAATCGATCAAGGCCAAGAACCGCCAACTTCACAGCGGCTTCGTAAAGGCAGCTGAAAGGAGAGGCGCGTGTGCGTTTGGCTCCCTAATTTTGTACTTTTAAAATGCTTTGGCAACCAAGTCCTGCAAAAGTCTTTACTCGCTGGGCATCAAGGGGCAAGCAGGCCGGCCAGTCCGAATTTGGGAGGTGGGTAAGCCTCACTCGGGTGGACAATTGGACGATTCCTCTCCCCCAAAGAGTCACCAGTCCTCGCCCCAAATTGAGACAGTGGGGAGGGATGGGGGGGCTTGCAAAACACTAAGCCCCATCCATGGAAGCCTGGGCAAGACCCCCCCACACACCAAATCAGGGTGGGGGGATGCTTTTTCCTCCCTCTTCTTGCCCCCCTCGAGAGGGGGGTCTTCCTTGCCGAAAATATATTTGGAATATTTGTCTTTCTTGCTTTCAGCCTTTTAATTCAGTTCAGGGACCCCTTTCAAAGAGGGGGAGGGGGGTGTTTTGCAGCTCATGCCCTGGGTCAGGAAAAAAAACGGGGGGGGGTCCTTCGAGGGAGGGGAGCAAGAAGGGAGTCCCTAAAATCCTGAGGAGGGGGGGTCTGGGTGGGGGAGGGGAGGGCGCGCGGGAACCCCCTCCCCCCCGAGGGGGGGCGTCCCCCTCACGTCGTGGAGCGCGGAAGGCCGCAGCCTCGTCCCCGCTTCGCCAAACAGGGGTGGGGTGGGGGCTGCCTCCTTGCCCGCCGCGAGGGGCGCAAGCGACCACCGCCCCTTCAAGCGCCTCAGACGCCTCCGCTTCGAGCGCTGTCCTCCCTTCTGCTGGGCGCCGCCATCTTGGGGGGACGGGAGCCTCGGCGGCCAATCAGCGAGGGCGTACCGGAGGGACGTTGAGCTTCCCTCTCGTCATTGGCCGCAGCGACTGTTGTTTTTCGCCCTTCCCGCGCCGCGATTGGTCCGTTTTGAAAGTCGCCTTCGGGCGGTTGACGTCGCTCCGAGGGAGGGCGAGGGGCGTGGCTTCACCGGAGGCAAACGGCGGGAACGAGGAGGTCACGGGATTCGAGGGAAGGGGCGTTACCTCAGGTTTTCCCCGCCTCCGAGGGGGCGGAGCTTTTTTCCCCCCTCATCTTGGGGAGCCCTAGAAATAAATAATAGCTGAAATAATGAATTTGAAATAGGGGGCTCGTTATAAATCCGTTATTTTATCTAGTGATATTTTTATTCCTTCAGCCATTAGGTCTTCTTTCATCTAACATAGCTTTTAATTTTTTTTAAAATTAAAAAATTAATTAATTTTAATCCATTTAAAATTAATTTAATTAATTTTAATCCATTTAAAATTAATTTAATGTGTGTTTGGAAAAAAAAATTAATTTAGAAAAAAAACGTGGGAAGGTTGGTTTTTGCGAAAGTGAAGGCCTCTATTTTACCAAAAATTATTTCAGATTTCAGGCTGTTTTCTCATTCCTGTGGAGATTTTATTTATTATTTTTATTTTTGCCTTTCTGTGAAGGTAAAAGCAACTTCCTCCAGGTTGAGGGGAAAGGCTCCAGAAATGTCAAACTCGAATTTTTGCCTGGGTCCTGCAAATTTTTAAAGCAGCCTTTTTTTTTAAAAAAAGAAAAAAAATTATCTATTATTTCCTGGTTTCCCTTTCGATGGTCTGAATTTTTCGCTGTTTAATATCTCCCCTTTGCGAGTTTGCAAGACTGATACCTGAATTTAATTCATGAAAGACAAAGCCTTGCCTAGGTGGCTCAGTGGCTAAGACACTGAGCTTGCCGATCAGAAAGGTTGGCAGTTCGGCGGTTCGAATCCCTAGTACAGGTCTCCTGCGTGGGCAGGGGGTTGGACTAAATGACCTCCAAGGTCCCTTCCAACTCTGTTACTGTTACTTGTTAAAAATTCATGTTGCACCTGTGAAGAAAAACTGGATTTCCCCCCCCCCAAAAATAACCTCTCTGAATCTTAGATAGCATAGTCCACCTTGGCTTCAGCTTTACAGCAAGGAAAGGAGGGGTGGGGGAATCAGTGGAAATGGTGTAATTAACCCAGTTTTCCTGTTTGCAGATAATATTTGCAATCTGGGTATGTTTGCCATCTACTGGACGAGGTGCCAAAAGTCTGACCTCGGGCTTATGCTCTTTGACTTCAAGGACCAGAATGAAAAACAGATCGATCAAATAATATATTATTTGATACTACATATATGGACAGCAGCCCGCATAGTCTGCGCGCAAAATTGGAAGAAGGAAAATCCACCATCAGAAGATTTAATTAGGAAAATTTTAAAATGCGCAGAGTTGGACAAATTAACAAAAGAACTCGAGGAGAAAGAGGAAACAGAATATTACAAAGTGTGGTGTAGATGGTATGAATGGTTGGAAATTAAGAAAAATGAGAGAGGAATAAAGAGGAGAGGGGAAAAAAAGAAAAGAAAAACAGACCGATATTCAAACATTTGGGACTGCCTATGAAAAGCTGCAGAAGAGGTTCTTCTCTTACAATTGACAGGGACTTTCCAATGCCATCTCCTGTTTGCAACTCTTGTTCACTCATCATCATCTTCTTCAATTATTCTACCTCTAAGGTAGATCTCTACATCCCGTTGATGCAATGCTCATGATCCTCCAACTTTTCCAGACAGGAAGCTAGAAATCCTCCAAAATCTGGCTTCTTGGATGGCTTTTACAATGCGGGAATCGTCTTTTCATGGAACGTAGAAGACCTCTTATCCAATTGCATCCTGTCTGCTTATTCCTGGTTTTTAACTTGAGCTTTGTGTGCTGTCAACTTTCAAAGTTCGAGGAGTTGCACTCATAAAAAGACCGACGCTTCTTTCAACACCAGGAAGAGAACTAATCTGAACTCTTGAGTAAAAAAGAGCTTGATATCCCTGACTAAGGGCCATTCATTTAACAACTGTTCAAAGTTATGACAGCGCTGAAATAAGTGACAGGACCAGTCCTTATGGTTGTGACTGTCACAGTGTTTCCATGGTCGCTTGATCAAAATTCAAACAACAAACAAGCAGCATGTATTTAAGACGGTGTCTTAAATTATAGAAAAGATGAGAGAAGGCTGACTCTGCTGATATGGACACATCCAGACAGCAGCACCTTCCACCGTGGCCAAGACTGCCTACCAATTAAAAGTCAATGGCCGGCGACCTTGTGGGCATCCAAAACAGAGATGGCAAGATGCCATCGACAAAGATATGCAAGCCACGGGCCTGTGCCACGGAGACGCAGCTGACGCAGTGCAAAGTGGCATTCAATGATCCAAAAAGTGGGCCCCGCACCTGCAGGAATATGCTAGGAGGAAGAAGAAGATATATTTATGATGGTTACTAAGTCTCTGGGTGATGTGATCACCATCTGCAATCTTCACGGCTTGCTTCCGACAAACAAAGTCAATCGGAAAAGTTGAATTCCCGTAATGTCCATATCAAAAAAAGGTCGTGAAATCAAGCATGAGTCACTTAACTATCATCCCATTTAGCAATGGAAGTTCCAGTCCCATTTGTGGTCATAAGTCGAAGGCCTTGTAACCCGGTTGAGTTTTCCTACTAAATTTGTTGGCAAAACAGAGAAACGAACCCCCCAAGATCTTCAGCAAAACTGCCAGAAGGATGGAATATTCTCATCTCAGTTTCCGCCACCTGGCTGATAGGCAGGAAGGCGCTACTGTTAATTTTAAGTCTTTCCTCTTATGCATGCCAAGAACGGAACAGGCTTTTCAACTTGGCACGTTTGCAGACAGAGCATTGGAGCAGAATTCTCATCGGACACAGCAGCTAGAGCCTGGAAAGGCAGCTCTGGCAAGGGGAAACTCCCTTGCTCATGTTGAAAGCACAGGGGATGCTGGCCTTTGGTGGCCCCCCATGTGGGATGCCTCCCAAAAGTCTCCAGTGGATGTGTGTCCAGAGAGGAAAAGCTGAACTTATTACATATGTTCAGTTTGATCTGTAACATGTGGAAGCATGTTCAGTTATTTTCGTGTGCTGAAGATACCAAGTTAAAACCCAAAAGGAGTAGGCAAAAACATGTATAAATACTTGGAAGAACGGTTACAGGAACTGGGCCTGGCTAGTCTAGTGAAGAGAAGGACCAGGGGAGACACAATAGCAGTCTTCCAATATTTGAGGGGCTGCCACAGAGAGGAGGGGGTCAAGCTGTTTTCCAAAACACCTGATGGCCAGACAAGGAATAATGGATGGAAACTGATCAAGGAGAGATTCAACCTGGAAATAAGGAGGAATTTTCTGAAGTGAGAACAATCAATCAAAGAACAACAAATCAATCAACAAACAAACAGTCCCTTTCTGGATCGGGACTCCTTATGCACGGTCACTCATGCCCTCATCACTTCCCGCCTGGACTACTGTAACACTCTCTACATGGGGCTCCCCTTGAGGAGCACCCGGAGGCTCCAACTGGCGCAGAGTGAAGCCGTGCGGGTGATTATGGGAGCGACATGGCGTTTCCGTGTAACACCTCTCCTGCACGAGCTGCACTGGCTCCCGGTGGTCTTCCGTGTGCGCTTCAAGGTTTTGGTTACCACCTTTAGAGCGCTCCATGGCTTAGGACCTGGTTATCTACGGGACCGCCTGCTGCCACCAGTAGCCTCCCACTGGCCGGCACACTCTCATAGAGAGGGGCTCCTCCGGGTGCCATCAGCCAAACAATGTCGACTGGCGGCCCCCAGGGGGAGACCCTTCTCTGTGGGGGCACCTACTGTCTGGAATGAGCTCCCCCCGGAAATACAGAGGATCCCGGATCTGCGCACCTCCCGCTGCGCTCTCAAGACCTTTTTATTCCATCAGGCTGGCCTGGCCTAACTTTCCCTTTTTCCCTTTTAAAATGTAAATTTTAAATCTGTTCTTAATTATTGGGGTGTTTTAAATCTGTCTTGGGTCAAATTGTTTAATTCGGTTTTATTTTGCTTTTAAATTTTGTATTTATGTGTTTTATCTTGTGGCTGTTCACTACCCTGAGTCCTTCGGGAGTAGGGCGGTATATAAATCAAATAAAACCTAAAACCTAATCAATTGATGGGATAGAAGTCGCCTTCAGAAGTTGTGGGAGCTTCATCACTGGAGGCTTTCAAGAAGAGGCTGGACTGCCATTTGTCAAAAATGGTGTATGGTCTCCTGCTTGGACGGGGGGTTGGACTAGATGACCTACAAGGTCCCTTCCAACTCTGTTAATCTGTAATCTGCTTTTGTTTTAAAATTAGCCCCCAAATTAGTTTATGCTGGACATCTAAAGGGTTAGACAACTATCCTCTGTTCCCCATGGACAATTGCTAAATAGAACCCAGGGCAATCACTTTTATCTGGGCATAGTAAAGGAGATCAATGATATTCTGATGCCAACTGTCTCTAAACTGTAATGGAATGTGTGGGTGACCTTGAAGAGAGAAGAGATGCTGTCTAGGAAACAGCTACAGAAGAGGGGCAGGAACCCACAACTGCTTAATGGTTAGAGGAAGAAACTGAGAAAGGACCCACCCGAATGGATCAAGCAGTTAAAAAGGGCAGTGGAAAGTTGTTTTTTAAACTTTCAGACTGTTCACGTAAACTTACAAAAAACGTGATTTAGCTCATCTATTCGCGTTGCCTGTCTGTTTACCCTGAAAGCTCAACAAGACGAAGCAATATAACCCTGCATGTACTGTAACTTTTTAAAAGTGCTTCCAAAAAATTTCAAGAGGACACCTATTAATCTTTTTCACCCCCTTCCTGGTGTTTTCCTCACCCTGGCTTAAGCGACAATGATTTGATTAACCCCATGTCAGCATTTGAGCTTTATAGAATCACCCAAGACTGTCTAAATAAGCTGCTAAATTACACCAAAGAATTTCTAAGTGGACTGTAAGCTTGCTTCCCCCACATAATAACAGCCCACTTCTTTCTTCAAAAAGTTCAAAACTTGCTTTCCAAGTTCTGTGCTCTGATCCTCCAAAAGGCTCATAGCCTCCTTTCACATAAAGGTTCTCTGAACAAGACGTTATGTTCTGTGCTTTGAAATATTCATGGACCACCCATATATACTATACCTATTTACTAGCATCGTGATGGTGAACCTATGGCACGCATGCCAGAGGTGGCACTCAAAGCAGGGTTGAAATCCAGCAGGTTCTGACAGGTTCTGGAGAACCGGTAGCGGAAATTTTGAGCAGTTCAGAGAACCGGTAGCGGAAATTTTGAGTGGTTCAGAGAACCAGCAAATACCACCTCTGGCTGGTCCGAGAGTGGGGTGGGAATGGAGATTTTGTAATATCCTTCTCACAGGAGTGGGGACGGAATGGGGATTTTGCAGTATCCTTCCCCTGCCACGCTCACCAAGCCAGGCCCACACAACCGGTAGTAAAAAGATTTGGATTTCACCACAGACTCAGAGCCCTCTCTGTGGGCATGTGTGCCATCGCCAGCTGCCCTTCTTGTTTCCGGTGCACATGCACACCAGCCAGCTGGTTTTCACAGGAACCGGAGTGCTGGAAAACTGCCAAAAACGGCCAAAACCCAGCCTGAAAATGCCCTGAAAATGGTCCACAAAATGGCTGAAACCAACCAAAAAACAGGCACGTGCGTGCCAGGCAGCTGGTCTTCATGTTTCCGGTGTTCCAGTGCACACAAAGACCAGTTGGCTGGCACGCTTGCACATGCCAGAAACCCAAAGATCAGCTGGCCGGCGTGCACATGTGCACACGCCTTCAGGTTTGGCTACTCAGTGCCGAAAAGGTTCGCCATCACTGTACTAGCAGGTGGGAACAACTTAAGCCTGCAAGAGAAAACAAGCATTGTTAATGCCAACTTATCCAGAGAAAGAAATCTATTCCATCTCTTCATTCTTAAAATCCTCAACGGCAAACTTTAAATCTGCAAGGCAGGAGAAATTGTCTGCTGCATACAATGTTGGGGGGGAAAAAATGAGAAGACCAAATAGCCTTCTGTTTAATAATTCATGTTTCAGCAGCGACCGAGCGCAATATATTTGAATAATATTCCTGGTGCTAGCATTGCGTACCCTTAAGCTAATTATAGCACGCTTATCAACAAAAACATCCTCTGTTAAGAAAAAGGAATTTAAGAAGGGAAGCTGTTTTGTGACCAGAATCTAATATTTTAATTTCCCTGAAGGTCAACCAGGTGCCTCCTAGCCATAATTTTGAAGGACACGTTGCCTCTAAATGTAGAATGCTACTTAGTAAATGTATGCACCAACCCACAGGCAAGAACTCTCACTGGAAAATGTCTTTATCAGTGCATTTGTGTGACCTGAACACCTCCTCACCAGCAATCAACACCCAGTTGAGATGAGATTAATGCCAAGATTAACACTAGGCCAACTACCGAGACGCAAATAACAGCCCAATCAAGGAAGCACCAAGTCTACTCCCACCAACACTGACAGAGCAAACCATTAGTATGTAAAATGAGAGCAAACCCTACTTCCTTCTAGCACTGATGATGTTATCTAGTTGGGTCATGAACATCTGCAAAAAAACCACCAAGCATCAAGGACTCCACAGTAGTCCTTCTCCTCCATCTCCTCCTCCTCCTCCTCCTCCTTATTCTTCTCTTCCTCCTTTCTGCAAACCTCTTCTATCACTGATGATGCCATTGGCATGTATTTATGACTGTTGCAGGATGCTGGGGTCATGTGAGTGCCATTTGCAACTTTCCCAGCTGGCTTCCAACAAGCTAAATCAACAAGGGCAGTTGGATTCATTTAACAGCTGTGTGATTCACTTAACATCTGCAGCGATTCGCTTGGCAAAAAGGGTTGTAAAATCAAGTACGGCTCACTTAACAACTGCCCTGGTCTCAGTTGTTGTAAATTGAGGGCTACTTCTATTTATGAAGATACTAAACTATTCATGGGACGCGGTGGCTCAGTGGCTGAGACGCTGAGCATGTCGATCGAAAGGTCGGCAGTTCAGTGGTTCAAATCCCTAGTGCCATGTAACAAGGTGAGCTCCTGTTCCTTGTCCCAGCTTCTGCCAACCTAGCAATTCAAAAGCAGGTAAAAAATGCAAGTAGAAAAATAGGGACCACCTTTGGTGGGAAGTAACAGCGTTCCATGCACCTTTGGTGTATAGTCATGCCGGCCACATGACCACGGAGACATCTTCGGACAGCGCTGGCTCTTCAGCTTTGATACGGAGATGAGCACCGCCCCCTAGAGTTGGGAACGACTGGCACGTACGTTCCCTTAACCTATTCATGGAGATATGGAAAGTTGAACTGGAATAGAAAGCAGCAAAAATATCAACTGGTTCTCTCTCTTGTCTTAACTTTTTTGTTTTCTCATGCTCTGAGAGGCCACCTCTTCAGAGGTGGGTGGCACATGAATTAACAACCGGTTCGCCCAGCATCAAAAATGTGAGTGTGCGCCTTCCATGCATGCATGCAGCCTTCTGCACATGTGCTTTGCTCTCGCGCACGGCTTTCATGCATGCACATGGCTTTAAAAATGCGGCTAAATAGGATGGCATAGTGCCGGGGTCGCAACTACCAGTTCGCTGGTCCGAACCGGCTGAATCCCACTCCTGAATCTCTTCCATCTAAAAGTCAAATCTTACTGGCTACTCCAACCCTTAAAACGAACTTTCAGAGCAATCTCCGATACGCAGGAAAAATGCTAAATAATGGAGCAGACAGCAAGAACATTCAACACTGAAAGCAGGCCATCTCCGAGGAGTATTTTAAAGTCTTACCTGGCAGTAGAAAGCAAGCAAGCCAGAGACATGATGAAGTATTGGTAAGAAATTAAAAATAGATTGTTTCAAAATAACTCTGACATGATGACTGCTTTATGAGGTCTATATACACTGTCCGGACACAAGATAGTTTTCTGAAAGAGCCATGTTTAGAACTAAAATTTTACTCCTTTTCTCGACAGGCAGGAAATGTTTGTATTTCTTTGGAAAATAATTTACAAAAAGCGTCATGCTGTATGCCGTGAAATAAAATATCTCTTCTAGAAAGTCGCTCTTTCTGTTGATCTGTTGCTAAGCATCATGCTATGTTGCTTCGCCGGTCAGATTTCTCTTCAATTCCTCTGGCCTTTGTAGAACGTACAAACGATCATTTGTTCAGGAAATTCATATATACAAATATTCTATTGTCGGCAATAAAATACAGGGGTTTTTTTTCCCTCTGATCTGCGCTCCTTTTGCAGAAACATTAATTTTTGTGTTGGCTGAAAAACGTGGAAAAACTCTCTGCTTGGGACAGTGAAACTGGAAGACAAATATTTTAAACAAAGGATGTAAAGTGAATCATTATTTATTCCAAGGTTACAGGGAAAAAATATATTGGTTTTTCTCTCACCCTGTAGCAGTGTTTTTCAACCTTGGCAGCTCGAAGATGGGTGGACTTCAACTCCCAGAATTCCCCAGCGAAGCACTGCTATAACATTTTTTTCCCCTCAATAATGTGCATAATACATCGCTGTTCCCCTCGACTGTCATTTCCTCTGCCCACCGTCCTTGTTCTTGTCTGTATTTTTCCATTTTGCATGTTGTTTGCACAGGTGCCCTTACTCCAGTATCTTTACTCTTGGGAAGAGGAGCAGTTAAATTGATTGAAAAGAATTGCATCCTATTTATGGCCCATCACTTGAGCCTTTAAAGAGGGGAGAGCTGTGTAATTTGCTTTCTAAACTGGCTTCAGAAAACCATTTGAGCCAGAGATTAAAGAAGCTGCTGGACAGAGAGATAAAAGATTGTGGGCTTAATAATCATGTAAGGGGAGGGGGGGTTTGGTGAGGTTTTCCAATGGGTAGCTAACTGATTTTATGGATTGATCGATTGATTTTTGTGTGCACAGCGTTTCTAGGCTGCTCCGTTCCCAATGCAGTTTTATCACTAGATTGTATACAAGAAAAGCTTCATCTACTCAATTTAGGGGAAAGGTAGGAAATTCATTAAAATTGAGTTTTAATGCTTTTTTTTTTTTTTTAGATTTTTCGTGGTTTTTGCCATTTTTGTTGTTTTAAAATGTTTTTACAATTTTAATTGTAATCTATGTTTCTGAATTGTGAAACCCCTCCCCCCAGAGTTGATAGCTACAGAAATCAAACAAACAAACAAAAACTTTTAAAACAAGGTATATAGTCCTTGCTTAGTGACTGCCTCATACAGCAACCGTTTGCAGTTATAATGGTGATGGTCTTATGACCAATCGTCCTATTTATTTATTTATTTATTTATTTATTTATTGGTTCGATTTATATGCCGCCCTTCTCCGGAGACTCAGGCTGGCTTACAATGCATTAAGCAATAGCCTTCATACTTTTGTATATACCTGCTTAGTAGAGCTTTCGGTGCCCCCTAAGCGGTGTTCTTTTATATACAAAGTCACCTTATTGCCCCCACAATCCAGGTCCTCATTTTACCTGCCTCGAAAGGATGGAAGGCTGAGTCAACCTTGAGCCTGGTGAGATTTGAATTTGCAGTAATTGCAGGCAGCTGGTGCTACTTAACAGCACTTTAGTCTGCTGCGCCACCAAGGCTCATTGAGCTTTACATGACTTTCCCAGGTCTGTAAAGCAAAGGAAAGTTGGAGTAAGATCGTAAGCACAGTCGAGGTGTCATTTAGTGACTGCTTTGTTTAACATCTGAGTAGCCAGTCCCCTTTGTGGTTACTAAACGAGTAATGCCTGTGTATCTATGAAGCTATAAACTGACTCATGTGGATATAAAAAGGTGAACTGGAACAGAAAGCAGCAAAGAGATCAGACGTCTGATTCTCCCAATATAGCACTTAGATTTGACTTGCAAATCAGGAAAGGCAATTGCCCGAGTTATCGAAAATGGCTCCAAGGCAGACATGCAGCTGAGCGAGGCCTCAAAATAACTCAAGGGGAGACTTTGTGCAAATTGGATTAAGTACTATTTTCATTAAAAAGTCAGCTCTGTGTTATAGTGGCAAATTAAACTGTGAGGAAGATCGGGTAGGAACAGAGTGGGAGTGGGCCGCGACAGACCAAGTCTACAGAGATACATTAACAAGAGTGCAATTGCTGAGCTCCAGAATCTGCTAAAATATAGGCCAGTGGGATTTTCAAAACTTCATCGAGGATAGATACAGCTCAGTGCAGGTATTCTCACAGCCATTTTATGGTTCATTTTTCAACTTGTCTGTCTTATGGAGCACCTCTCTGTGTGTCCACGTGTCGTGTGTCAAGATGCTGTAGAGCCGTGTTTCTCAATCTCAGAAACTTTTAAGATGCGTGGACTTCAACTTCCAAAATTCTGAGAGTTGACGTCCACTCAAAGTTGCTGAGTTTAGGAAACATTCATTAGTTTCCAATGGATGGAAACTAATCAAGACAAGAACCAATCTAGAAATAAGGAGAAATTTCCTGACAGTGAGAACAATTAATCAATAGAACAGCTTGCCTGCAGAAGTTGTGGGTGCCCCATCACTGGAGGTTTTCAAGAAGAGATTGGACAACCATTTGTCTGAAGTGGTGTAGGGTTTCCTGCTTGAGCAGGGGGTTGAACTAAATTAGAAGAACTCCAAGGTCCCTTCCGACTCTGCTATTCTGTCAACCCATTTGTCTGGGATGGTTACAGTAAAACAGTTGAGCAGTAAAGCACATGGTGACTGTACTCTTTCTTTGCTCTGTGGTGCTATATATAAACAGAATTTCTAACACCTTGTTACCATGCTAACCCAACCCACACCTTCTCCTCCACAGTCGCCACATGGAGTTTCTTTCCTATTGTGCTCCAAAGGGGCCAGTCAAGTTTTTTTAAAAAAAAAAAGAAAGAAAGAAAGAAACCAGTAGGGAAGAACAAAGAAAAGGATGTTGGTTACCGGGAGCACATCCTGGTCTGCTGCAGGAACATGAGACACTTACCAAGTGCTGCGTTGCAACATAAAAATCCTTCTTGCAAATGGAAAGATGAAACTAGCAGATTAAAAAAAAAACGAACCAGTCGGAGCTTGCCTCATATGGCTGTGCCTATCCAGTCGACTTTCTGTCCACACTTCTGTGCACCTCATTTGATAAGGCCCAATGAAGTGGTCCCTAAATGAGAAGCCCACTTAGACTGATTTGAAGATCAAGATCCTCGGCATGTTCCTTGGCCTTTGGGCTAACATCAAGGGTGGTTCCCTAGGATTTCATCTACTCAGGGTTCAATTCTTCCATGGTGGTTCCAAACTCATTTTTGTTGAGAGAATGGGCAACCTCAGGGCTTCTTAAAGTCAAGATCCCACCTGGATTAATTACAAGTTGAACGTCTCCATCTGCAGGCACATTCCAATCTCTATATGTTCTATTTCAATGGTGGTGAACCTCTCTGTGGGCACGCAAGCTGTCGCTTCAGCTCAGGTCCACTGCACATGTGTGCCACTGGTGGGTTTCAAAATTGTTTACTACCGGTTCTGTGGGTGCGCTTGGTGGGCGTGGCAGGGGAAGGATACTGCACAAAATCTCCATTCCCATCCCACGAAGGATACTGTAAAATCTCCATTCCATCCCCAATCCAGGGGAAGGTTACTGCAAAATCCCCATTTCCTCCCAATCAGCTGGGACTCGGGAGGCAGAGAATAGATGGGGCGGGGCCAGTCAGAATTTTTACTACCGGTTCTCTGAATTGCTCAAAACTTCCGCTACCAGTTCTCCAGAATTGGTCAGAACCTGCTGAAACCCACCTCTGATGTGGGTTTCAGCAGGTTCCGGCCAGCTGGTCTTCGGGTCTCTGCTGTGCATGTGGGGGGGGGGCACATCCCAGGGCCACACGCATGCACGGGGACGCATGCACGGGGCAGGGGGCATGCAGGGATGCCTGCGTGAGTGGGTGGGGCACATATGGGGAGTGCATACACATGCATGGGTGGGCACATGCGTGGAGGCCACACACACATTGCATTTTGGGGGTTTGTGCATGCACACTTTGGGCCCTCAGACTGGAAAAGGTTAGCCATCCCTGTTCTATATCTTGTAGGCGGTTTATGTTCTATAAAAACTAGTGTATTATTTCAGATGGGAGAACGCTTCACGCTTGTTTTTTATCTCGTTTGCCAGAACATGGGTGGTCAAACTGATGGGAGACTTCTGGAGATCCACCTACATTAAATCCCCGTGGTATTTCTCCTTCATTCCCGCCCTCTCTTTTTTTCACTCCCCTCTGCCCACTCACCGAGCAAGCATTCCTTGCAGAGAGAAAACTGTAGCTTGTCTTCGTTTGAATCGCCTGGGTTTTTCTCCCTGCGGAAACCAAGCTTAGGAAAGCTTGCACGGCTCAAACTTTTGGTCCGAAGCAGTTTTCTTACTGCTCTTTTTCTAATTGTTTTAACCTGTAAAAATGAAGTGTTTTAACATTGTGTGTGACCAGCCATATGCTAAATAAATAAATAAATTTGGTCCGAAATGATGAAGACAGCCTAAGAGCTTCATCTTATTCTTTTTTTTTACCAGGGGAGTACCCAGTTTTGTAGCTGTCTTTGGGGAGCTTCATCCCTGGATAAAAGAAGGTTTTATTTCGCAGCCAAATTATTTCGCCATTTAACGGCGAAAGGAGAGAAACGGTTGCGGCTCTTGAAATAAAACTCCCCGGTCGATATATTTATCTTTCCTCAAGGTAGCGCTATCGTGATTTTATTTTTATTTTATTTTTTTGTTATTTGTTTTTGTTTGTTTATTTGTTTTTAAATTTTATATGCCTGACCTCCATCCCTGTACTGATACTTGGGGCCGGTCTAGAGCAGGAGTCGGCAACCTTAAACACTCAAAGAGCCACAAAAGTCCTAACCGGAAGCCCCCGTTCAATTCTGAAGTTGACCGGAAGTCCAGTTCCCCCACCATAGTGGAACCTCCTTGAACGGCATCCTTTTTCCTCCACTGATTGGAAGTCAGTTCCCCCACCATAGAGTCTCCTCCTAGCACGGCATCCTTTTTCCTCTACCTGTCCTAACCGAAAGCCTTATCAATTGTGGAGCCGACCAGCAACAGGGAGCCGCAGCAGAGGGAAGAAAGAGCCACATGCGGCTCCAGAGCCCCAGGTTGCTGACTCCTGGCCTAGAGTTACCAAAAACAAAGCAAAACACTAAAAAAAAAACCATCAAACCTCCATCTGCCTCCACTGTTAATATTTCTGTAACAGGAGTATAAATCGTTGGGGTGAATTTATCTTTCCGCATATCACTTTCTTTCCTGACTTTTTGGTCCCTCCTTTGCTGGACTTCTGTTTAGCGGGATTCTCTGGCAGAAATGCCGTTTTTTTTTTTCTCTCTCTGTTGTGTTCATCCAGTTTCTTCCACCACCTCCCTCCCTCCCTCCCAACCTCACCCCAACACACACACACACACAAACACACACACACACACACACACACACCCTGTGAGGTTGCTGGAGATGCTTTCTGCATTTATGGTCATATTTGACATTGCCTTTTCTCTCTCTCTCTCTCTCTCTCTCTCTCCTAGGCCCCTGTCTTGTTCATTCACGGTTTTATTTAGAGGAAGCACGTAAGAGGCATCTAAGGACATACCTTGATTTGCTGATGGCGTTCTTGGCTCGGGGCCCCTCTGCCTCTTGGCCTTCTCTCCTGTCTTTAAAGCAAATCCCTACTTTTATTGTTCTCCGGGCAGACAATCTCTCGGGGTGCCTAGATGGTTCTCTCTTATCACACCCCAGCAACAGCTTCCTTTGGGCTTCACTTCCAAAGTAGGAGAATTTGACAGCATTCAGCTGGCTGCAATTCCTTTTCCTTTAATGTCCCCAGGCTAAGCATAAATCCTGATGGGCCAGGTTGTTCTCTCCCTTCCTCCCTCCCTCTCCCTCCCCCTCCCCTCCCTCTCTCCCACCCCTCCTTTTCTCCCTTCCTCTCTCCCCCTCCTCTCCCTCTCCCTCCCTCCCTCCTTCTCTCTCCCTCTCCCTCCCTCCCTCCTTCTCTCTCTCTCTCCTCCCTCCCTCCCTCCCTCTCTCCCTCCCCTCCTTCTCTCTCCCTTTGTCTCCCCCTCTCCTCACTCTCTCTCCCTCCCTTCCTCCCCCTCCTCTCTCTCCTCTCTCTCTCCTCTCCCTCCTCCCTCTCTCCCTCTCTCTGTACCTCCCCCTCCTTCTCTCTCTCCCTCTCCTTCTCCCTCTCCCTCTCCTCTCCCTTTCTCCCTCCCTTCCTTCTCTCTCTCTCTCCTTCTCTCTCTCTCTCCCCCCCTCCCTCCTTCTCTCTCCCTTTCTCTCCCTCTCCCCCTCTCTCCCTCCCTCCCCCTCCTTCTCCCTCCTCCTCTCCTTCCTTCTCTCTCTCCCCCCTTCTCTCTCTTTCTTTCTCCCCCTCCCTCCCCCTTTCCCTCCTTCTCTCTCTCTCCCCTCCCCATTGCAGCAGGGTCTCTGAGTCAGATTAAAGCCTCTGACACTTTCCTCTTTCACTGGGTGATCTCACACATTGGCAGTGCTTTCCCCCCCCCCTGCAAAAATGTGACTTCAACAAAACAAAGAATGCAGAACATCAGAAGTCAACACTGATTCGAGGGCCCCAAATTAACAGAGTAATAAAGTTGGAAGGGACCTTCTAACCCTATACTATTCCCAACAAGTGGCTGTCCAATCTCTTCTTAAAAACCTCCAGTGATGAAGCTCCCACAACTTCTGAAGGAAAGCCATTCCACTGATTAATTGTTCTAACTGTTGGGAAATTTACAGATTAACAGAGTTGGAAGGGACCTTGTAGGTCATCTAGTTCAACCCCCTGCCCAAGCAGGAGACCAGACACCATTTCTGACCGATGGCAGTCCAGTCTCTTCTTGAAAGCCTCCAGGGATGAAGCTCCCACAACTTCCGAAGGCAACTTCTGTTCCATCGGTTGATGGTTCTCACTGTCAGAAAATTTCTTCTTATTTCTAGCTTGAATCTCTTCTTGATCCATTAAATCAACTATAGGTAAAGGTAAAGGTTCCCCTGGCACATATGTGCTAGTCGTTCCTGACTCTAGGGGGCAGTGCTCATCTCCGTTTCAAAGCCGAAGAGCCAGCGCTGTCCGAAGACATCTCCGTGGTCATGTGGCCGGCATGACTCAACGCCAAAGGCGCACGGATTGCTGTTCCCTTCCCACCAAAGGTGGTCCCTATTTTTCTACTTGCATTTTTGACCTGCTTTCGAACTGCTAGGTTGGCAGAAGCTGGGACAAGTCATGGGAGCTCACCCCGTTACTCGGCACTAGGGATTTGAACCGCTGAACTGCCGACCTTTTGATCGACAAGCACAGCATCTTAGCCACTGAGCCACTGCGTCCCTTGTGATCAAGTATAATCAAGTATAATAAAATCAAGTAGAGATGACCCATATTTTAAATCTTCTTCTACCCAAGAGCATCGCCTCCTGATTCCTTCTCGACTTGACTCTGATGTCTCCAAGGTGATTCTTCATTATTTCTGATTTCCCCCCCCCTCTCCCTAAAGGGAACGGACTTCTCAGTTCAATCTCCTTATCATCTTTTTGCAAAGGAACGGCTCTCACCTTCTTAACCTCATTTCTGCTCATTTTCATGCAGGCAGAGCCCCGGAGGAGAACAGCTCTGGCAGCTGAAGCCATGACTCGCCAGAATTCCAGGCAGACAGCAGAAGCCGGGAAATTAAATGACCCAGCTGGCAACATTTGCAGCCTCCTCCAGCCCAGAGAAAGTGAGATGCTACAGGACAATCCCTTCCCCACCAAATGCTTTCCTTGTTGGTCACAATGTGCAATATTTATGGGAGCTAAGAGGCCACTCAGCAGTTCTGCAAATCTGCAAGGCAGCATCCTCAAAACAACCAAATGGCAGATAGTCAATACCCCAGGACCATCTCAAAGCACTCAGCTGCCCAAAGCCAAACACGACCGTCTTGACAAAATGGCATTGCTTTTCCGCTACCTCCAGCTGGAAGGCTAACACTTGAGGTTCAAAGCAAGCTGCAATGCATACAATTCCCTCCACCAGATCTTCCTTGCTCTTTTTCTAAGGCAATTTAATTAATTGTAGGGCCCAAACTGCCCTGCCAATAACGGAACATCATGATTTAGTGTCTTCGCATTCAATAAAGCCAAGTTGTGAAGATACAGTGATGCATTTTCCTGATGCAAAATCTTTTTTTTTTTATCCTCCTAGCACTGAGGAAATGGCTCAATTCTTCCAGGTCCTTCATTCACTGCAGTTCTGAGGGTTGCGTAGACCAGGGGTCTCCAACCTTGGCAACTTTAAGACTTGTAGACTTCAACTCCCAGAATTCCTCAGCCAGGGGTCTCCAACCTTGGCAACTTTAAGACTTGTAGACTTCAACTCCCAGAATTCCTTAGCTAGGGGTCTCCAACATTGGCAACTTTAAGACTTGTAGACTTCAACTCCCAGAATTCCTCAGCCAGGGGTCTCCAACATTGGCAACTTTAAGACTTGTAGACTTCAACTCCCAGAATTCCTCAGCCAGGGGTCTCCAACCTTGGCAACTTTAAGACTTGTAGACTTCAACTCCCAGAAGTCCACAAGTCTTAAAGTTGAATTCTGGTAGTTGAAGTCCACAAGTCTTAAAGTTGCCAAGGTTGGAGACCCCTGGCATAGGCAATGTTGGTCTCTGCAAAACCTCTTTATCCTGTACTGGTTGCAAATGTGAAGCTCTATTTTTATTTGACAAAAAGAAGGAGCATGGAACTTCAGTCTAACAGGCTACAATTCGGTAAAATCAATAAAATTTTCTGAAAGTTCAGGCTGATTTCTGCCTAGCTTTGCTTCCACACATTCAATGAGAGGAAGTCCATCCTGTCTTTAGGATTCCACATTAAATTGCTAGTTAGAAAGTTCTTCTAAGATTTGGTTTATTCAAGACTGTGTTGAAGATCTTCTCAAAGGTGTTAAGGAAAATGCTTTTCTGATCCATTATTTCTGTGTGGCAACCGAAGTTGTAATATAACAGTTTCAGTTGACCTACTGCTTGAGTTTCCTCACGAAGATCCATCACCAGGACAAAGATATTTCTTTCTTTCTTTTTTTAATTTTATTTTTATTATAACACAATATAACAAATACAAAACACAGCTCTCTTTTTACAGTTATTTCGTGACGGGCATCTTCTAATATTTACATTCTCCCCCGATTCCCTTTATACTATTTCATTTTCTTCTTGTCCCTTTCCTATTTATTTATTTATTTATTTATTTATTTATTTATTTATTTATTTATTAAATTTCTATACCGCCCTTCTCCCGAAGGACTCAGGGCGGTGAACAGCCAGAAGATAAAACACAGAGGTACAAAAATTTAAAATAGATTAAAAACGAATTAAATAATTTTTAATTTTAATTACATTATACTTCTTAACAATCATATTGATTTTATACATTCTATACATTATCATATTCAGTCTTTCCATTTTCCAAATTCACCCCTATTTTTATTATCCATTATTTCTAGTCTCTAGCCAGATTATATTCCAGATTATATAATATTCCGTATCATCCTTTTCTTTTGTTAATTTGTCCATCTTGGCACATTCTAGGATTTTTTTTTATCAATTCTCCTTCTGTTGATATGTTTTCCCTTTTCCAATTTTGTGGGTATGATATGCATGCAGCTGTTATTATATGTATTAGGAACATTTACAGAAAAATACACCAAGGAAATAAAATATTTGATTTTACATATTATAGGACAAAGATATTTCTAAGCTGCAGGGGACCAAGGATTTAGTCCTCATCAGAGTACCTGGCCTGTGGTTGTGACCTCTTTGCCACAAAAGAGAACTGTGTCAAGGAGGGTAGGACTTCTGGCTTCAGCTCAGATCAAAGGCACAAGGATTCTGGTTGACTCTAAGGGTCCTGGAGTAGTTCCAGAAGAATCTATGGGAATGGGATGTGTGGGTGTCAGAAGAATGGGGGAAAGGAGCTAGAAGTAAAAGCCAGAGGCTAACACTTTCAATGAGCCCCAGTGGATGACAAATTATTTCTCGCAGGAAATGAAAGCTTTGTTCAATATTGTATACAAAAAAAAAAAAGCATTTCCCTCTATGGACTTCCCAAAGGATGTGAGTAATGATCTCAGTTGCTCATGTTTTTGAGCATGACTTACGAGGAGAGCCCTCGTTCTTACCGGGCATACAAGGGACGCATTGACTCCCTCCCAACACATGCAAGTACCAGCCTAGAGAAGAATGGAGAAAGTAGATTGTGGGGGGAAAGGCAAGGTCCATGTCCTATCAGTGAGAGAATTGTCTTACTCATGGAACTCATGATGTGTACATCAACTCATCCTCTTGGCGTGATCTTCTTTCTAGACTCGGTCTCGTGTTCTGAATTGTTCATACGAAGCCTCCGCTCCCATTCTGCTTCAGTATGGACAATGCCGTTGGTTTTGCTCTGCTGTGGAACATCTCTCTACTTAAACAGCCACAAGCAAGCTAGGGGGGTTTTGAACCTCCATAAAAAGCATAAAAACAGAGCTTCAGGTGCATCCTCACGATCATCTAGATCTTTTCGACCGGGGATGAAATCCAGCAGGTTTTGACAGGTTCTGGAGAACCGGTAGCGGAAATTTTGAGCAGTTCAGAGAACTAGCAAATACCTCCTCTGGCTGGTCCCGGAGTGGGGAGGGAATGGAGATTTTGCAATAGCCTTCCCCCAGGAGTGGGGTGGGATGGGGATTTTGCAGTATCCTTCCCCCAGGAGTGGGGAGGGAATGGGGATTTTGCAGTATCCTTCTCCTGGAGTGGGGAGGGAATGGAGATTTTGCACTATCCTTCCCCCAGGAGTGGGGAGGGAATGGAGATTTTGCAGTATCCTTCCCCTGCCATGCCCACCAAGCCATGCCCACCAAGCCACACCACACTCACCAAGCCATGCCCACAGAACCAGTAGTAAAAAAAAAAATGGATTTCACCACTGTTTTCGACCATATCCCCTCAGCAGTGTAGGAACGAACATTGTCCATCCCATTCAATGTGTTGAATGGACATCCAGAATGGACGTTGCTGGACTGCAATTCCCATCATCCTTTCCTCGCCATGTCATGACGAGAGTTGGAGTTCCCTATTAACCGGAGGACTATAAATTAGCCCACTTGAGTTCTAGCCAGCAACTTTGGAACTGAACTGAAGTGGAAAACAATTCTGAGCTTTGAAAAATGACTTCGATTCACCTTTCATGATTGCATCGGTTTATTACTATTATTACAGCAAAGTCACGCCCCAACCCAGTTTTTGATACGCCACAATAGAAGAGCGACATTATGATACGCTCTCATGTTGGTTTGTTGTTGTTAGTTGACGATTAAAATCATTATCTGGCAAAGAATTGGGATGCTATAATTATACACCATATCAAATCCCCACTGTCAGCTGCATGCTATATAAAAAAGAAAATAATGCATTTGTGCTCCCGCAGATGATCAGTAAGGGAATTAGATTGCTCTTAGCCTTGGATTCTTGTCAACGTTCAACGTTGCTAAACGCGAAAAGCAGAAGCGAGAATGAATAAATAAATGGAATTAGTTCAGTTCAGTGGCAAGAGAAACTTCCTAATAGAGCAGATTGTCTTGGAAGGAGAGCATAGTGTCTCCTACAGAGGGGAAATCCATTTTTTTTTCCCTACTGGTTCTGTGGGCGTGGCTTGATGGGTGTGGCAGGGGAAGGATATTGCAAAATCTCCATTCCCACCCCACTCTGGGGCCAGCCAGAGGTGGTATTTGCCTGTTCTCCGAACTACTCAAAATTTCCGCTACCGGTTCTCCAGAACCTGTCAGAACCTGCTGGATTTCACCCCTGTTCTCCTACATGGACAATATTTATGAACTAGAAGCTGAACATCATGTAAGAATTTTTAAAGCAGCTTCTTTGCACAAACAGATCCCTACTGTAGTTAAAAACTTGGACTCGATGATCTCCAGATGATTCAGTTAAGCATCCATTCTAGATAAAGGAGAACATCTCTTGCATGGCAATTGACAGTAATTCTTCTTCTTGCTCTGATTTGAAGGATGACTGCATCGTACCTTCAGTAAATGGAGTCATCCGTTTCATGGGAAGACTTTATCCGATCATTCTCAATAATGTATCATTTCAAATACCCTGTTTCCCCCAAAATAAGACATCCCCTGATAATAAGCCCCAGTTGGGCTTTTGAGCGCATGCATTAAAATAAGCCTCTCCTCCCAAAAATAAGCCCTCTCCGAAAATATTTAAATGCAGAGCTGGAAATCAGGTAAGACAGCAAGAGGAGCCCCATCTTGCTCCACGAGCCCCAAAATAATAAGACCTCCCCTAGAATAAGGCCAAGTGCTTATTTCGGGGTTCAAAAAATATATAAGACAGGGTCTTATTTTCAGGGAAACACAGTATTGAGTGTGCTGTAAAAGGGCAATTTTGCAGATCATGAACAGCTTTTTGCATCCCGTCATAGAAAAGTTACTCTTGGATCACCTGGAAATCCAGAGATTTCCAGATGTCCGTAAATGCTTCTGTCCATGGTTTGATCTGGAAGGTTGGGAGAATGTAGTGGCAGCCTTCATTCCTGAATGTCCATGGCTTTGAAGAAATCCTTGGAGATGATCCACAGCAGGGGTCTCCAATCTTGTCAACTTTAAGACTTGTGGAGTTCAACTCCCAGAGTTTCTCCCAGGTTCCTCTGGGAGTTGAAATCCACAAGTCTTAAAGTGGCCAAGGTTGGAGACCCCTGATCCACAGCATCTTGCCTTGAGCAAAGACTCTCCAGATGTCTGGGGACTACAGCTCCCTATTTCCCAGCCAACCTCATCTTGTAGTTTGAAGTCTACAATGGGTGAAAATTCTGGGACTTCCACTCCCTGCACATCTGGAGGTCACCAGGTTTTGTGGGTGGGGTGGGGGTGGGGGTGGGGGGAAGGATATTTCAGTCTGAATGGGAAAAGTTTTGCAACCTGTGAAATATGCCTGGAATTTCTAAAGACCGAAAAGATAAACTGTCATGTCAGTTTCACTCCTACACCACTGCTCTGGGCTGACAACCAGCATGTATCTTTTCTGTCCTTCCCCACTTTATAGCCAAAAGAAGATAGGATGTATATTTCTGCTTTCTGTTTCCTGCTGCGTCAGAAGAGCGTAGCAAAGCTAGCCAAATAATGTGGATTTTGTCCACTCTTCTATCTTCCGTTTATCCATTCTCATGACGATCGGGTTTCCCTCCTCTTAATATCGCTGGAGAGATCAAAGCTAGAGATGTTTCGAAAGCAAAGTGGGGGAAAAAATACTACCGGTTTAAAAATTGAGAATATGCATTCCATAATTCCTTTTCGGAAGGGAGAAACCCATCTGGAAGTCCAACCCAGAGCAAGACCAGCAATCCAGCATCTCCAACAGTCTCTGTTTAAGCATGGCCAGCAATGGAGGCTCTGCTCGGAATTAAAATGTCCCCGATACTGCAGTGAAAGCTGCTTCCTTGTAATTTAAAACAGGTATTTCTTGTCTTGATGTCTGACAGCTCGGATTGATTTTGCCCCGTCTTCTTCATGACAGCTCTTCAGACACCTGAAGACACGTATTCTCTCTCTCTCTCTCTCTCTCTGCAGCCTTCTTCAAGCTAAATAGATCTTTAAACTTGCTCTGGGCAAGGTTTTCTTCCAAGTTCCTTGACTTCTGTGTTGCTACCTTCTTGGCATGCTGGATTTGTCCATGTTCTCATGAAGTAGAGCAGTGATGGGATTCAAAAATTTTTACTACCAGTTCTGTAGGTGTAGCTTGGAGGGCGTGATGTGGCTTGGTGGGCATGGCAGGGGAAGGATACTGCAAAATCTCCATTCCCTCCCCACTCCTGGGGGAAGGATATTGCAAAATCTCCATTCCCACCACACTCCAGGGGATGGATACTGCAAAATCCCCATTCCCTCCCCACTTCAGGGGGAAGGATACTGCAAAATCGCCATTCCCTCCCCACTCCTGGGGGAAGGATATTGCAAAATCCCCATTCCCACCCCACTCCAGGGGATGGATACTGCAAAATCCCCATTCCCTCCCCACTTCAGGGGGAAGGATACTGCAAAATCCCCATTCCCTCCCCACTCCTAGGGGAAGGATACTGCAAAATCTCCATTCCCTCCCCACTCCTGGGGGAAGGATACTGCAAAATCTCCATTCCCTTCCCACTCCTGGGGGAAGGATATTGCAAAATCTCCATTCCCACCCTCCTGGGGGGAAGGATACTGCAAAATCTCCATTCCTTCCCCACCCCTGGGGAAAGGATACTGCAAAATCCCCAATCCCTCCCCACTCCTAGGGGAAGGATATCGCAAAATCTCCATTCCCACCCCACTCTGGGCCAGCCAGAGGTGGTATTTGCCAGTTCTCCGAACTATTCAAAATTTCCGCTACATGTTCGCTAGAACCTGTCAGAACAAACCAGACGCAGCAATGTAACCATTGTAAAATAGAGAAAATGGTGGTTGCTCTTGATCTAGACCAGGGATGTCAAACTCGCATCGTCACGGCAGCATCATGTGATGTATCTGAGACTTTTTCCCCCTTCGCTAAACCGGGAATGGGTGTGGCCAGTGCGTGACGCATCCGGGCCGCGGGCCGCGAGTTTGACTGCCCTGATCCAGACACTATCTCAAAGGTGCTTTTTTTTCAATAGGCAACTGAACTTTCTAGCTTTTTTCTTTGAAGACGTTTCGCTTCTCATCCAAGAAGCTTCTTCAGCTCAATTTAAGGTTCTTGGATGAGAAGGAAGGAAGGAAGGAAGGAAGGAAGGAAGGAAGGAAGGAAGGAAGGAAGGAAGGAAGGAAGGAAGGAAGGAAGGGCTGTGGTGGCACAGTGATTAGACTGCAGGATTGCAGGCTAACTCTGCCCACTGCCAGGAGTTCGATCCTGACCGGCTCAAGGTTGAGTCAGCCTTCCATCCTTTCCAAGGTTGGTAAAATGAGGACCCAGATCGTTGGGGGCAAAGATACCAACTCTGTAAACCGCTTAGAGAGGGCTCGAAAGCACTACGAAGCGGTATATAAATCTAAGTGCTACTGCTGTTGAATGGGTTTCTGTTCCTTGGGTCCAGCTCTCAGGAATCTGTTGTGAGCAAAAGAAAGCAAGAACAAGCATGGATCTCTGAAAAGGGTTAACTGTGGTTTCGAAGACCCAAGATAGTGTTGTCATCCAAATGCATCAGTAGAATTGGGGTTTCTATGCTCAGCTCTAAGCCACCATCCTAATCAGCTCACCATTATGACTTGGCCTCTGTTGCCTTGAAAATCATCTTCTGAGAAACCACATAATGGAGGGTAGTGCACACGCTTTTATGCATGCATCTCAGAGTCTGCCATTTTTTTGGCTACCTTGTGGCCTCGTTGGAAAATATCTCTTTTCTCTCCAAGATGCGGAGCACCGTATCTGCTTGAGAGGAAATCCAGTTAGTCTAGGGGAAAAAAAAACAACAACAACTATGCAGCTCGTCTTAAAATGAGGTTCTCCCTTCGGGAGAGACTTCTCAGCAAGTTTGTCGATGAAGATTCTCAAGTCATGCAGTTGTCCCCAAAGGTGCTTTTTTCAAAAGGCAACTGGATTTTCTTCGTTTTTCCTTGGAGACGTTTCGCTTCTCATCCGAGAAGCTTCTTCAGTTCTTTCAGTTCAGTCTGTTTCGTTGGTTTGCTTCCAAGTCCAGTTCAACGTGGTGGTAATGACCTTTTCATCCTTACATGACAATGGACCAGGTTATTTTAGGGACTTTCTCTGCCCGGTGACATCTACCTGTCCATCAGGTCCCGTAGGAGAAGCATGCTGTGGGTTCCAGGGGTGGGCTGTTGGGGGTTTGCAGGGATTCAGGAGAACCTCTAGCTAAGATTCTGTGCAGTTCGGAGAACCCCCAAATCCCACTCCTGGCTGCCCCCCCTCCCCTCCAGGAGTCCCCACGCGGCCCGTTTTGGATGCAGGTAAGTGCAGGGCACGCGTGGAGGCTCGGGGATGGCGAAAAATGGGTCTACCGAAAGTTCGGGAAGGACGGAAACGGGCCCGTTTTCAGCCTCTGGATGGCCTCCGGAGCCTGGGGAGGCCGTTTTCACCCTCCTGGAGGCTCAAGGAAAGCCATCGGAGCCCGGGGAGGGCAAAAACAACCTGCTCCCCACCGTGGTGCAGGAGGTTGAGTAGGCCCCGCCCACCATGGCCACGCCCACCCATCAACCGGGCAGAGAACCCTTTGGTAAAATTTTTGAAGCCCACCCCTGGTGGGTCCCATCAGCTACGGAGTTTCCTTGGGTGGGATCTAAGAGCAAAACCTTTTCTGACAGGACCTCTGCCTGGTGGAAGAACCTCATCGCACGTCTATATTTATCCGATCTGAATTTGTTGAATAAATAAAATCAATGACCCTGTTTTGCTAACGGCTGCTGCTGTGTGTGTTCAAGGCCAGCTCCACCCTCTTCTGCAGATGCAAAGAAGGACTCGGAGGTCGCCCTCTAAATATTTGCTGCCAAAATACTCCCAAAGCGGGAAGGAAGGACAGCCCTGTTCCATTTCCATCCAGGCTGGTCAGTCAGTTTCTCCTCTTTTTTTCTCGCAGACGCTCCTCTCCCTTCTAGGAAGAGGCTGTTCTCTGCTTCCTCCTCTTCTCCTCTCTCCCTCCCTCCCTCCCTCTTGCAGGCCGTCTCCTGAAGTTGAGAGATGGCGGAGAGCCAAGCAGTGCCAGGCAAGCTGAGTTATTTCAGTCCCCTGACTGGGAAGATGGCAGCTCCAGAACTTCACCCCTGGCTCCTCACCGTCTCTGCCTTGGTCTCTCGGTTGGAGTCATTTAGGAACGGTTGATGCCAGGAAGGAGCAGCTCTTACAATTCTCTGCCCTTCTGGGGTTCCCACATCATCAGTTACGCTGGGAAATGGGCAGAAAGCAAGACGTGATTGAAACTGGAATCGCAGTCATAGGATCACACAATCATAGAATCAGAGGGATGGAAGGGACCTTGGAGGTCTTCTAGTCCAACTCTAGTCCTGCCAGAGCAGGAGGCTGGACTAGAAGATCTTCACGGTCCCTTCCAGATTCTATTCTATTCTACTCTACTCTACTCAACTCTACTCTACTCAACTCTACTCTACTCTACTCTACTCTACTCTACTCTACTCTACTCTACTCTACTCAACTCAACTCTACTCAACTCTACTCTACTCTACTCTACTCTACTCTACTCTACTCTACTCTACTCTACTCTACTCTACTCTACTCTACTCTACTCTAGTCTAGTCTACTCTACTCCATTCTTATTCCATTCCACTCCACTCCACTCCACTCCACTCCACTCCACTCTCCACTCCACTCCTTTCTATTCTATTCTATTCTATTCTATTCTATTCTATTCTATTCTATTCTATTCTATTCCTATATTTCTATTTCTATTTCTATTTCTATACCATCGTATCCTATCCCAAGCCTGTAACAGTATAACAGAGTTGGATGGGACCTTGGGACCCCTTCTAGTCCAGGGGTCACCAACCTTTTGGGCCTCAGGGACTACTAAATTCATAATTTTAAATCCCGTGGACCACTAATATGAATTTTTTAACAAGATAAATAGTATTTCCCCAGAAAATTCCCCAGCCAGCAGAGAGTTCTGACGCTTGAAGTCCACACAGGCTGGCTAGGAATGCTGGGAGTCGAAGTGCACCCGTCTTCCAGCTGCTAGGTTGAAAGTCCAGCTTTAAGAGCGAGGCTGGCTTCTCCTTCCCTGCTTCTGCTACCACATCCAGAGCAGCTGCAGAGGGGCTTCCACTCCGAAGTTGCAAAGACCCCCCTGGGGATCCTGCTCATTTCCAGGCAGCTGTTTGATCAGGACTTTTTCCATAGTGTCTGCTCGGAGCTGCTGGACCCCTGTGGAGAAAGAGGGGATGAGATTGCTTTCTACCCCCCCTCTCCTCTCTCTCTCTCTCTCCTTCTCTCTCTCTCTCTGTCTCTGCCTGCCTGCCTGCCTGTCTCTCTCTCTCTCTTTCCCTGTCTGTCTGTCTGTCTGTCTGTCTCTGTCTCTCTTTCTCTCTCTCTTTTCTCTCTCTCTCTCCTTCTCTGTCCCTGTCTCTGCCTGCCTGTCTGTCTGTCTGTCTCTCTCTCTCTCTCTCTCTCTCTTTCTCTCTCTCTCTTTCTCTCTCTTTCTCTTCTTCTCTCTCTGTCTGCCTGTCTGTCTGTCTGTCTTTCTCTCTCTCTCTCTCTTTCTTTCTCTCTCTCTCTTTCTCTTCTTCTCTCTCTGTCTGCCTGTCTGTCTGTCTGTCTTTCTCTCTCTCTTTCTCTTTCTCTTTCTCTCTCTCATTTCTCTCTCTCTCTCTCCTTCTCTGTCTGCCTGTCTGTCTGTCTCTCTTTCTTTCTCTCTTTCTCTCTCGCTCTGTGTCTCTGTGTCTTGTCTGTCTCTCTGTCTTTCTTTCTCTCTCTGTCTGTCTGTCTGCCTCTCTCTCTCTCTCTCTCTCTCTCTCTCTCTCTCTTTCTCTCTGTCTGTCTCTCTCTCTTTCTGTCTTTCTCTCTCTGTCTCTGCCTGCCTGCCTGTCTCTCTTTCTCCCTCTCTGTTTCGCTCTTTCTCTCTCTTTTCTCTCTCTCTTGTCTCTCTCTTCCCCCCTTCCAGAAATCTTCTGATTTCCCATTCAGAAGATTAATTGCCTCCGTATACCCGCACAAAGACCCTTGCGCCCCCTTTCCCCAAAACCAATTCTCACAGCCTGCCACCTGAGCCGTCCTCATCTCTGGCCCCCACCTGGCAGGGAGGAAGGGAGGCAGGCAGCTTTCTGTCAAGACGATTGTTGATCTATTTACTGTGATTAATTAGTTCATTAGAACAGGAAGACTGGGATCAGCAGCTGCTCGCTTGACGGTGCCCTCCGGGCCCTCCCACACCCTGCGCTTGACGGGATGACCGCATCGTCCCAGCCTTTGTGGGGACGGAGGGGGGGGGTCTCCTTTGCACAGAAACAGTGGGGCCTTTGTGCCCCCGCGTGTGCAAAAGGCCAACGCGAAAAGGGAGTCTTGGGGGTGGGGTAAGGGGTTTTGTCCCAAACAAGGGAAGAGGTGGCTTAAACATTAAGGGCATGAATGGAGAGAGGAGGCTTCATCCATAAAAAGACACAGGCTGTAAAAGGAGCAGAGAATTCAGTTCCAGATGTTCGTTTTGAAGTCTCTGCATCCTTATCCAATGATTTGGACATGGCATTATTTAGCAACTTGATCCAAACATCCTCCCATTTTTTCCAGGCTCTCTGTGTTGGAAATTTCATGGCAGAGCTGGCTCTGTCTTTGGATAAAGTTAGGTACTATCTGGTCGCAGAGTCAGCCAGATGTTCCAACTGGATTTGGCATTTTTATCCCCCTGTCGAGTCCTTCCCAAGGCCCTGGGATAAGCCGAGGTGGATGCGTATTAGAGGTATCCTCGCAGAATGTAAATATTCAAGAAATAAACGTGAGCTGTTCTGCGTAAAACTGCTTTTTCGAATTGACCGATGGGGATTTTGTCAATGCAGATGTAGTGGTGCTCCAGATCAGTGGTGAAATCCAATTTTTTTTTTACTACCGGTTCTGTGGGCGTGGCTTGGTGGGCAAGGCAGGGGAAGGATACTGCTTCTGGGGAGGGCGAAAACAGCCTTCCCCACCTACCCCCAGACCCTCCGGAGGCAGAAAACAGCCTGTTTCCCTATTTCTGGTGGGCCCAAAGAGCCTGAAAATCAGGTGGCCGGCACGCACATGCGCACCAGAACTGAGCTGGCGTGCCCAGTGATATGGCTAGGTTCGCCATCATGGGTCTAGGGTCTCCTGCTTGGATGGTGGTGGGGGGGTTGGATTAGATGACCTACAAGGTCCCTTCCAACTCTGTCATTCTGTATTATTCTGTATTCTATTATCGTGCTGGCTGGGGGAATTCTGGGAGTTGAAGTCCACATACTTTAAGATCGCCAAGTTTGGGAACGAAATCCTGATTTAAAGGAAGGTTTCCAGAGCTGGAAGAATTGGCTGCGTGGCCTTTCCAAATATTTGAAAATATAGCTGATGCTGAACACACAAACACACACACACCGTGAGGGGAAATCGCTTCCAAAGCTGCAGACTTTCTTCTCTCGTACCCCCCTTTCCCTTCTTCCCTGGGGAGTCCGGATTCTGTGAGATGGTTTTTAATCAGGAGGAATTGAATGACCGGCCGAGGCGGTTTGTGTGAACAGATGTCACCAGCTGCTCTGGAAACTCAACAACCTCGCAACTGTATGTGGCTTTCGGCTCCTCCCGCCCCAAAGCAAAACTTCTACCAGCTGGAGGTGGCATTTGGAAGAAGCCTGCACCAGGCCAGAGGAGTTTTTGGCACCGATTCGGTCTGGAGTCGCCGATGTTTTATATTTAGTGCAACAGACGGAGCCTAAGGCAATGAAGTTTGGATGAAATTGGTTATAGAACTGGACCAGGGGTGAAATCCAATTTTTTTTTTACTACCGGTTCTGTGGGCGTGGCTTGGTGGGCATGGTGTGGCTTGGTGGGTGTGACAGGGGAAGGATACTGCAAAATCCCCATTCCCTCCCCACTCCTGGGGGAAAGATATTGCAAAATTTGCATTCCCATCCCAATCCAGAGGAAGGATACTACAAATCCCCATTCCTTCCCCACTCCTGGGGGAAGGATATTGCAAAATCTCCATTCCCACCCCGCTCTGGGGCCAGCCAGAGGTGGTATTTGCTGGTTCTCTGAACTACTCAAAATTTCCGCTACCGGTTCTCCAGAACCTGTCTTCTAACATCTAAAACGATGTGCTTGAGCATCTGTATTATTTATTTATTTATTTATTTAATTAATTAATTAATTAATTAATTAATTAATTAATTAATTTTTATACCGCCCTTCTCCCGAAGGACTCAGGGCAGTGAACAGTCAGAATAACATACATATAATGTGAAATAAAAATAATTTAAAATAATTAAGCCGATTTGGCTCATCAATTAAGATCCTCCGTTATCTTCCATTATAGTTTCAATAGTATAACCCTCAAGAGAAAAAAAATACGAAATTGTCCGTCTGTTTTCTTTTCTCCTGTACACCATATTTCACCCATTTTTACAACATCCCTCTCCTTTCCTCTTCTTTCTCCTCCCTCTCTTCTCTACACCCCTCTCCTTTTCTCTCCTTCCCTCCTTCCTTCCCTTCTCCTTCTCTATCCTTCCCTTTCTCCTTCTTTTCTTCTCCTATCCCCTCTCTATTTCCCCTCTCTCTTCTCCACTTCTATCTCCTTCCCTTTCTAATCTTCTCCTCCCCTCCCCTCCCCTCTCTCCTTTCCCCTCTCTACCCTTATTTTCTCCCCTCCTCTCCCACTCCCCTCCATTTCCCTCTCTCTTTTCGTTGTTGCATATAATATTTCCAATACCTATAGAATATGGTGTATTTTCCAATTAGTATCTCTTTCAACTATAACCATACAGCTTCTTTAAATTGCATTCAAAAATCAAAGAAACAGACTTAATCACCTACACATATATTATTAATCATCATCATCCATCCCTTTTTTTAGTGCCGTTGTAACTTTTATCAATAAACAAATGGTTGTAAGTTGACAACTACCTATATAAAGGAACGCAGTGAGCTGGATTCAAACAATGCATTTCTGCCACAGAAATCCAAGCTGGTGCAGAATCTTGTACGAAGGCAGCTGAAATATGATTTGTAAACCTAACCATGGTTTCAAATGAATTCCCCCTTCCTCGATCCCGTTCTTTGCCTGCGTCAAGAACAGCGGGTTGAAATGGGAGGCAACGAGAAATCAAAATGTTGGCTCGGTGCAGGGCTAATCCAACCTGCAAATCCAGCTGTGATTTATTTGAAATTGGCCCCTGGATTCGGCAAGTCGATGAGGTTCCCTTCTCAATTTCCCCCACCCCGCTAAACTGTATATAAAAAAGAATCTCGGTAGCCATGGTTAATAATCTGCAAATTCCATCAAGAAGAGGAAAGGCAATGGGGGTGAAAGAAAATTTGTGGGGGAGTTAACATGCAGCTATGCCAATTATTAGAAAATAGGAGTGATACTTAATTAAATTAATGTCAGCTCTTGCCTTGCCAGCTTTTGCAAAGACGGCTGGTGGCTGGCAAATACCAAAACAACGGATTTTGCTCCCTGATTTTATTGAGGATGCTATCCCAGTGGTACAATGGTGATTTTGGATTATAGAGGGCAGAGGGAATGGCCTTGAAGTGGGGAGGAAGAGCTGCTATCAAGGCAACCTTGAGATAAGTGAGGATTGAAATCTAGCAGGTTCTGGAGAACCGGTAGCAGAAATTTTGAGGAGTTCAGAGAACCGGCAAATGCCACCTCTGGCTGGCCCCAGAGTGGGGTGGGAATGGAGATTTTGCAATATCTTTCCCCCAGGAGTGGGGAGGGAATGGAGATTTTATTTATTTATTTTACTTATTTTATTTTATTTATATACCGCCCTTCTCCCGAAGGACTCAGGGCGGTGAATTTTGCAGTATCCTTCCCCTGGAGTGGGGTGGAAATGGAGATTTTGCAATATCCTTCCCCTGCCGTGCCCACCAAGCCACACCGACAGAACCAACAGTAAAAAAATTTGAATTTCACCACTGGTCTATATTGATTTCATCTTATCTAGCCAGAGAAATTCTGCTGAGCGATTAAATGTATTAGATGACAATAAACTTCCTCTCGGCTTCAGGCCAAGATTGCTCCGATGTAGAAGTTTTGCTCCACTGGCAGGAACTCGATCCAAGCTTTGGGACTGCTAGCAGTGCAAATCTGTTGGTCGGGGCAGCCCAGCGATCTGCTATCAGAAGTCCTCGACTTATGGCCATAATTGAGCCTGGAATTTTGTTAAATCGTGCTGGTCGTTAAGCGGCTCATCGCATCACCGACCTTTTTTTACACAGTTTTGCATTGGCCATTCAGGGAATTGCTGTGGTTGTAAAATGGAGGTGATCATGTGACCCAGGGATATCTGCGACCGTCATAAATAGGAACCAGCTGCCGAACGTCTGAATTTTGATCACGGTGAAGCTGTAATGGTTGATAGTGTGAAACCCAGTCCTAAGTCACTTTTTTCCAGTGCCATTGTAACTTTGGGCAGTCGCTAAATGAAAGTTGAGGGCTACCTGTAGCCTTGATAAGCAGGAACCAGAATTGGGAGCGAGGAATCAAACCGCATCTACTTTTCCCCGTAGAAATCCAAAACAACCAAATCAGTGCTTCAACTCCCAGAATCCCCCAGCCAGCATGGAATTCTGGGAATTGAAGCGGGGGGGGCTTCAAAATTTTTAGCAAGGGGTTCTTTGCCCGTTTGCTGGGTGGGCGTGGCCATGGTGAGCGTGGCCTACTTGGCCTCCTGCACCACAGCGGGAGGGGGCTGTTTTGCCCTCCCCAGGCTCGGGAGGCTTTCCTTGAGCTTCCGGGAGGGCAAAAACAGCCTCCCCAGGCTCCGGAGGCCCTCTGGAGGCCGGAAATGGGACTTCCGGTAGGCCTGTTTTACGCCCTCTCTGAGCCTCCATGCATGCCCTGCCGTCTGTCAGGCAATGTCGGCTGGCGACCCCCCGGGGAAGAGCCTTCTCTGTGGGGGCACCCGCCCTCTGGAATGAGCTACCCCCAGGGATACGACTAATCCCGGACCTCCGGACCTTCCGCCGGGCCCTGAAGACTTTTTTATTTCAGCAAGCCGGGCTGGGTTAAAAATTTTTTAATTGGGTGAATTTTATGGGTAAGGGGTTTTAAATTGGAGAAGCCTAAGATAATTTAATTTTGTTTTAATGTATTTTAATATTTGTATTGTGTGTTTTTAATTTTGGCTGTTCACCGCCCCGAGTCCTTCGGGAGAGGGGGCGGTATAAAAATTTAATAAATAAATAAATAAATAAATAAATTTACCCCACATTCAAAACAGGCCGTTGTGGGGACTCCTGGGAGGGGCAGGGCAGGGTGGACAGGGCCAGCCAAGAGTGGGATTTGGGGGTTTCTCCGAACTAACACAGAATCTTAGCTAGAGGTTCCCCCGAACCAGGGGTGGCTTCTAAATTTTTTTACTACCGGTTCTGTGGGCGTGGCTTATTTTGTGCGTGTGGCTTGGAGGTCATGTGACTAGGTGGGCATGGCTAGATGGTCAGAGTCATTTCTGGAAGGTCCTCGCACTTACGACCAGTCCTCGCACTTACGACCCGGCTCATTTGTTTGCTTTTAACACTGATCAGCAGTAGGGCGGCCCTTTGAAGCCCCACGGCAAGAGTTTAAACAGTTTTTTTCCCTCTAGTCATCAGCTGAGACTCAGGAGGCAGCAATAGATTGGGGGTGGGACCAAATAAAAGGTAAGAATAATGTGGGTGGGTGGGAGGGCGGGGGGGAGAACCGGTTCGGTGATGTCATATCATCACTGCTACCGGCTCGGCCGAACCGGACCGAACCGGGAGGAACCACCACTGTCCCGAACCTCTGCAAACCCCCAGTAGCCCATCCCTGAATTTTTTTTTTTTTTTAATTTGATTTATATGTCGCCCTTCTCCGGAGACTCAGGACGGCTTACAATGCGCTAAGCAATAGCCTTCATCCTTTTGTATATTTATACAAAGTCAGCTTATTGCCCCCACAAACTGGGTCCTCATTTCACCTACCTTAGAAAGGATGGAAGGCTGAATCAACTTTGAGCCTTGGAGAGATTCGAACCAGCAGAAATTGCAGGCAGCTGTGTTAATAACAGGGTGCATTAAACCACTGTACTATCAAATTGAAGTCTACCCATCGTAAAGTTGCCAAGTTTGTAAAACACTGATTTAGATGCTCACAACATCATAATTTTCTTTCTCTAAACTTTCTTTACAGCCCATTTGGGCCCTGGTTTATTTTCTTGCTGGCTTCTATACCCCAACTAGTGATGGAGAAACAAGGAAGAAGCAACGCCTTGATTTTTCAATCTCTTTTTTTCCCTACCATTATTTTCTAACAGTTTATTTTCCTGAGCCAGGACGATAAAACTCTTCACCCAAACCTCGTCGGAGTTGAGTTTTGCACGGATTACGCGCTGCCTGTTTGATGTAAACTTGTGAAGTCCTCATATAAATACGGGTTATTTTTCAACAGAACTCAAGCCTTTCTTAGCAATGTTTATAGAGATGTCCAAAGAGCTTGCAGGCATATTTTGTTAACTCAAATGATCAGCCAAGAAAGTTAACCCTTGATCGGGAAAAGAAATCCAACAGGTTTCTTAGCTGTCAAGGTTTGGGTTATGTGTTTTCCTTTTCTTTAATTTTTTTTCCCCACCAAGCAAAAAGTAACTTGGATAACATGGAGGTTTTATCCAGACCTAGGAGGAGGTGAAAAACAGGGTTTTGCATTATTTTTTGTTAATAACTTTAAGCTCTTTCAAAGAATTCTTCAGGTGTTTCCTGTCTCAAAATGGCAGGAAACGGTGTCCTTGATTTTTTGGGAAGCTGCTATAAAGTTGGGCGTGTTCCATTTTCATTCTATCTCCTCTCCTTAAAAGTTCAGCTTTCTTGGCTTGACTTCTTGATGTGCTTGTTGATTCGTGACTATTCATCTCAGGTTGGAATTTCATCTTAGATGGAGTTTACCACCCCCGTTTGAGTTGCAGCTCCAAGCTGGTTGACTTCCCATCGCTCTATTGATCTCAGACTATAAATGATCGGTTGGTTGGTTGGTTCCCCCTTCAAATCTGTCCTGGATGAATGTTAAAATGAATTTTCTGAATGCAATGGAATTTCATTGAATGTATGCCTATTTGTGTACATTCCAAGTGATAATAAAGTTACTCTAAGTCTACTAAAACAAGAGACGCGGTGACTCATTGGCTAAGATGCTGAGCTTGTCGATCGAAAGGTCGGCAGTTCAGCGGTTCAAATCCTGAGTGCCGCGTAACGGGGTGAGCTCCCGTGACTTGTCCCAGCTTCTGCCAACCTAGCAGTTCGAAAGCAGGTAAAAAAATGCAAGTAGAAAAATAGGGACCACCTTTGGTGGGAAGGGAACAGCGTTCCGTGCGCCTTTGGCGTTGAGTCATGCCGGCCACATGACCACGGAGACGTCTTCAGACAGCGCTGGCTCTTCGGCTTGGAAATGGAGATGAGCACCGCCCCCTAGAGTTGGGAATGACTAGCACATATGTGCGAGGGGAACCTTTACCTTATAGGAAATGGGCTTGGACCATCCTTCTCTTAGGCCAGTGTTTCTCAACCCAACAACTTTTAAGATGTCTAGACTTCAAGTCCCAGAATTCCCCAGACAGCCAGCAAAGCAAAGCTGGCTGGAGAATTCTGGGAGTTGAAATCCAAGCATGCTGGCTGGGGAATTCTGGGAGTTGAAGTCCACACCTCTCAGAGTTGCTAAGGTTAGAAACACTGATCTGGATTAGCTAACTATGGTAGTTTCTGGACTTTTAAATGCAGAATGATGATTATCACATTAGCTTTGGGTGATCTGGGATGGCTATTTGCAAAGAGATGCCGCAGAACAATGAGTCCCAGCACAATAAATGCATTTATTTATTCATTTGCTTGTTTATTGGCTCCTCTGCGACCTCCCTCCCAGACGGCCCAGCCTTGCCGAAACCACACACAGCCAGTTCCTTAAATGGCACACCTTCCTGATTCTTCTCATACCAGGCGACTGGCCCCAGTCCACAAATGAGAGGCTGGTTTGAACTTTTGATCTCCCAACTATTTGGATGGGAATAAAGTGAGCCGACCTTCAGTTTCTAATCTGCTGCTTGTTTGGACAGCAGCTCAGAGAGCTGAAGCCAAGAGAGCAGGAAAACAAAGCCAGCCCTCAGATGAGCCAGAGGCATGAGAGGAATCAATAGATTCCAGGGGCTGGAAGGGAACTTGGAGATCTTCTAGTCTAACCCCCTGTTCAAGGCAGGAGTCATTATTTCATCCCGGACACAAATGGTTGTCCAATCTCTTCTTGACGACTTCCAAGGATGGAGCAGCCACAACTTTGGAAGGCGAGCTGTTCGTTGTTCGATCCTTCTCACTGTCAGAAAATTCCTCCTTTTTTCAGACTGGATCTCTCTGACTAGCTTCCACCCATTGTCTCTCTCTCTTTCCTTCCTTCCTTCCTTCCCACCCATCTTTGTTCCATCCTTCCTTCCTTTTGTTCATTCCTTCCTTTCGTTCCTTCCTTCCTTCCCACCCATCTTCATTCCATCTTTCCTTCCTTTTGTTCCTTCCTTCCTTCCCACCCATCTTCCTTCCTTCCATCCTTCCTTCCCACCCATCTTCTTTCCATCCTTCCTTCCTTTTGTTCATTCCTTCCTTTTGTTCCTTCCTTCCTTCCCACCCATCTTCGTTCCATCTTTCCTTCCTTTCCTTCCTTCCCACCCACCTTCCTTCCTTACTTTTGTTCCTTCCTTCCTTCCCACCCATCTTCCTTCCATCCTTCCTTCCTTTCATTCCTTCCTTCCTTCTCACCTATCTTCCTTTCTTCCCACCCATCTTCCTTCCTTTCCTTCCTTCTCACCCATCTTCCTTCCTTCCTTCCTTTTGTTCCTCCCTTTCTTCTCACCCATCTTCCTTCCTTTTGTTCCTTCCTTCCTTCTCACCCATCTTCCTTCCTTCCCACCCATCTTCCTTCCATCTTTCTTTCCTTTGTTCTTTCCTTCCTTCTCACCCATCTTCCTTCCTTCCTTCCTTTTGTTCCTCCCTTTCTTCTCACCCATCTTCCTTCCTTTTGTTCCTTCCTTCCTTCTCACCCATCTTCCTTCCTTCCCACCCATCTTCCTTCCATCTTTCTTTCCTTTGTTCTTTCCTTCCTTCTCACCCATCTTCCTTCCTTCCTTCCTTTTGTTCCTTCCTTCCTTCTCACCCATCTTCCTTCCTTCCTTTTGTTCCTTCCTTCCTTCTCACCCATCTTCCTTCCTTCCCACCCATCTTCCTTCCTTCCTTCCTTTCCTTCCTTCCTTCCCACCCATCTTCCTTCCATCTTTCCTTCCTTTGTTCTTTCCTTCCTTCTCACCCATCTTCCTTCCTTCCTTTTGTTCCTTCCTTCCTTCCTTCTCACCCATCTTCCTTCCTTCCTTCCTTCCTTCCTTCCTTCCTTCCTTCCTTCCTTCCTTCCTTCCTTCCTTCCTTTCCTCCTTCCCTCCCTCCCTCTCTCAAGCTGGAAGGGAATAGAAGACTTCCTTCTAGTACAACCTCCCTGTCCAAGGCAGGAGTCCTTATTCCATCCTGGATAAACGGTTGTCTAATCTTTTCTGGAAAACCTCCAGCGATGGAGCACCCATAACTCTGGAAGTCATTCCACGGATTAATCATTCTTACTGTCAGGAAATTCCATCTTTTATTCCGGTTGGATCCTCCTTCTGACCAGCTTCCACGTGAAAATCCTGGCCCTCCCGGGATTGCCCACTTCTTCTGACTCACGCCCTGGTGTAGGAACAGCCCCGCTCAGCCTTCTCCAAGAGGCTTCAAAACTGTCGCAGCTAATAAATACACAAGCTTTGAAGCCGCACAGAGCTCTGCGCTCAAGACAGCTTCCCTAACCGTGGCACGTGACATCCAGATGCTGCTGTGTGATCCGTCCCCAGAAGCCTCGAAAAAGTCATTGCCGTCTTGTTAATTATAATGAAGTAAAAAGCGTATTCAATATGCGGGGAGGTCTCAATGAAACCATCTCGAAATAAACGATAGGTTGAATTAATTGGGTGACATTTCAACTGAGCTGAAAATCTCATTAAAAGCCAATTTAGGTTTCGTCCCAGCCTGTTCAAATTCGCAGACCACTCCAAATGTTGCATGCTCTTCCAATTTAAACCCTCCTTAAATTGTGTCTGCTGGTGCCTTTGAAATGGCTTTCCATGACCTCGGGTAGACGGGCTTTCCTTGATGCCTCCTTAAATCCACTTGCCTTCGATGAGGGATCTTGAAGAACCCAAGGAAGGGTTTGCCTTGAAAAGATCCCAGAAACAGAAACGGAATAACAGAGTTGGGAGGGACCTTGGAGGTCCTCTAGTCCAACCCTCTACTCAGGCAGGAAACCCTACACCATTTCAGACAAATGGTTGTCCAATCTCTTCTTAAAAACCTCCAGTGATGGAAGGTTTTTTCAAAGAAAAACCAGAAAGTCCAATTGCCTCTTGAAAAAGCACTTTTGGGACAACTATGACCTGGATGACTGAGAATCTCCATAGACCTCCAGTGAGGGAGCATTTACAACTTCTGGAGGGAAGTTGTTCAACTGATTGATTGTTCTAACTGTCAAGAAATTTCTCCTTAGTTCTAGGTTGCTTCTCTCCTTGATGAGTTTCCATCCATTGCTTCTTGTCCTGCCTTCTGATACTTCGGAGAATAGGTTGACTCCCTCTTCTTTGTGGCAACCCCTGAGATACTGGAACACTGTTATCCTGCCACCCTAGTCCTTCTTTTCATCAAACTACAGGTAAAGGGAAAGGTCCCCCTTGCACATATGTGCTAGTTGTTCCCGACTCTAGAGGGCGGTGCTCATCTCCGTTTCAAAGCCAAAGAGCCAGCACTGTCCGAAGACGTCTCCGTGGTCCTGTGGCCGGCATGACTCAACGCCAAAGGCGCACGGAACGCTGTTCCCTTCCCACCAAAGGTGGTCCCTATTTTTCTACTTGCATTTTCTACCTGCTTTCGAACTGCTAGGTTGGCAGAAGCTGGGACAAGTCATGGGAGCTCACCCCATTATGCAGCACTAGGGATTCGAACCGCTGAACTGCCGACCTTTTGATCGACAAGCTCTCCATCTTAGCCACTGAGCCACCACATCCTCTTTTTCATCAAACTAGACATACCCAATTCCAGCAGCCATTCTTCGTATGTTTTAGCCTCCTTAATCATCTCTGTTGCTCTTCTCTGCACGCCCAGCTGCAACTTACCTTCTCTTTAGTCTTGATTCCACTCAATGCCAAACTGGATCAGCCTTTCCATATTTTGCACCAGCCTCTTGGCCAAAGGAACATGCTGGCGCCTGGCATCTATCTTAGCCCAGTGAGGCCATTGCAAGCCTTTAATCTCATTTGGAAATGGGATGGGGGGGGGTGGAATTCATCGTTTCTGATGACTCATCTGAAGTTAATTCGCTCAGAAAGGAGGGAACGAAAAGCGGCGATTGTAAGACCAGATCAGAAACTTCCTCCTGGAGGAGGATTTGAAGAAGATTACAGATTAACAGAGTTGGAAGGGACCTTGTAGGTCATCTAGTCCAGCCCCCCACCCAAGCAGGAGACCGCACACCATTTCTGACCGATGGCAATCCAGTCTCTTCTTGAAAGCATCCAGTGATGAAGCTCCCACAACTTCTGAAGGCAACTTCTGTTCCATCGGTTGATTGTTCTCACTGTCAGGAAATTTCTCCTTATTTGTTCCACAGAAACCTGATTTTCTAAAATAGAGCAAGTGACCTTTGCTCGCGTGAACCTGGAGTAGCAGCTTCCTTTCAAGAGGCACTAAAGTTGTCCCCATGCATGTAAATAGAGAGAGAATTAGCTGCTCCTACAAGTGCTAGGAAAGGTTAAAGATAATCTATAAAGCGACAGATGTTTTGAACAGACCAAACCGGTCGAGTGTCTCCAAAACAGGAAAAAGTTTGACTGAGCCTCCAATGTAAAAAAAGCACAGAGGCTTAATGGTACAAACTGGTTTGTGATCATTTAACTGGAAGGGCATTTGCAGTCAAAACGTTCTGTCTCCCGCAGATCTCGGCGTAACCCTAAAAACTCTTCCCTCCTTAGAAGAGCTTTATAGCTCCTGCTGCCTCAAGAAAGTTCAAAACATTCTTAAAAATCCATCTTATCCTGGGCACTGTTTTTTTTTTTTTTTTTTTTTTTGAACTATTACCATCTGGCAGACGGTACAGGACAATAAAAACAAGGACAAATAGGCTGAAAAACAGCTTCTATCCCAGGGCAGTAACTATATTGAATTCTACTGTATAGTGCAATATTAATGCAATATCAGGGGGTTTCAATTCAATTGTTTATTATTTAGTTTGTTGATCATGTACTAGAGAACAAGTATAAACATGGACATGAACAAGGAGTGAGTACAAATAAATGGGGACAGTATGACAGGGATGGCAGACGTGCTGATGCGCTAATGCACGTCCCCTTTACGGACCTCTTAGAAATGGGGTGAGGTCAGTGGTGAAATCCAATTTTTTTTACTACGGGTTCTGTGGGCGTGGCTTGGTTGGCGTGGTGTGACTTGGTAGGCATGGCTTGGTGGGCATGGCGGGGAAGGATACTGCAAAATCTCCATTCCCACTCCACTCCAGGGGAAGGATACTGCAAATTCCCCTTCCCTCCCCATTCCTGGGGGAAGGATATTGCAAAATCTCCATTCCCACCCCACTCCTGGGGCCAGCCAGAGGTGGTATTTGCCAGTTCTCCAAACTACTCAAAATTTCCACTGCCAGTTCTCCAAACTACTCAAAATTTCCGCTACCCGGTTCTCCAAACTACTCAAAATTTCCGCTACCCGGTTCTCCAGAACCTGTCAGAACCTGCTGAATTTCACCCCTGGGTGAGGTCCACGGTAGACAGTTTAAGATTGAAGTTTTGGGGGTTTGAGGCTATAACAACGGAGTCAGGTAGAACATTCCAGGCATTGACCACTCTGTTACTAAAGTCGTATTTTCTGCAATCGAGTTTGGAGCAATTTACTTTGAGTTTGTATCTATTGTGTGCTCGTGTATTATTGCGGTTGAAGTTGAAGTAGTCATTGACAGGTAGGATGTTGTAGCAGACAATGTTGTGTACTACGCTTAGGTCAGACCGTAGGCGATGCACTTCCAGGTTGTCCAAACCCAAAATTTCGAGCCTGGTGGCATAAGGGATTCTGTTGTGAGCAGAGGAGTGGCGTACTCTTCTCGTGAAATACCTCTGGACCCGCTCAATCATATTAACATCAGATATAGAATGTGGATTCTGTATAGAATGTGTATCGAATGTATTTATCAATTGTATAGACTGTGAAGGGTGTGTGTTTTTGTTTTATTTTTATAGTTTTCTTATAAATACAATATCCATACACTGAGGATGGCATTTAATTTTGTTGTACAACGTGCAATGACAACAAAGTAAACTAAAACTAAAACTAAAACGGTGACGTGTTATTTGCTGAGGTTACTCAGCTGCCGATTAGTCTGTTGGCTTCTCGTACTAAGATTAAACTGCCTTGTAACTAACTGACTTAAAGGACGAGTTTCTCCCTCTGTTAATCCAGCAGGAGCTTCCAGGGATGGTTGGAAGTGATTGACATCTCGCCGTTCTCGTGAGGTCACAAAGGAATCCTAGTCTGGTGGTCTGGCCTGGTGCACACCAAGACTTCTTCTTCGGCCATAAATCCTGGAGATGACTCAAGAGGTCAGCTGTGTCCGTTTGGGGATTCCTTCCTCTGCTTCTCCCCACCACCACTTCTATTTTTTCAGACCCCATTTTTCAAATTGTCAGCGTCCTCTTTGTCCCTTTTTCTTCTCTGCAGCTGCCCCATCAGAGGTCAAGAGAAAGAAGCCAACAGGAGCTGAAGGAAGAAAGCAAAAGGCTTGTTTCTCAAAGGGAAAAAAAAATAGAAGCGGAGATTCTAGACAAAATATGGAAGAAATATTACAGATTCTCCCAGGCATTAATGATCTGGCTACTGGGGGAAGCACATCTGTTTTAAATCTCTCAGTGGCGATCCTGCTGTAGATGTTAGTCTTGGAGAAGGGTTGAGTTGAAGGAGAGCAACGGTTTCCTTCTCGGTTAGCTTCTCTTTTCAAATTCGCTCTTGAGTTGGAAGGAAGAATGGTGCTTAGAAACACCCAGGGATTCCATCTTACATCTCTTTTTGAAAGAAGAAGAAGAAGAAGAAGAAGAAGAAGAAGGAGAAGAAGAAGAAGAAGAAGAAGAAGAAGAAGAAGAAGAAGAAGAAGAAGAAGAAGAAGAAGAAGAAGAAGAGGAGGAGGAGGAGGAGGAGGAGGAGGAGGAGGAGGAGGAGGAGGGGGAGGGGGAGGGGGAGGGGGAGGGGGAGGGGGGAGGGGGAGGGGGAGGGAGGAGGAGGAGGAGGAGGAGGAGGAGAAGGAGAAGAGGAAGAGGAAGAAGAAGAGGAAGAGGAAGAAGAAGAGAAGGAGGAGGAGGAGGAAGAAGAAGAAGAGGAGGAGGAAGAAGAGGAAGGAGAAGGAGAAGAAAGAAAGAGCCCCAAAATCTGGGTGGGCGTGGCCACCTTGATGTCACTCACTTCCACCAGTCACATGACCCCCCCCCCCTTAGCCACGCCTACCCAGCCGGTCATTAGAGCAGAGAACCAGTTGTTAAAAAACACCGGGAACCACAAAATCCTTTTGATCTCTCTCTCTCTCCCCCTCTCTCCCACCCCCTCCCTCTCTCTCTGTATCTCTCTGTCTCTGTCTCTCTCCCCCTCCCTCTGTATCTCTCTATGTCTTTCTCTCTCCCTCTGTATCTCTCTGTCTCTCTCTCCCCCTCTCTCTGTATCTCTCTATGTCTCTCTCTCTCTCTCCCCCTCTCTCTGTATCTCTGTCTCTCTCCCCCTCTCTCTGTATCTCTCTATGTCTCTCTCTCTCCCCCTCTCTGTATCTCTGTCTCTCTCTCCCCCTCTCTCTGTATCTCTGTCTCTCTCTCCCCCTCTCTCTGTATCTTTCTGTCTCTCTCTCTCTCTTCTCCTATCTCTATATCTCTCTGTCTCTGCCCTGGCCTCTTCTCCATCCCCTGCCGTTGCCCTTACCTTCTCAGGCCAGGCGAGGAATGATTGGGAGGGGAGTGCGAGGGGCAGGGCCAGCCAGTGGTGGGATCACCTGACAGGGAGCCACAGCAGAAGGCCCAAAGAGCCACATGCGGCTCCGGAGCCACAGGTTGCTGACCCCTGTTCTAAACAAAGCACAACAGCAAGTAAGAAAGGAAGCTTAACCAAGCTGAGCAGAGAAAAGTCAGAAGAATACAATGCTTGGAGTCAGAAGTGCCCGTTGGGATTCCATGCGCAGCAGCTGGCCAAACCCATTGTTGGCCTTGGGGGGGGGGGTTTGTTTCTGAAAAAGTTGGCAAGCGACGGTGGTGACGGCAGGGGAGGGTGAGGAAGGATGCAAGGAAATCCTTGCAACCTTCCAAGCCAGCTGCAGAAAAGGTGAGGTCAGACTTTCTCAGGGGGTGCTGAAGATAGAACGGAAAGGGGGAAGGAGACCTTGGATGGAAGAGGAGGAGGAACCAAGAAAAATGGACCAGGATTCAGGTGGAAATGTGGCCTTCCGGATTTTAAAACAGGAGTCGGAGCAGTCCAATTTCCTACCATTTTGTACCCCAACTTCTACTTTTTAAAGAGATTAACAGAGTTGGAAGGAACCTTGTAGGTCAGTGATGGCTAACCTTTTTGTTGCTAAAAGCGGGGGGAGCGCGTGGGGAGTGCGGGATGATCGCGCCTGCACGTACCCACACCCATAATTCAATGCCCCCCCACACCCCCCCCCTTGCATGCACACGCGACCCCCCCACCCAGTGCTCCGCCCGCTTTTGACACACGACGGCCAAAAGGTTACCGAAGGGCCCAGTAGGCCCGTTTTTTCGCCCTCTCCAGGCTCCAGAGGTTTTTTTGGATGCTGGGGAGGATGAAAATCTAATTTTTTTTACTACCGGTTCTGTGGGCGTGGTGTGGCTTGGTGGGCGTGGCTTGGTGGGCATGGCGGGGAAAGATACTGCAAAATCCCCATTCCCTCCCCACTCCTGGGGGAAGGATATTGCAAAATCTCAGATGCCAGAGGTGGTATTTGCCGGTTCTCCGAACAACTCAAAATTCCCACTACCGGTTCGTCAGAACCTGCTGAATAGCCCCCATGGATCCGGCTCTCGGGGGCCTTGAGTTTGACACCCCTAGTCTAGATCAACAATGGTCCTTCAACTCCTGTGTGTTGAAGTCCACACATCTTAAAGTTGTTAGGGTTGGGAAACTTTGGTCTCGAGGCTGTTCCTTGATGGAACTTTTGATCCGGAGGTTCCACAAGGCAAGGTGAAACCGTTTCGAGATGCGATACCTTATTAAAAACAGGTGGTGCTTTGATTGGTATCATGTTTTCCCGAAAATAAGACCCTGTCTTATTTATTTTTTTGAACCCCGAAATAAGCGCTTGGCCTTATTTTCAGGGAGGTCTTATTATTTTGGGGCTCCTCTTGCCGTTTTACCTGATTTCCAGCTCTGCGTTTAAATATTTTCTGGGAGGGCTTATTTTCAGAGGGGGAGGCTTATTTTAGCGCATGCGCTCAAAAGCCCGATTGGGCTTATTATCAGGGGAGGTCTTATTTTTGGGGAAACAGGGTTATCGTCCAATGGTGAAATCCAATTTTTTTTTATTACCGGTTCTGTGGGCGTGGCTTGGTGGGCGTGGTGTGGCTTGGTGGGCGTGGCAAGGGAAGGGAAGGATACCACAAAATCCCCATTCCCTCCCCACTCCGGTGGGAAGGATACTGCAAAATCTCCATTCCGACCCCACTCTGGAGCTAGCCACAGGTGGTATTTGCCGGTTCTCTGAACCACTCAAAATTTCCGCTACCAGTTCTCCAGAACCTGCTGGGTTTTACCCCTGATATCATCCCGGTTCTTATCTTGCAGGCGATTCTGGGATCTGACCCAGCAGGACATTCCCGACGAATCCTTAAATGCTCAACAGGGTCAAAAGGTGCTGCTTTCAGTGTCTTAGGAACCTTTGACGGTGCTTCACGCCTCCCACCTGTCGCTTAGCCGCTTGAATGGGTGCAAATAAATGAGAGGTTAAAGCCAGTCAGAGGCTTATTTGTCTCCGGTTAACCAACTGGGAAAACAGGCCCCGGAGTAGATAACAATGTTTATGGATCCTGGTATTTTCCTGCTCAGCAGAAATGTGTGTTTTAACACAAACAAACCTGTTCGGGGGAACTGAAGGGGAGAAAGAAGGCAACAGGGGACACGGTAAGTGCTGGCAAAATTGATTAATTTTGCAAAGAGCAGGTTGCTGTTCACAGAGAAATATTCCATGCTTGTTTATTAACGCCAAGTTGGATCGTGTGTATTAGAAATCCACGGCAGATTGTCTGCAGTATGACAGAGTGGATCTTTCTTTCTTTCTTCCTTCCTTTCTTCCTTCCTTTCTTTCCTTTCTTTTTCTTTCTTTCTTTCTTTCTTTCTTTCTTTTCTTTCTTTTCTTTCTTTCTTTCAAAAAAGTTTTTATTTTTGTTTCCCATAAACATATTTACACGTACGGTCATTTATCCACCATTTTTCATTCATCTTATCATTTAACTTTTATTCTTAATTCTTCGGGGCTGCTCTTTTACCATTTACCCTTCTTTATTTTGCCACAACCTTCCTTCTTCTATCTCTTCCTACTTTCTTCGTTCGTCCTCTCCTTCTCTTTCCTACTTCCCCTTCCCTTCCCCCACTCCTCTCTTCTCCCCCCCACCTTCTAACCTTCTCTCCTACTCCTCTTTCCCCTCCCTTTTCTTCCTCTCCCCTTTCTTGTCTCTCTCTCTCCCTCTTCTCCCGAGAGCAGGGGTCTGCAACCTTAAATACTCAAAGAGCCATTTGGACCCGTTTCCCACAGAAAAGAAAACACTGGGAGCCACAAAACCTGAGTGGGCGTGGCCAACTCGATGTCACTTACTTCCACCAGTCACATGACCCCCTAGCCATGCCTACTCATTAGCTGGTCATTAGGGCAGAGAACCAGTTGTTAAAAAACACCGGGAACCACAAAATCCTTTTGACATCTCTCTCTTTCCCCTCCCTCCCTCCTTCCTTCCCTCTCTCTGTATCTCTCTGTCTCTCTCTCTCCCCCTCTCTCTGTATCTCTCTTGTCTCTCTGTCTCTCTCTCTCTCCCTCTCTCTCTGTATCTCTCTCTCTCTCTCTCTCTCTCTCTGTATCTCCCTGTCTCTGCCCTGGCTGCTTCTCCATCCCCCACTGTCGCCCTTACCTTCTCAGGCCAGGTGAGGAATGACTGGGAGGGGAGGGCGAGGGGTGCGGCCAGCCAGTGGTGGGATCACCTGACAGGGAGCCACAGCAGAGGGCCCAAAGAGCCACATGTGGCTCCCGAGCCGCAGGTTGCTGATCCCTGCCCTAGAGTGAATGTTGCAAAGACCCATTTCCTTGCAAGGTAGAGCGAGGTCCCTTTCTCTGCTGCTGCTGCTGGAGAAGGAACAGGACGGCGTCTGGCTTAACGTGCATGTGCTAGCAAGCCCTTCGGTCACGGAGGCTGAAGCACGAATGCGCCGAGCAACCTTCCCTCTGAATCTTCCCCTCTGCTGTGAACTCTTCCATTTCTTTTCTGGTTTTTTTTTTTCTTTTTCTTGAGAATCTGTTTGGGGAGTGGAGTAGCGCATACCTGAATGCCATGTGTTTGTACTAATCCTGGAAGTGCTGGAAAAAAACCCTCCACTGAACTGGAGAAAAACACCAGTCCAGACAGTGCAAGGAAAGGCCGCAACAGTTGCATAAAACTCTGCTCCCGGGCATAGTTTTTTTCCAGTTTTCGTTGGAAAACGTGAGCGTCTGCCACGCAAAATCCCTTCCGCTCTTCCCTTGTCAACAAGGCCCACCAACTGCACTGGCTGCCATCTGCTTAATCACCTATTGGGTGGAATCAGGTTACAAGGGACCCGGTCCTCGTTTAGCAGCCACCGTCAGGACGGTCGTGAAGTGAAGCAGCTGCTAAGTGAAACCGTAATTGTGCTCCTGATTCACCTCTGTCTGTCTGTCTCTCTCTAACATCCATCACTACATAATCTTTCTCTCTCACTCTCTCTCATCTCTCATCTATCTAGCTATCTACCTATCTATCTATCATCTATACATAATCTCTCTCTCATTTATCTATATCTATATCTATCTATCACTACATAATCTCTCTCATCTCTCTCTCATCTATCTATCATCTATCACTACATAATCTCTCTCTCCTCTCTGTCCTCTCTCTCATCTATCTATCTATCTATCTATCTATCTATCTATCTATCTATACATAATCTCTCTCTCATTTATCTATATCTATCTATATCTATCTATCACTACATAATCTCTCTCATCTCTCTCTCTCATCTATCATCTATCACTACATAATCTCTCTCTCCTCTCTGTCCTCTCTCTCATCTATCTATCTATCTATCTATCTATCTATCTATCTATCTATCTATCTATCTATCATCTATACATAATATCTCTCTCATTTATCTATATCTATCTATATCTATCACTGCATAATCTCTCTCATATCTCTTTCTCATCTATCTATCATCTATATCTATCATCTATCTATCTATCATCTATCTATCTATCTATCATCTACCTCTATCATCTATCTCTCTATCATCTATCTCTCTATCATCTATCACTACATAATTTCTCTCTCATCTCTCTCTCATCTCTCTCTCATCTCTCTATCTATCATCTATCTATCTATCTATCATCTATCACTACATAATCTCTCATCACATTTAAGTATCACCGATCTCACTCTCGGAGGGATTGTACAAGTCCGTGACTTACGGCCATTTGCTTAGTGACGGGATTCAAACGGCATTGAAACGTGTGACTTACTACCAGTCCTCGCACCTATGACCACTGCAGCATTCCCCACAGTCACACGACCAAAATTTGGACCCTTGGCAAAAATTGGGCATCTTGCTTGCCTTGCGGGCAGCTGAGAAACTCCCCGCACTCCGGCCCCCCGAACAAAGGAGATTAAAAGGATGATGCAGAGCCCTTAGAGTGCCAGGTGAAAGGGGCACGTTTTTGGTGGCACATGCTGAAATCTAAGAGGTGGGGGGTAGGGGCAGAACCATGCCCCTTTGATACAGCCTATTTTGGATTTTCAGTTTTGAGGGGAGGTCCACTCAGTGGGGCAGGATGTAGCAAAGGGGGGTCCCCCGGGGATGTGAGGTCACCCGTGGCTCTGGGACTGCTGGTTCCCCACAAGCAGAGTTTTTTTTGGAGAGGGTCCCCTGCTTTCACCCCACCCAGACCCAGAGCCTGGACTGGCTCCGTTGAGACCCCCGAGGCTCCCTCGCCTTTCCTGTCCCAGATGTGGAATCGCGGCTTTTCTCTTTGTCTGGGAAAAAAGAAAAAAGCGAACCGGGGCTCCGCTGCACGCATCTGCCAGGGAAACCGGCCAGATGTGTCCGCATCTGCAAGCCGGCACCTGGGAAACCCTCCGGCTCGCCTGCTGGGATCCGCCTGCTTTTCCGCGCTGGTGCAGCCCACCCTCGTGTGGGGGGGGATATGGGGGCAGTCCGGGGTGCCCCCCTCGGAGCGGCCCCTCCCCTCGGCCGTGACGTCAGCCGCCGGGCTCCAGCTCCCCGGCTCCTTGGCCGCAGTCGGAGTCCGGGCACGGTGCGGGCGACCATGGGCTGCGGACGGCTGAGATCCCTGGCGCTGCTGGGCTGCCTCCTGCTCGCCAGCTCCTGCGGCAGAGGTGAGTCGTGGGGGGAGCCTCGGGCTGGACGGGAGGCTCTCGCCCCCAGACCCAAAGCACGGTCGAAAACCTCTTGCAGCTACTCCGGGGTTGCAACCAGCTTGGGTTGCCCGGCGCAGCGCGCGTCTGGAGCTCTCCAAACCCCGGCGCGGCTTCTTTCCCCCGGTTTTGAGTGGGGGGCGTCTCCCGGAGCCCCTCCAGTTCCAAGCGAGCCCGGGAAGGTCCCTGCATGGTCAGGAGGTGCCCAACCCTGGAGGTACCTGCACGGGAAGGGGGTGCCCGGCTTGCCCGCTTGTGCCAGCCCGGGGATCGTTTTTGGCTAGGCAAGGGCGCGCGAGTCCCACCCGGTGCCGGAGAAGCGAAGGCGCCTTTCGCGCTCTCGGGCTAGCACCGTTGGAGTACACACCCACCTTTCTCCTTCCCTCCGCCTCTACTCTACTCTACTCCACTCTACTCTACTCCAGGGTGCAGCAGCTGCTACTACAAGCGCTTTGCAACTAGTGAAGGGAAAGGGGGCGGGGTGCGCGGAGGTGGGGAGGAAAAAAAAGGGAAGGCACAAAAGCACCGGAGTTGGGGAGCCCAGGGCGTTGGGAAACGAGGTGGTGAAGGGGGGGGGATCCTTCAAAACGCAGCCCCTGCAAGACCCCCCGTCCGTCCCCCTCTGCTCCCTCCCCCCCTTTGATTTACGACCCCGAGTTGGCCATGCATTCAAAGAGGCACCGCCTGTTCTGGTGGGGGAAATGCGGTGGGCGGGCGAGGGAGAAAGGGATCGGGTTCCTCGCCCACCCACCCACCCTCCCCGGGTATTAGGAAGGGGATTCCCTAGGACGACCCCCTGGGCTCGCCCCCACCCCACGTTTCCCAGGCGCGGAGACCGAAGGGGAGGGGGCGGCGGCGGCGGCAGAAGGCGGGTCCGTCTTTGCTGCAGTCTCGTTTGTGGGGAGGGGGGGTGGGATTTTTGCAAAGCCTGCTCAGGGCAAGCCCTTCGGGACCCCTCCCACAAAATAGGTTTGCTGTTGCCACGGCCGTCTCGCAACTGGCTTGAGGAGTCCTGCCCATTGAGCAAGGAACCAGGCTGCCCGGGCACTCGCTTCCAACCGCGTTGAGCCCAAGGCGGCGGCGGCGGCGACCGACCCAGCCCTTATTCCTTTTTTTGGGTGGGTGGGGGGAATGCAGCGTCCTCTCCAGGGCTTCATGAGGCTCAAACCCCCCCTCCCCACGCCCCCTTTGCTCGTTGCAAATGCGGTTTGCCTCGGAAAGGGTGGAGCTCAGCCAGGCACCAGCTGCTCCGCAGGAAAAAAAGATCTGGAGGGTGTGGAAGCCCCCTCCCCAGCTTCATCGGCTCTGCAACCTTTGTTCCACCTTGCCCGCAAAGAAGCTGAGCTAAACCCCCTTTATTGTCCCCGAGAGGCAGAATGGAGAAGAGAGTGGGGGGGGGGTTCCTCCCCCAGCGGGACAAGTCCAGAGCTGGCTTGGTATTGTGGCTGGTGCCAAGCGATCGTCCCCCACCCCGGGACAGGTGGCTCTTCGGCTTCCTATCTTCCCCAGACCCCTCCCTGCCCACAGAGAGCAGGGCACTGAGGGAGGGGATTCCGGGCACATGCCACCCACCCGCCCACTTTGCATGCCTGAGCTGCCTCGCTAGGCTGGTGGCACATTTTTTTTGACATTCGATGCCCGCGTCTTGGGTGGCTGGTGTTTCTCCAAGGCTGAGGTTCCTTCTTTTCCAAACCCAGAAAAATGCCAGCAATCTATCTCCTTCCCTCCCTCCCTCCTCCGTCTGCCTGTCCATCCTTAATTCAAGATGGCAGAAATCTCAAATATCCAAGGGCGTGGTGCCCGGGGCTCAAAACACGAGATCCGTAGGGCGGTAAGATTTTAAAACGAGAAGGAGACCTCATTGAGCCCTTCGCAACTCAGCCCAGCCTTTTCCCCTGGCACAAGCCTTTGCAAGATTCGCTGGCATCTCCTTTACCTTTCCAGCTGCTGGGTCAGTCCCTGGTCAGGGAACATGTGGATTTTTCTTCTTCTTTTTTCTTTTCCTATCCCAGTTACTGTAGTCTGAAAAGATTTGTGATGGGGAAGAGGTTTTCATCAAGCAAACAACGTATGGAAATGAACAAGGGCCCGTGTTTTTGCTAGTTTTGCTTATTTCTCAGGGAAGTATTTCTAACCAGGGGGAATGGTGCCAAAAATTTCCAGGGCTGCGCTCGGCCTGGGAACAAGCTGTCCGTTAAAATATGTAAAACTTTTTCAAGGAGGAAAGGAAGGGATGGCGTGTGCTTCGAATCGGGCGATGGGAAAAGAGGGACTCCCATCCTGCAGGCAGCTTTGCTTTGCAAATCTTGCGGTTCTTATAATTAGCAAGCATGGAAAGGGGGAAGTGGGGGAAAGGAAGGTGCTGTCTGGAACCTTATTCCTTCCTAAATGTTCTTAGAAAATAAAAAAAATTGAGGGTGACTGCAGCCCTGTGCTTTGTTCTTCGCTCAGAAGGTAAAAGACAAAGGAAAAAAAAAAAACTCAGGTGATGGAAAACGTATTCGGGATTGAATATCCAACTTGCTTTCTGCGGTGAAACCATATTTTGTGTCCGGCCACGCCCTTCCTAACGCCCCATTTGGGAGACTCCTTACACTGCAGGACGACTTTGGACTTGTATTTATGCAACTTGGAATAAGAGCGGTTTGCGATAATCAAATCAATTCCTAGGGCAAATCTCATCAAATCCTAACATCAGATGCATAAATGCTCTTTGGCATCCTTTCTCCAGGGACTGCGTTCAAGATCAAAAATCTTTTTTAAAAAAGGGTTTGGTTTTAAGCTGTTTTCCTAAATGTTAGGCATTGAAGGCAGGATGTGGCTGTTCTTAAGGGGAAGAGGTGAACCCATCGGTGAAAAATCAGTGGGGGTTTTGCCCTTTCTGGATCTTATGTGACGGGAAACACTCAGCATCTCTATTGGGTTCATTCCAGCAAGATAGATCCCTTCTATCTTCTGATACCTTTTGAGTAGTCTTCAAGGGCAGCCCCACATAGAGCACATGGCAGTAGTCGGTGTTTGTAAGGGTGGGAGTGAGTGGAGTAATTGTCTCCTGGTCCATTGGCTCACACGTATTTCCAGGATCTTCTATCATGGATCATTAGGCCTTGTAGAAACTTCTGCCTCTGGGATGGTGTTTCTCAACTTGCCAATTTTCAGACACACGGACTTCAACTCCCAGAATTCCTCAGTCGCTGATGGGAATTCTGGGAGGTGAAGTCCACGTGGCATGGCTGACTGGGGAATTCTGGGAGGTGAAGTCCACGTGGCATGGCTGACTGGGGAATTCTGGGAGGTGAAGTCCACCCAACCTACATTCTGTTGATGAGATATCTCATCCTAGCCCACCTTATGTTCTTCTTTCGGGAAATCATTTTGGGGACTATGCCATGTATCTGAGCATGGCCTTACCATCTGGGACACCGGGCAAAGTTCCCACTAGGAATTTGGTCCTTTTTTTTCAGGAGGCAACTGGACTTCTTTGTTTTTCTCTGAAGACATTTCGCTTCTCATCCAAGAAGCTTCTTCAGCTCTGACTGGATGGTGGGGACATACCAAACCTTGGAGATGGAACCCTTGTTGTTCCATCTTTCAATTTCTTTCTGGGTTGGGTGTCCCAGTCTCTGTCTTCAGGTGCCTACCTGTCTTGGCAACAGAGTGTTTAATGTTGTTTTAGAAGGTGTCCGGACATCGAAAGAATTAACTGAATGGCTCAACAGAAACATAGCAAAGAGGCCACTGTTATTAGCTTCTCTTTGGAGGTCTGGGTAGTGTCAATTAAGTTTGGCAGATGAGGCCAGGTCTAAAGAATGGCTAGTCTAGTGAAGAGAAGGACCAGGGGAGACAGGATAGCAGTCTTCCAATATTTGAGGGGCTGCCACAGAGAGGAGGAAGGGGGTCAAGCTATTCTCTAAAGGCCGGAAAAGGAATAATGGATGGAAACTGAACAAGGAGAGATTCAACCTGGAAATGAGGAGGAATTTTCTGACAGTGAGAACAGTCAACCGATGGAATAGAAGTTGCCTTCGGAAGTTGTGGGAGCTTCATTACTGGAAGCTTTCAAGAAGAGACTGGACTGCCATCTTTCAGACATGGTGTAGGGTCTCCTACTTGGGTGGGGGGTTGGACTAGATGACCTACAAGGTCCCTTCCAACTCTGTTAATCTGAATCTAAATAAGTTTATCAAAGGCCTGGAGGCTAAAACATATGATGAACGGTTGCAGGAACTGGGCATGGCTGGTCTGGTGAAGAGAAGGACCAGGGGAGACAGGAGAGCATCTTCCAATATTTGAGGGGCTGCCATAGAGAGGAGGAAGGAGGTCAAGCTATTTTCCAAAGCACCAGAATGCCAGATAAGAAATAATGGATGGAAACTGACCAAGGAGAGATTCAGCCTAGAAATAAGGAGAAATTTTCTGACAGTGAGAATAATCAACCGATGGTACAGAAGTTGCCTTTGGAAGTTGTGGGAGCTTCATCGCTGGAAGCTTTCAAGGAGAGACTGGACTGCCATTTGTCAGAAATGGGGTAGGTTCTGCTTGGGGGGGGGGGGGGTTGGACTAGATGACCTACAAGGTCCCTTCCAACTCTGTTGATCTGTTCACCACCACAGCTTCTCTGCTCACTTCTCACAATCTTGGAAATAACCGGTTCTGAGACTGACTCACTTCTTCGGTTGGTGGTTTCCGTTGAACGGAAGTAGGGGAGCCCAGCAAAGATCATCGGATGACAATTTTGGAGGAGATCCAGGGGGCTTGATCTGAAATTCCGTGTCTTGCTTCGAATTCCCCACTTGTTGCTATCACCTTTGTGGTGTGTTTGTGGGGGCGGGGAGAGAAGAGAGTATTTGAAAGTATTTCAAAAACTCCTCTCATCCAGGAGAGGCAGGAGAGTGAAAGTTGGAGAAGGAAGAACTTCAAATATAAATAGTCGCTTAGTGACCTTTGGAAGGTGGAAAAAAGGGAGCTACAACCCGGTTCTGAAGTTCTGATGTTTTTTGAGGGGGGGTCCCCGCTCCCCCTCACCGTGGTCCCAGGATTGAACTTCTGGCCCTCAGCAACACAACCACAGTTACAGTCGTTTGCAACACCGGGCAGTCACGTGATTGTGTTTTACGACCGTTTTGCTGAAAACTGGAAGTTACTTCCAATGTGGGACCAAACCGTGCTTAATGACCACTGTGTTTGTTGAACGACCACCCTATTCGCTTAATGACCGCCATAAAAAAAAAAAAGCATAACATCAGGTCGGGATTTATGGCCGTCGCAACATACGACCATAATGGCCAGGCTCCGTTACGGTTGTGTGTGTGTCGAAGGACTACCAGGTAGTCCTCGTCTTACAACAGTTCATTTAGTGACCATTCAAAGTTACGACAGTGCTGAGAAAAGTGACTTGCCTTGTTCACTTAACAACTGTGGCAAGAAAAGTCGGAAAACAGGGCAAAACTCACTGAACAGATGTTTCACTTAACGACATAAATTTTGGGCTCCATTGTGGTCCTAAGTCAAGGACTAACTGTACCTGTAATGTAATTCCATGCCCAATAGTCATTGAATGGATCAAATTCCAGAGAATTTGGAGAGAGTGCCTACCACAGCCCTTCCTTCTCCTGCCTTTTTTTGTTTCTCCCACGTCTTGTAGCAATCTTTGCCTGCAAGAAGAGTGATTTGTTTTCTCTAGGAAATAAAGCCTTCACGTTGCTGCATTCTGTCCTCACCCTTTGGCATTCGCCTTCCTATACTGGTAGTCCTCGACTTAACAACAGCTCATTTAGTGACCGTTTGGAGTTACAACAGCATTGAACAAAGTGACTTAAGACCGTTTTTCACACTGTAGCATCCCCAGGGTCACGTGATCAAACGTCAGTTGCTGGGCACTTGGTTCATACTTATGTCGGTTGCCGTGTCCTGGGGGGGGGGGGTCATGTGATCCCCTTTTGTGACCTTTTGACCAGCCTAGTTGGTGGGAAAGCCAGATTCGCTTAACAACCGGGTTATTAATTTATCAACTGCACGAATTCGCTTAACAAGGGTGGCAAGAAAAGTTGTAAAACGGAGCAAAACTCACTGAACGAATGTCTCACTGAACCACAGAAAAGTTGGGGTCAGTCATGGCCCTAAGTCGAGGACTACCTCTTTTGTACTGGTCCTTAAGCCAAGAGATTTCAATAACCCTGCATCCCTTCCGCCTCGTTCCCTCCCCTGTCTGAACCTGTAAGGTCCCCGCGAGAGCTCCCCACAATTTGCAACTCACAGCGTAACAGCCACACCGAACTGAACCCAACGAGCAGCCCTCGATTAACAAAAATATCTGCCTTGTATTCTATCCGCTTAATCAGGTCCGTTGGGAGAAAAGCCAAGCCTTTCCTTCTAGGGAGAATTCCTCTCTCCCAGCAAACTTTCTTGCCTTGTCTTTTTTTATCCTCTCCAGATGCTATTTTTTCACCCTTCTGGCATGTCCGCAATTTCTCTCTCCCCCCCCCACCCCCCCCATCCCAGTAGCCTGGCCTTGTCCCCATCCTCTCCTTATTGACAGGCAATTAATTCTCGGATTAATTTCCCTCTCCCCCAACTGGACTTTCCCCTCCTCTGGTCCCTTCCTTCCCGCAGGCAGGAAGGACCCCCTCTCTGCCCAGCTTAAGACCCTCCGTCTCAACCACTCTTTTTCTCCCTGGCCTGCCAGGATGGCTCAGAGAGCGGCTGGTGCTCCAGTGGGTTTGGCTGCTTGCGAAGTTTGCATCTGGACCATTCCAAAATAGGCTAAATATGGTGAACTGGAGTCCCGGGAAACCTGCCCCGGAGTGAGTCAGGCATTGTGCTTCTCTTATGGCCCCCCCAATCCTCATTCTGTGCATTGCATCACAGAATGACGTTTGCTTGGGGAAGAGTGAAGTGGGGGGTCCTGAGCTGGCTTTGCCATCAGATGCTGTGGTCTTTTGTTTCTCATGTTCCCTGGGAGTGTGCCTAGGTACCCTGGCCAGAGGTGGTAGAAACGAGGATCTAAATTTTGCACGTTTGGGGGGGGGGGAACCTAGAAATGTTTCGTTGAGATGTTTTTCAGAAAAAGCAAAGCAGAGTTGGCATATTTGAGAATCGCAACCCATTTTAACATACGTGGTGGTTATGCCCTGAAATGAAAAAATATTGGAAGAAAATACATAGGTGGGTACAGGAATTAACAGGACATCAGATAGAGTCCACCCCGGAACTATTTCTCCTAGGGATAGTTAAAAGGAAATATGACAAAAAAAAAATAATATATATTATTTTACATATAATAACCGCAGCAGGCAGTGGTGAAATCCATTTTTTTTTTACTACCGGTTCTGTGGGCGTGGCTTGATGGCGTGGTGTGGCTTGGTGGGCGTGGCTTGGTGGGCATTGCAGAGGAAGGATACTGCAAAATCTCCATTCCCACCCCACTCCAGGGGAAGGATACTGCAAAATCTCCATTCCCTCCCCGTTCCTGGGGGAAGGATACTGCAAAATCCCCATTCCCACCCGACTCCAGGAGAAGGATACTGCAAAATCCCCATTCCCTCCCCATTCCTGGGGGAAGGATACTGCAAAATCTCCATTCCCACCCCACTCCCGGTGAAGGATATTGCAAAATCCTCATTCCCTCCCCATTCCTGGGGGAAGGATACTGCAAAATCTCCATTCCCACCCCACTCCAGGGGAAGGATATTGCAAAATCTCCATTCCCACCCCACTCCAGGGGAAGGATACTGCAAAACTCCATTCCCACCCCACTCCAGAGGAAGGATACTGCAAAACTCCATTCCCACCCCACTCCAGAGGAAGGATACTGCAAAACTCCATTCCCACCCCACTCCAGAGGAAGGATACTATAAATCCCCATTTCCTCCCCACTCCTGGGGGAAGGATATTTTAAAAGCTCCATTCCCACCCCACTCTGGGGCCAGCCAGAGGTGGTATTTGCCGGTTCTCCAAACTACTCAAAATTTCCACTACCGGTTTTCCAGAACCTGTCAGAACCTGCTGGATTTCACCCCGGCAGCAGGGCAATGTTGGAGGAAATACAAACATACCTTCCGAAGGTTTAGTAACTTGAAAAAATATTTGATTGTGCTGAAATGGACAAATTAACCACTGAACTGAAAGGACAAATAGATTGGAAATACTACGCAACCTGGGAGAAGGGGTACAACTGGATTGAGAACAGAAAAAAAGGAAAAAGAAATAGACAACATAAAAGTAGAATTAAAATGTATAGTAAAAACTATAGAGTGTATTTGAGTTGGAATGTTATAGTATGTAAATGGTCGCGGTTATGCATAAGATATTGAGTAAGATTTGTTTATTTGTAAAAACGCAATAAAAATATTAAGGAGCCTTGATAGCACAGTGGTCTAAGCACCCTGTTATTAAGACCAGCTGCCTGCAATTACTGCTGGTTCGAATCTCTCCAAGGCTCAAGGTTGACTCAGCCTTCCATCCTTTCTAAGGTAGGTGAAATGAGGACCCAGTTTGTGGGGGCAATAAGCTGACTTTGTATAAAATATACAAAAGTGTGAAGGCTATTGCTTAACGCATTGTAAGCCGCCCTGAGTCTCCAGAGAAGGGCAGCATATAAATCAAATTTAAAAAAAAATGTTTTTTTTTTTAAAAAAAGAGAATCGCAACCCTCTCCCATAATTTGGGCCCCAAGCCGCCTTCTGGTCCTCCCCGTGCTCCTTCCTTTCCTTAAAATATCTACCGTTGTTTTCTGTTTTTGCTCTTTGGCAAGTGACACCTGATGATACAAATCCTTCTGGGGGCATTTTGGGGGCTGATAACCTCCGGATCTGTTCTGAGACTTTGCTCCAATTCTCCTTTTAAAGCCATTGCGACGGCCATTTTGGCTTCGTTGCCTCTTTGGCAGGGAGGACGGGAGATTTATGAACTGGAGAAAGAAATTCCGTCTTTTCTGCCTTTCATCTCCTTCCAAGCAGCTTTGTGGAATGACCTCCGGGTTGCCATGTTGTGAGAAACAAGACAACCGTTTTATCACGGCTCCCTGTGTCAGGGAGACGATTAAACATCTCTCTCTCTCTCTTGGACTGATTTGTGTCTCCTCGTTCAAAGTCCTCCAGGCTTTGGCCAAAAGAACAAGGAGGGTCAACTTGGTGCAACTCTACACTCTGTCTGAAATTGTCCAAGCTTCCGTTCTGGATCTTTTTCTTGCAAGATTCTTGCTGGAAACCATTTAGAAAATGGTTCTTCGGTTTCATTTCAGGTTCCGGTTGAACCTTTTCAGCCCAGAGTGAAAAGTGATCTTCGCATATAAGAAAACCAATTCATCTTTAAACCTTGTTCCTCCGATTCTTGCTTTGATTTGAGTTCACCCTTTTCGTTCAATAGTTCACTATATCTAACAAATTTGTTCCCTTCTAAATACGACCGAGTATGAAAATGCTTCAATCGTCGATAACCGGACTGGAATTTTTAAATAGTGTTGTTTTTTTAATCTTCTCCCAAATTAATAACAAAGCTTCACGTATATAATGTCTTTTGAAGTACCCCTGTGTTTTTGTTCCCTTGTACCATAGAAAAGCATGCCATCCTAACAACAAGTGGTATTTTACACTTAAAAAACAACAACAAAAAAGCCACCTTAATTGAATGTTTTGGCCCAACCAGTTTTTGCTTTCCAAAAATGGTTGTTTTTTTTAAGAGTGGTCCATGATCTCCAGAGATCATCTCAACCATCAACTTCCCAAGGAAGGCTTCACCTTTTCAGAAGGACCCAGCCTAGACTTTCTTGACATCTGTAAGCCTCTCCTCTCCTCCAGAACAGAGGTCTCCAACCTTGGCCACTTTAAGCCCGGCGGACTTCAACTCCCAGAATTCCCCAGCCAGCTGGCTGGAGAATTCTGGGAGTTGAAGTCCGCCCGGCTTAAAGTGGCCAAGGTGTGAGACCCCTGCTCCAGAAGGCCACCTTATTATTTATTTATTTATTTATTTATTTATTTATTTATTTATTTATTTATTTATTTATTTATTATTTAAATTTTTATACCGCCCTCCTCCCGAGGGACTCAGGGTGGTGCACAGCCACAATAAAACAACATATATCCATAACATTTAAAAACAGTTTAAAACATATTAAATAATTTGGCCCTTATATTAAAAAACTAAAAAACTAAAACACCCATTAAAATTTGTTATTTAAGCTAGCTCAGCCTGTTGGAACAGTAAAGTCTTAAGGGCACGGCGAAAGGGACGTAGGTCGGGGATCATACGTATCTCCGGGGGCAATTCATTCCAGAGGGCAGGTGCCCCCACAGAGAAGGCTCTCCCCCTGGGGGTCACCAGTCGGCATTGTTTGACCGACGGCACCCTGAGGAGTCCCTCTCTGTGGGAGCGTATTGGCCGGTGGGAGGCTATCGGTGGCAGAAGGCGATCTCGTAAGTACCTAGGTCCTAAGCCATGAAGCGCTTTAAAGATAGTAACCAGCACCTTGAATCGCACCCGGAAGACCACCGGGAGCCAGTGCAGCTCACGCAGGAGGGATGTTACATGGGTGCGCCGTGTCGCTCCCATAATCACCCACGCAGCCGCATTCTGGACCAGTTGGAGCCTCCGAGTGTTCTTCAAGGGGAGCCCCATGTAGAGAGCATTACAGTAGTCCAGACGGGAAGTGACGAGGGCGTGAGTGACCGTGCGCAAGGCGTTGACTGATGCATCCTTGAAAAGGCTGTTCCAAGCTTTGCAGAGATTTCCAGAAGGGATGGACTACGTTCAGATCTGGTCACTCTTGTTCCCAAAGACGAAAGAGGATTTGGGGAGGGGGGGTGTCTCCTTCCTTTTCCTCTCCTTGGTTTCTTTGCCCGGGCAATTCTGGGTGGGCGTTTTTTTGGAATGGTGGAGAAGTTTTGGGAGAGAATGGAGCTTCTATTCCCAGCTCCTCTTCTCTGCAGCCTTTGGAGTCGTTTAGAAAGTTTTCCCCCCTGGATCCTCGGGGGCCTTCTCGCCTTCAATCAAGCCATTGTGCTTTTGGGCGGGGGGGGGGGGTTGTCTGCCCCTATTTTCCTGCAGGGAAGTGGAAATTCGCTTTTGAACTTTGCTCCGGGCTCCAGGCCTGATGGGAAATGCCGAAGGGCTGATTCCGTCAGAAGGAAGCGGGGTGTCCAAATCAGAAATCCCTCCAGCAGCAAAAGCTCCTTTTGTTTTTGGGTACGCCCTCCCTCGCTTTGGGCTGGCTGCCCCACTGTTTGACGAACCGGCCCCCGTCTCTCCTCTGGACACCCCCCTGCTTCCGTAAGAGTGTTGGCAGCAGCTGCTCTGACGTGCCAGCCGCCAGCCTTGTGCCAGCTTTGGGACAGCAGAGGAACAAAAGGTTGGCTTTCTGACTTGTGCCCAGTGGCACGCGGTGGACATTCCTGGCGCATGAGGTGGTCGTGCAGGCCGGAAGTCATCCAGCAGGCCAGCCTGGACAGTGAGAGGACACAACCACAGCGTGGTCCCTCCCAACAGAAAACTCTTAGGCCTTTCTGTCCGTTTTCCCAGCCCACCATTTAAAACTTGCTCTGAGAAAGAATTGCAATGGGAAGAGTGATACGTTGGCTCATTCTGGGTAGGATCCTACAAGAATTTCCCCCCCATCTCTTCAAATTTGGCCAGAATGGGTTTCTCAACATCAGCTCAAGGTCAACTTCTGCAGCATCAATGGAGGCCTCCATCCATCTTTGGCCTGTCTCCTGAAGCTGGTTACTCTCCACTCTTGCTGGCCAGTCCCAAATCCACGTCAGGGTTTCCTTGGTGGTGATTATCCCAACTTCATCGGATCTGGAATGACAGCAAGCCATTTAGATCAGGGGATCTCCAACCTTGGCAACTTTAAGACTTGTGGACTTCAACTCCCAGAGTTCCTCAGCAAGCAAGGCTGGAGTTACCATCCATCCTTTTAGCTGAGCTACAGAGCCTTCAAGGATGGTCCATCCTACCGAACATGAACCTGTGACACCTTCATTGTCTGGGATGAACCGGAGCTCACAAGTGCCAAGAACCTTCTTCCAGAGGTCCAAGCGTTGGCTGTTTTATGCCCTGAAGCTTGTTTTCTTCCTCACGACTGACCAAGACTTATCAGCCTCCTCCAAGGCCCTGCCCCAACACCGGATCGATTGAAGCCCATTACTTCTCCTCTGGACCGTGGCCAGCAGCTCCATTACTTGGCATGGAGCTGGAAACAACCTCAGCCACCGACCCATCAGCGAGCAGCCCTTGCTTCACCCATGGAGATCTTTTGAGGACTCATCAAATGGGGTGGGTGGAGGGGAAGTCACCTAGACGACTACCTCGATTGATTACTCAGCTCCTCTCTCCTTCCTAACAGTGTCCAGCCTCATCCACGCTGCTTAATGAGTGGTTCTCTTCCTCACTTTGTCTCCCTCCTTCCCTCCTTCCCCCTCTCTTTCTCCCCTCCTTCCCTCTCTCTTCTTCCCTCCCCCCTCCCTCTTCCCTCCCTCCCCCTCCTCCTTTCTCCCCCTCCCTCCCTCTCTCCCTTCTTCCCTCTCCCTCCCTCCCTCTCCTTCCATCCCTCTCTCCCCCCTCCCTCTTCTTCCCTCCCTCTCCCTTCTTCCCTCCCCCTTTCTCCCCCTCCCTCTCTCCCTTCTTCCCTCTCTCCCTTCCCTCCCTCCCTCTCCCTTCCTCTCTTCTTCTCTCCCTCCCTCCCCCTCTTTCTCTCTCCCTTCTTCCCTCCCTCTTCTTCCCTCCGTCTCTCCCCCTTTTTCTCCCCCCTCTCCCTCCCTCCCCCTTCTCTTTCTCCCTCCCCCCTCTCTTCTGTCTCTCTCCCCCTCCTTACAGTGTTCAGGCCCGGAGTCTCCACAGAGGGATCAGCACACAAACCAGAGCAAATAAGTAAAGAGAACAAACTGCTGAAGCTTGTCCAACTCAATCAGCCGGGGCCTCCTTCTTCGTAAGGCCGGTTGCATGGAAACGTCACGCCTCATCATGTTTCACATTTGCTGAAGGTCATCTGTGCTCACTCGGGGGTTGTCCCTGGTGATGTCCAGCTGGGCAAGGATGTTGACTTCATTTGGGAAGAGACAAAAGCTTTGTTCTGGGCTACCAGAGAAGAAGTCATTCAAGGAGCCACTAAACCATTGCGTGTGTCCCCCAATTCTTCCAACAAAATTCTTCCACCAATTGTCTACCACCAAGCCAATTGAGAAGAAAGAAAGAAACGAAGACTTCCTGCTAGCTTCCCATCAAAGAGGAACCAAGTCTGGCTTCTTTTTGCTTTTTCTTGATCAGCCAAGGAAGTGAAGTTCTACCACCACTTGCAGGGAATCAGGTGCTCCAGGCCACCGACTTGGTAGTCCAACCTAAACTGGCTGGTCATATTCATCTTGCAACCCAGAGAGTTCTCCATCTCGGCCTAATTCATAGCTTGGTTCTCATTCACAGGAATCTCATTATGGGCTTGCTAGTCCTTCGTGGCTGCTGGTGCTTTTTTTAGAGGGGGAGGAGATGTGGTAGATGGGATTCCCAGTCCTCTCCTTGCTGCAAAAGTTCCTCATCGGGGAAGGAATATTTAAGAGTTAATGCCTGCCTCTTATCCTTGAGTCAAGCCTGATGGTAGTAACCCCCTAGTGAATAATACCATTGGATCAGTTCTATCAATAGCTTTTATTTAGTCTTAACTGAATAAAACCTCCATATTTAGAAGGACTGGGTGTCTAAGGCAGTTTATGAGAAGGGCTGTGGTTTCTTGGCAAGTGAGAACACAATGATGCAAGAAGACCATTGACTCTCTTAGATCTTTTTTCCAGTCTCCCTTGCTTCTTGGCTTCCTTGTCCAGGCAAGTTGGAGTCCTTGCTACATGACAAGCCCGGGTATCATCAGAAATAATTTGGGATCCCCTTCCATGATGCAAGAGGAAGAACTGAATCCCCACCTGCCAAGTCCAGAAATCGCGCCCACTTGGCGAATGCCTGGAAACCCAGCAGATGTTCAGCAAACGCGTGGGTTCCTCTCCAAACGGAGTGGAGGGGGGGGAAGGATAGGGTAGAGCTGCCCAGGGAGAGGCGTCTCTCTCTCTCTCTCAAACAAGAATGGTTTTGTGCAGGATATTCATCTCCAACTTTGCACCTGCTCCCTTTTGCAAAGAGGGAAGTTTGCTGGTTTTGAAGTTGATGGGAATGATCTTCTCAAGGCTAGTCTGGAAAGAATTGTAACTGCAACCCCTTTAAAAAAGAGAGAGACAGAGCCAAAGAGGGCTCTACCTTTTGGAGAGAGTTTAGTGGTCAAACATGGGACCAATGAAAAGAGATTGCCCAAAGGGTGTATGAGAAAAAACCCCAAACGGGAGCAGCCACCATTCTACCACCAATGGTGGACATGTTTACAAGCCCAAAGCTATTGGAGTAAGATAAAGGATTGGCTCATGGAGATTACAGGAGTTAGCTTTCAACTGAGACCAGAGGTCTACTTATTGGGAATAAATCCTGGGGGTATAAGGAAAATAGACTGGTACCTTTTTTTTTTTTTTTTTAATTTGATTTATATGCCGCCCTTCTCTGGAGACTCAGGGTGGCTTACAATGCGTTAAGCAATAGCCTTCATCCTTTTGTATATTTTATACAAAGTCAGCTTATTGCCCCCACAAACTGGGTCCTCATTTCACCTACCTTAGAAAGGATGGAAGGCTGAGTCAACCTTGAGCCTTGGCGAGATTCGAACCTGCAGTAATTGCAGGCAGCTGTGTTAATGACAGGGTGCTTTAGATACATATTACCACTGTGACTAGATTTTGGCACGCGACGCCATCACTAGTCTAGGTTCTCCTCCTTGCGCAGGGGGTTGGACTAGAAGATCTCCAAGGTCCCTTCCAGTTCTGTTCTGACGGATTGGTAGCTATTTATTCGGTGCTCCCTGGAGGAATTTCGTTCTAGAGAACTGTGAGAGGAGTTGCTGCAACACAAAAGGGTGCGTTCTCCGTATTTATACATTTCGGGAGAGGAGGAGGAGAAAGGGATAATCGCACATATGCCAAGATAACAGATGATATAAGCATGAATAGTCCCTAATTAGCAAACCTCGAGTTATTCCCCTGCCCATCTACGGTTACTACCCTGAAGAAAGAGTTGTTGTCTTGAAAAGGAGCGTTTCAGTTGTGTTGCCATGGCAGTTGTGATAAAACGGACTGAGAAACGGAAGATGTCAAGGTCGCGCCAATTAGTTTGGAGTCCTTCTATATTTATATCTGGTTTACACGCTTCCATTCCTCCCAAAGAAAAATTGCTTTTCCTCACAGGAGGTCTCTTGAACCTTCACACGGTCCCTAAGCGACCGTCATAAGTCAAGGACTGCCTGTGTAGTTCTAATCTGCCTGTCAAATTGATTTTCCTAATAGGGTGGACAGGAGGCCAGATCGGTGGTGAAATTCAAGGTTTTTTTACTACCGGTTCTGTGGGCGTGGTGTGGCATGGTGGGTGTGGCAGGGGAAGGATACTGCAAAAACTCCATTCCCACCACACTCCAGGGGAAGGATACTGCAAAATTCCCATTCCCACCCCACTCCGGGGGAAGGATACTGCAAAACCCTCATTCCCTCCCCACTCCAGGGGAAGCATACTGCAAAATCCCCATTCCCATCCCACTCCAGGGGAAGGATACTGCAAAACCCCCATTCCCACCCCACTCCAGGGGAAGGATACTGCAAAATCCCCATTCCCTCCCTACTCCAGAGCAAGGATACTGCAAAATCCCCATTCCCTCCCTACTCCAGAGCAAGGATACTGCAAAACCCCCATTCCCTCCCCACTCCAGGGGAAGGATACTGCAAAATCTCCATTCCCACCTCACTCTGGGGCCAGCCAGAGGTTGTATTTGCTGGGTGTCCGAACTGCTCAAAACTTCCTCTACCGGTTCTCCAGAACCTGCTGAATAGCACCTCTGGACCAGATGCTGGTGGCAGCCCTGTGGAAGCTAGATAGATATGACTGTAGCCTTTAATTCTGTTTCCCCCCCCCCTTTTTTTTTTTTTTATCCTCCAGGAGATGCAGAAACAAATGTAGAAGTTTCCATGCCAGATGTGGTAGAAGCCGAAATTGGGGAAACAGCTGTCATTGACTGTGAGTTCTCGCTCCCAGAGAACAGCAGCTACACTTACATCAACTGGTTTTCTGTAAGTCAAACAAAAAAAATTAGCTTTTTGGGGGGTGGGGGGCAGAGGCTGAAGAAATGTTGGCTTCCGTTCCAAAGGTGGAACTGTATGGAATAGGAGTCTCCAACCTTGGCAACTTTAAGGCTTGAGGACTTTAACTCCCAGAATTCCTCAGCCGGGGTCTCCAACCTTGGCAACTTTAAGGCTTGAGGACTTCAACTCCCAGAATTCCTCAGCCAGGGGTCTCCAACCTTGGCAACTTTAAGGTTTGGCTGGCTGAGGAACTGGGAGTTGAAGTCCACAAGTCTTAAAGTTGCCAAGGTTGGAGACCCCTGGTATGGAAGCTTCTGAGTAACACAGGGTTCTGGGGCAGCCGTGCTGTCTCACCTCTGCCTCCTTCTCCTGTGGGTTTATCTTTTTTGTGATCACGGCTCTCCGTGTTTTTTTTTTCCCCCTTTCTCTCTTTTGCAATCCTAACTTTTGCCAATCTTTTCCGGAGTGTAAAACGGTGCTGGCACCATAAAGAGGTTTGGGTCGTTTCAGAGTTTTATCTTCTTTTATCTTCGGTTCCTATTGATTTTATTGTCATTTCTTCGATGGTTGCGAGCTGGCCAGAGTCACTCCGAGTCGGGCAACATACAAGTTTCTTTTTTAAAAAAAAAAAAAAAAATACTGCTGCTAATAATCATCATTCTGGAAGCGGCAAGCAGGGGAATAAAAATGGGATGACTTCTTAGCTGTTCTAAATTGTTCATTTTAAAAATAAAAATAGCGGGAATTGATCGATTTTAAAGCAGAAAGCAGCTTCTTGGAACCAGAAGTTCAACACTGCCCCCAGATGACAATTTATTTAAAATTACTCTGGAGGAAAATTCTTAGTCCTGGTTTTACAGACGTTTTCCCCCTCCCGGAGGCTCAAGAAAAGCCTCCGGAGCCCGGGGAGGGCAAAAACACCCCCCCTACCCGCCACGGTGCAGGAGGCTGACTACACCACGCCCACCATGGCCACGCCCACCCAGCAACCGAGCAGAGAACCCCTTGCTAAAATTTTTGAAGCCTACCTCTGGTCCTGACCCTCTCCCCTTTCTCTTCCTCACCCCCTTTCTCGGACTTTCCAGGGGGAAAAAATGACACGGAAGAGAATCATCTCCTTGATCCAAGACAAAGAGGACTGGGCAGAAGACCAGTACAGAGACCGTCTGAACATCGCCAAGAATTTCTCCCTCGTCATCAAGAAGGTCACTCCGCAAGATGCCAAGCTCTACATCTGCCAAGTGGGGCTCGGCAGCCTCGGCGTCGGCGAGAACCGGACCAAGCTGCAGGTCTCAAGTGAGTGGATCCAGCCCCACAAAATCCATACCTCAAGTTTGGCAGGGTGGGGAGGTGGATTTGCAAGGAAGGTCCAAGCGATGGAAAGACTCTTCCTTCGGCCACACAACCTGACCTCCGTCTTCATCCTTCTTCTCTTCCAGAAGCCCCGGAACTACCTGAGTTTCAGCTGGCGAAAGATGGATTTCGAGCCGCTGAACCCACCCTTCAAGAGGTAGGGATTGCTCTGTGTTTTAAGAGCTCTGCAGGGTGCTTCACCCCAAAATTTGGACCTCTGTCCATCCCCTGCTCTGAAGGCATCTCTCTTGAGTTTTAATTCATAAGACTGGGATAAATTTGTGGCAGAAATGCTTATTTGGGGACAAGTAGATGTCCTTGGAACAAAGCAGGTATGCACAGAATAAGGGGTTGATATAGTCTGCATAATAAAGGACGCTGTGGCTTAGTGGCTAAGACGCTGAGCTTGTCGATCGCAAGGTCGGCAGTTCAGCGGTTCGAATCCCTAGTGCCGCGTAATGGGGTGAGCTCCCGTTACTTGTCCCAGCTTCTGCCAACCTAGCAGTTCGAAAGCACGTAAAAAATGCAAGTAGAAAAAGAGGGACTATCTTTGGTGGGAAGGTAACAGCGTTCCGTGCGCCTTTGGCGTTGAGTCATGCCGGCCACATGACCACGGAGACGTCTTCGGGCAGCGCTGGCTCTTCGGCTTTGAAACGGAGATGAGCACCGCCCTCTAGAGTCAGGAGCGACTAGCACATATGTGCAAGGGGAACCTTTACCTTTATAGTCTGTATAAGCTGCATAGAAATCAAATCCCTTAGATCAGGAGTGTCCAACTTGGCAACTTCCAAGAACTGTGGATTTCAACTCCCAGAATTCCCCAACCAGCATAGCTGGCTGAGGAATTCTGGGAACTGAAGTCCACAAGTCTTAAGGTTGTTGGACATCCCTGCCTTAGATGATGGTTGCCAAGGGTGGATTTGCCCAACCTTTTCCCCTTTAGCTCTCTAAAGGGCGTTATCTATCTCCAACTTGGAATTTGAACCGGGAACCCATATTAATATCTGAGCTGTCTACCCCTAGAGAACTGCAAGAACTGATCTTGTCAACGTTTCTATTCTTCAGATAGCAACCTGTACTGCCCGCAACGGCTTCCCAGCTCCAAGCATCGTGTGGTACAAGAACAGGGAGGCCCTGCAGCCCAAAGACGAAGGTATGTCCTCCTGTTGATGTTCTCCAAAGGTCACCTCAGACCCGGAGCCAGAAAAGGGCTCACAAGACCATCCAGGAAAAGGAAGGGTCCTTTTCTAAGGTTGGCTGTCAGGTTTCAATGTCGTCTCAAATAAAATAAATTGCATTTCCAAACAAATAGTCTTTGAAGAAATCTTTCATTTTATTAAGCACGACAACCTGTCCCCGATTGTGGCGTAGCCAACTCTGACTTCCTGACCCCAAACCTTCCCTTTCTGTTCCCCAATTCTCTGCGTCTCATTGGCCCTCTTCCAAATCACTCTCCCCATATCTACTACTTCAGCTCCCAGGAATATCCCCCCTCCCATCTCATCTCCTAGGGGATATTATCTTCAGGGAAAATAAGTAGGTGAGAAGTCAAGCGTCCTCTTGCCAGCTGCCCCACTCTTCTCCTTCTTATGTCAGCACTAGAGTAAATGCAGGTTGAAGTGCTGACATCGGCATGTTGTGATCCAAGAAAAATCTCACTGTGTTCTACTATTTCCTGTCCTGTGGGTGAGAACGATGTCCAGGGGAGCCTTGTTTCCCCAACAGAATATGTTTAGTTCTTTGGGGTGGCATATGAGGATGATGGCTTGGTGGGGGCCCATCTTGACTGAAAAGCAAAGAGGTTGAAGCAGGGGTGAAATCCAGCGAATTCTGACAGGTTCTGGAGAACCGGTAGAGGAAATTTTGAGTAGTTCGGAGAACTGGCAAATACCACCTCTGACTGGGCCCAGAAAGGGGTGGGAATGGGGATTTTGCAGTATCCTTCCCTGGAGTGGGGTGGGAATGGGGATTTTGCAGTATCCCTCCCCTGCCAAACCCACCAAGCCACACCATACCCACCAAGCCATGCCCACAGAACCAGTAGTAAAAAAAATTGAATTCCACCACTGGATTGAAGCAACAAGAGTAAGGAGAGCTCCACAGTTGGTGGGTCAAGGAGAAGATGAGATGGAAACCTTTTGACTTGGAGCAGGAGACACCAATGTTTGGACCTTCAGACTCTGTCCAATGGGAATGATGGCTTAATAGTAGGCAAGACTTCCGAATATGACCGATTTGGCTGAAACAAGATTGGCGTCCAATCTTGACAGCTTGAAGACTTGTAGACTTCAACTCCCAGAATTCCCCAGCCAGCATGGGGAATGGGGGATTCTGGGAATTGAAACCCACAAGGCTTAAAAGTTACCACGGTTGGACACTCCTGGGCTAAACCATGGTTACACAAAAGAAGGAACTTCTCCTTGTCTGAATATATGATGCCGTCCTCGATCCACTATCTCAAAAAGGATCGATTCAAAGTCTATGGAGATTCTCATCCAGGTCGTGGTTGTCCCAAAGGTGCTTTTTTTCAAGAGGCAACTGGAATTTCTGGTTTTTCTTTGAAGATGTTTTGCTTCTCATCCAAGAAGCTTCTTCAGCTCTGACTGGATGGTGAGGAAGGAACGAAGGAAGTGAGAAAGAGAAGGAGGGAGGGAGGGAGGGAGGGAGGGAGGGAAGGAAGGAAGGAAGGAAGGAAGGAAGGAAGGAAGGAAGGAAGGAAGGAAGGAAGGAAGGAGAGGGAGGAAAGAAGGAAGAAATGGAAGTCTATGGAGATTCTCATCCAGGTCACGGTTTTCCCAAAGGTGTTTTTTTAAGAGGCAACTGGAATTTCTGGTTTTTCTTTGAAGATGTTTTGCTTCTCATCCAAGAAGCGTCTTCAGCTCTGACTGGATGGTGAGGAAGGAACGAAGGAAGTGAGAAAGAGAAGGAGGGAGGGAGGGAGGGAGGGAGGGAAGGAAGGAAGGAAGGAAGGAAGGAAGGAAGGAAGGAAGGAAGGAAGGAAGGAAGGAGAGGGAGGAAAGAAGGAAGAAATGGAAGTCTATGGAGATTCTCGGCCATCCAGGTCATGATTGTCCCAAAGATGCTTTTTTAAGAGGCAACTGGAATTTCTGGTTTTTCTTTGAAGACGTTTCGCTTCTCATCCACAAAGCTTCTCCAGCTGTGACTTCTTCAGTCAGAGCTGAAGAAGCCTCTTGGATGAGAAGCGAAAGGTCTTCAAAGAAAAACCAGAAAGTCCATTTGCCTCTTGAAAAAAGGGATCGGTTCAATAGGAATCGAACAAGCAGAGGAGCATCCTTGGATTACAACCATCGTTTTCTCCACACCCGATCTCTCCTTCTCCAGCTTGGAACAAGGCTGTTCTCATTGCTTTCTCCGTTGTTGTTTCTTTCCCGCTCCACCAGAAACGGCGATCCACGCCACGGTCATCACGGAATCCAGCGGGCTGATCACCATCCGCAGCATGCTTTCGGCCCGAGTCGCCAAAGAGGATCGCGAAGCTCAGTTTCACTGCCAAGTCAATTATACCCTGATGGGGAAGAACAAGACCGCCGTGTCAGAGAGCTTCAGAATCAACGTTCTTTGTAAGTCTGGGCTCCACACGTGGGTTGGGTCAGGTCCAGGAGTGATATTCACTTACTTTCCCTACCGGTTCGCAAATGTGAGCGCGTGCCCCGTCCACGCATGTTCCCAGCCTCCTGTGTATGCCCTTTGCTGGTGCACGCACCAGGGGTGAAATGCTCCCGGTTTGGACCGGTTCGCCTGATCCGGTAGCGATGGTGGTGGATGGTTCGGAGAACCGGTAGCAAAAATCTCTGCCCTCACCCCACCATGCCCAGCTGAGCCGCACAATCATCAGAGGCTTTTTAAAATTACATTTAAAAGCATTTTTTCCACTTCAGCTGAAAAATGCTTCTAAAAGTTAAAAAAAAAAAAGCCTCCGATGATCGCGCAGCTCAGCTGGGATTGTCAGAGGCTTTTAAAAGCATTTTTTCTACAACCTCTTCGGCCGAAGAGGTTGTAGAAAAAATGCTTTTAAAAGCCTCTGACGATCCCAGCTGAGTTGCCTGATTGTCAGAGAGGCTTTTAAAAGCTTTTTTTTTTTCATCCGAAGAGGTTGTAGAAAAAATGTTTTTAAATGAAAAAAAAAAAAAGCCTCTGCCGATCAGGCAACTCAGCTGGGATCGTCGGGGGCTTTTAAAAGCATTTTTTCTACAAGCTCTTCGGCCGAAGAGCTTGTAGAAAAAATGCTTTTAAAAGTAAAAAAAAAAAAAAAAAAGTTGGCCATGCCCACCAAGCCACGCCCACAGAACTGGTAGTAACAAATTTTACATTTCACCACTGGCACGCGCCTTTCGCATGTGTGCCCAGCCTTAAAAACTTACTTAAATAGGATGGCATAGAGCCGGGGTGAGAGGGAAGAAGACCTGTGATTTCCCGCTACCGAATACAACCTCTGGTCGGCTTCATAAGGAGACTGCAGTTGATTACACTGGGAATTGATGTAGGTAGTCCTCAACTTACGACTACAATAGGGACCGGAATGTCAGTCACACGTCATGTTGGCCGTAAGCCGAGTCACCAGGTCTCTGGACCCGATGGGATGATGGTATTTATCACAGGTCCTAAGTTGAGTCTACCCACTTGTAAGTCGAGTCATGCGATCATACATCCAGTCCCCGTGGCCATGAGTGTGAATCCAGGTTCCCCCACGGTATCAGAAACCGGCAAAAAAAAAAAAAAAAAAACCCTCCTCCCACAAATTGTGATCACATGATCAAATTTAAATAAAATAAATAAATAAATAAATAATAACCACCAAAAACAACCCCGTTGCAACCAGTTATAAATGTGAGCCAGTGCTGCCACCTGCTGTATTGGAGATAAATTGATTTTTTTCATATGCAGACACACAGATATGTGTATGAAAACCAACTAATATTGATTATATTTATACACACAAATACACCACACAGACACACACGTGTGTGTCAAAACACAATGAAAAGAAATACTTGTATATCGATTTATTTCTCCCCAATTTTCAAGATAATGATTTTCCCAAGACAGTTTCCACTGCGTGTAAAATTCAAGATTCTTTTAAAAGTTTTACCTGAAACCTTTCCCAGGGGCCATTCGGTGGTGGCACCTTAAATAAATCATAGGAGCAGATTTGGGGTGCGGAATGAAAACTCGTCGGGGAAATCTGAATATTTTAACTAAACTCTGCATTTCCGGCCTTGCGGATGAAGACGTGGTGGACTTGAAACCCCATAATCCACGGCATCTTATCGCAGAAGAGGAATGGTTTTGCTCTGCTTCTTTTGTAGATGCCACCCAGAACCTGAGTTTCACCCTGGACCAACCGAACCAAGAGTTGAAGGAAGGAGACAACGCGACTTTGGTCTGTGAAGGGGATGGGAATCCACCTCCTGAATACACTTTATTTAAGACGGAGGTGAGCCTCTTGTCCCCATTCCGACTTCCCCACATATCTTGCTAAACCATGGAATGACTAACCATAAGCAAACCAGGTTAAGATTGTATGAATGCAGCCTTCCCAGCTTGAAGAAGCTGCTTATACATGCCAGACACGCCCTGTTGAATGGCTTACCAACTCCTGGTGGAACTGGATCTTGGAAACTTTTTCATGGACACCTACCTGTACTATTTCCTTTTCTCTCTCCCTCTCTCTCTCTCTCATTTATTTATTTATTTTCAAAAAACAAATGATCCAACATAGATCCAGCATGCCAAAAACATGCTGATTTTCTGGCTGTGAAAAATGAAGGGGAGAAAAATTGTATCTGCAATCTAGACATACGTTTATAATATTTTAGGTTTTATGTTTCCTATTTTGTATGTGATGTGAATGTGCCATATGAGAGAGAGCGGGAAGGAGGGAGGGAGGGAGAGGGAGAGGGAGAGGGAGAGAGAGAGAGAGAGAGAGAGAGAGAGAGAGAGAGGTGATAGATGAGAGATAGATAGATAGATAGATAGATAGATAGATAGATAGATAGATAGATAGATAGATGATAGATACCGTGTTTCCCTGAAAATAAGACCCTGTCTTATATTTTTTTGAACCCTGAAATAAGTGCTTGGCCTTATTTTCGGGCAGGTCTTATTATTTTGGGGTGTGTGGAGCAAGATTGGGGCTCCTCTTGCAATCTTGCTTGATTTCCAGCTCTGCATTTAAATATTTTCAGGGATGTCTTATTTTCGGGGAAACAGGGTATATAGAGAAAGGTAGGTAGGTAGATGGATGGATGAATAGATAGATAAATAGATAAATAGATAGTACATAGACAGATTGAGATGAGAGGATAGATGTTAGAGATAGGTAGGTAGGTAGAAGATAGATATAGATAGATAGATAGATAGATAGATAGATAGATAGATAGATAGATAGATAGACAGACAGACAGACAGACAGACAGACAGACAGACAGACAGACAGACAGACAGACAGACAGAGATGAGAGGTAATAGATGAAAGAGGTAGGTAGGTAGGTAGAATATAGATAGAATATAGATGGATGGATGGATGGATATTGAGATGAGAGAGATAGGTAGGTAGATAGATTTATTAAATTTATATGCTGTCCACCTCTCAAGTGACTCTGGGTGGCTTAAAAATGTCATAAAAAGAGAGCTACAAACAGTAAAGCATTAAGTATTCAATAAACAGAATTTAATGAAGTTAAAAACCAGAATGCTGCGAGGTGGGAGGTGGGGTCTCCTTCCTAGTTCCCTAACACCCCTCTCTCGCCTCAAACAGGACTCGCAGTACTCGTCCCCAGACGGGAAGATGTTATTTCCCAGCGTCATGAGAAACGACAGTGGTCTCTACTGGTGCAAAGCTCTGGATTTGCACACCCTTGAGGAACTAATCGCTTCGGTGGATCTGACGGTCAACTGTGAGTAGCTCTCCTGGTGCTCGTTTCTGATTTCATAGGACACGGGGACAAAACGAGCTTCTTGCTAGGAACTTCCAGTTTCAATTCCAAATTGTGCCCCCTTCCTTCACCCAGAGATACACTCATGGGGTTCCAAGGTTATTGTAGGCTGTAATGAGAGGATTTGAAAAGTCTTTTTTAAAAAATTCTAATTAAAGTTAGTCTGGGGGTTAAGCCTGTTTCTCTCCTCCAGACCTCGACGTGCCCACCATCTTCCCAGCTGGACCCCAGCAACCAGCAGAAGGAGAAGACCTGGTCTTGACCTGCTCCACCACAGGATCCGGACCTTTGAAATTCCAGTGGCAGAAGGTACTTTTGGTGATGGCGTTGCCCAGAGGGGTGGGTAGGCAACTTCGGGAGAAAGGTGGGCCGTAGTTGGCAATCATGGGGGTGCAAGATAGGTGCATTTTGTGGAGGACGGGAGGAGGTGGTGGATTGGAAAAGGAGAGAAAAAGAGAGAGAAAATTCTCAGGAGGGATGGAGCTAAAAATGCTAAGGAAAGGGGACCACAGGGTGATTTATTTTATTTACATTCTAGAAAGGGAAGCTCATTGCAGACGGTGCGGTCCTGAATTTGACTTTCATCACCTATGAGAAAATGGGCAACTACACCTGTGTGGTGACAATGCCAGACTTCCCCGGTTGGGTGCGCTCCCGACACATTTTTATTGCTGTTCGAGGTAGGCACGGTGGGGCACCTGGTAGCCCTCACCCTCTTCTCCCTTGAGCACTCCTGAGACCATCAGGCAGTGCCCAACATCTGCCCTTTCTCCCCTCGCAGCAAAGCCCCAGAAGGTGCATCTGGAGCAGAATCTAGGCGTGCGGGAAGGGGAGGTGGTGGATCTGACTTGCAGCTTCTACTCAGTGCCTCGGATGAACATCTCCTGGAGTACAAGCAACGCCACGGTAAATAGCAATAGCACTTAGATTTATATACCGCTTCATAGTGCTTTTTACAGCCCTCTCTAAGCAGTTTACAGAGTCAGCCTATTGCCCCCAACAATCTGGGTCCTCCCAGATTACCTCCTGGGACTGCTGGTCATCATTTCTTGTCTTTTTCCTATTTTTAAATATTTCCTATTTAAAAATAATAACAACCGCCTCACCCACTGTTGAATTCCTCTCAACAAAATAGGAACTGTGCCATCTTTTTCTTTTTTTAAAGGTACATACATCCAGACGGAAAAACCACTACAATAGCACTCTCTCCGTGCTGGTCACCAAGGAAATCCTTAAATCGGGTCTCAACTGCACTGGTGAAAACGAGTTGGGGTCAGAAAACCAGCACTTCCCACTGTGTAAGTGGTTTCCCCCCCTCTCCCCTTTGACTCTCCCCTTTGTGAGAAAAAACATTTACACTGTTTGCCAATCGACTTGTAGGGAACTCGGGTTCTAGAGCAAGGGTGTCCAATCTTGGCAACTTTAAGGCCTGTGGACTTCAACTCCCAGAATTCCCCAGATGGAGTTGAAGTCCACAGGTCTTAAAAATTGTCAAGATTGGACCCACCTGCCATAATACATTCTGGCTGGGGAGTTCTGGGAGTTGAAGTCAGCAGTGAAATCCACCTTACCTTCGCTACTGGTTCGGGAACGGGAGTGCGGGTACGCTATGCAAATGCGCCTCTTCTGCAAATGCACAGAGGGTCAAAAATGGGACGTAATGATGTCCCGGCGGGTGGGCGGAGCCTCCTGCCACCAGCGCTACCGGTTCGCACGAGCCGGATAGATCCAGCCAGATTTCACCACTGGTTGAAATCCACAAGTCATAATGTCAACTTGCAAAGCTTTCAAGTTGCCATGAGCAGGAGGGAGGGAGAACTGAAGTGAATTCCATACATTCTTCCTGACCGCAATCAGAAGGAGGGTGTTAGGTTTCACAGCCAGCCAAAGTGGTTAATTGGAGAATGTGATTTATGACATGGCCAGAGAGGAGGGGAGAGACAGGGTCATAGGGGAACGTAAATCTGCGTGGGATCAGTCCTAACTGCATCCGAGTATTGGCGGAATGTTGCTCCTAATAAATTACTATATTTCCTTTGAAGTTTGGATCATGGCTCATGAATTAATTAGGGCATCTTTCGGAAACTTGACACATAAAAGTTGTCAAGTTGTTGGACACTCCTGTTCTAGAGCATGCACAGACTGCCAGAAGCATCTCCGGCTTTCCAAAATAAAATTCAGTTTCAAAAAATGGCCAGAGTCTCGCATGAACTCGCAAAATTTCGAGATCCGGGAAAGGGCAAGGACCAGGATACACTGTTCAGCCCAAGATTTGTTCCTGGTTGTTTCTTTTTTTCCCTCCAATCCCACCTTTTGCGTTATTCCACCAAAAGTTTGCAACCTCTCCTTCCCGAATCAAACTAGCGAAAAGGCAGTTTCCCGAATGAACTCATGTCTCTGAGTTTATACATGAGGTTGCAACATCAGCAGACGAAATACACCGGCTTGAGCTCGTCTGCCGAAGCAGAAAAGAAACTAAAAGTAAACAAGGTTGAAGGGGTTTGCAAACGGGGGCTCTCTGGAGGTGTTGATGGCTCAACAAGTTTACTCAACGTGTCTCTTCTTCCTTTCAAGGGCTGAAAACCAAAGAGCATCCTGACAAAACGGGTAAGTGCTTCTCTGTTAAGTTAAAAGTTTCCCTGCACATACATGCTAGTCGTTCCCGACTCTAGGGGGCGGTGCTCATCTCCGTTTCAAAGCCAAAGAGCCAGCGCTGTCCGAAGACGTCTCCGTGGTCATGTGGCCGGCGTGACTCAACGCCAAAGGCCCACGGAACGCTGTTCCCTTCCCACCAAAGGTGGTCCCTATTTTTTCTACTTGCATTTTTTACCTGCTTTCGAACTGCTAGGTTGGCAGAAGCTGGGACAAGTCACGGGAGCTCACCCTGTTACGCGGCGCTAGGGATTCGAACTGCCAAACTGCCAGCCTTCTGACTGACAAGCTCAGCGTCTTAGCCACTGAGCCACCACGTCTCCTTTCTCTGTTAGCCACCATCAAAAAAAAAAATGTAGCAGGAACTTCATTGCAACTGCCATTTTGGCTTTGGGGGCACCTTCCCTGCAGATGTCCCGTTTGTAACTCACAAAAGAGGCTTTCGTGCAGAATTTTGCATGCCGGCCGGGGAATTCTGGGAGTTGAAGTCCGCATATCTTAAAAAGTTGTCGAGGTTGAAATACGTCGCAGGAAGTCCTCGACCTACGACCGTAATGGAGCCTGCCGATCAAGGTCAAAAGTCACGCCAGTTGTAAAAAGAGGTCATGCAGGTGACTAACTCGATTTTGTGACCTTTTTTAAGGTGGTCACTAGGCAAACACCATGGTTGTAAAGTCACTAAGCAGATGCAACGGTTGTTAAGTGAACCAGTAGCTTGCCGTGGGCCGGTTTTGCCAAAGACAAGCCAGTGTTGGTTCCATCGTTAAGACACAGTTGCACAACTGGGGGATGCTGCAAACAGCTATAGACGCAGGCTAGTTGCCTTGCGACCAACATGCGGTCACAGGACGAGGTAGGGCAGCTGTCGGAACGTTGGAACTAGGACATAAGTACCCCTGGGAGGGTCTGACATAACTTTGAATGATTGTTAAATGACTAGTAAAAAGTTGAAGACTTTCTGTACTCTACACCAGCGGTCCACAACCTTTCCAGGTGGCAGCCTGGCCAAAAGGGGCACGAGTGACAGGCGCACATATGTGCACAGCTCCATTTGTGCGAGCGGCACGCGCGTACCCTCCACTCACGCGAATGGAGCTTCGTGCACGAGTGAAGGGTGACTTGTACTCGCATGCGAAGCTCCGCTCGCACGAGCGGCAGGGACTTGCACTTGTGAACGAAGTTCCACTAAGCCTAACTCGGTAGTGGGACCCCGTGCTCTAGACACAAAGCCTGAGCCCTTCGTGACCCGACTGAAGTCAATCCATGCCAGGGTTGCAATTGACACAACTTTCATGCAGTGTCAATGGCAAGAATCCCATCTGGCTGCCCATTTTGGAGAGGTTCTTGAGCGCCCCCTGGGACATCTGATACGCAGGAGACCTCAGCAGGGCTCCTTTCCCGAATGCTGCCCCTAGTTTCTGTGTCGCGCGGAACCCCGCCAAGAGCGTCTGTTCCGTTCCATCTCCGCCTCTTTTTCTTGCCAGAGACCATAACGCAGGAGAGCAAAGGGGTGATCATCGTAGCAGTCATCGTCTGCCTGCTGCTGTTCGCCGTCCTGGGGGCCGTCCTTTACTTCCTGCACAAGAAGGGCAAGCTGGCTTGCGGGCGCTCCGGCAAACAAGAAATGTGAGTCAGGAGCGTTTCTTGGGAAAATCCCCCTTTGCCCCTCCGTCCGAGTCCACACGCTTCCCAATCTCATCGCACCCAGCAACGGCTGGCTTCTGAATGCAGAGGAAAGCGGGTGGGTGGGTGGCTTGATCGGCTTCTGCTCCCCTTGTCACCCCCAGCCCCAAAGCAGCAATCAGGAACCTTCATCTTCCCCTTAATCCCTAATGGACTGTGGGGATGGCCTTGGCACAGGAGGGAAAGTCACAGCCTACACAACTCTCGTCCCAAAGTGGGAAGCGTGGGAAGCATCAACCGGAGGGGGAAAGGGAAAGTAGAGGAATACTTTCAGACTTACAAAACTGATGATAGCCCTTCAGAGCGGTCCAGACAAGAAGCACCAATCGTGTGTACAACCTTTATTGTAAGGTTACTGCAACGGAATAGCAATAGCCCTTACATACCACTTCACAATGCTTTACACCCTTCTCTAAGCGGTTTACACAGTCAGCCTATTGCCCCCAACAATCTGGGGTCCTCATTTTATCGACCCTAGAAAGATGGAAGGCGGAGTCAACCTTGAAAATCTTGCAAGTCTGAAAGTGCTTTCCCCCATAACTAGAGAGGGTCCTTCTGAAATGCTTCCCGCCTGTTTCTCCTTCTGTGGACCGAGATACCTTTCGCATGATGGTTGTTTAGTCTGCAATTCTTCCTCCTTCCGTCTCCCAAGGCCGTTCCCACAGGCCTCTACATAACCCAATTGAGCAAAAGTGCTCCTTGTGGATCTTTTCATCTGGGTTAAGCAGCTCTGCTCCCTCACGGAAGAAACAGGGAGCAGAGACAAAGAGTTCCCATTCCACTCTGACCTGCAGCATGCGCCCCTCCCCTTGCAACCCCCCCTTTCCCAGAGCCCCATTTGGATCTGTCTCAACACTGTCACACTCCTCCCTTCCTCCTCCTCTTCAGCACGAGGCCCGAAGCACATAAAGACGAGATTGTAGTTGAAGTAAAATCAGATAAACTTCCCGAAGAGGCAGGTCTTCTCCAGGGTGCCAACGGTGAGAAGAGATCGCCAGGTGACCAGGTAGGCAGCTCCTGCAGCTGGAAGGGTGGGAGGGGGGGTTGCTTTCCTGCAGTGTCCATCTTTTGTATATCCTGGGAGGGCCCAACTTTCATCCATCCTCCCTCCAGACCGGTGGCACCCTTCGGGGCGCAGATGGGTTGTCAGCAAACAGTTCCTTCTTAATGGACGGGACCCCCTTTTCTCGTCCTCGGCCAAATCGGTGGCCTTCGGATGTCGACTTAATTTATTTACTATTAAATTTATTTGCCGCCCGTCTCGCTACAAAGCGATTCTGGGCAGTTTACAGCATTAAAAGAACATTAAAACCGTCCGCCATAAATATTCCTAACCCAATAAAATGACAATACCCATCAAAGTACAATCTTGCCCCATTTATCCGAGACCCAAACACCTCATTTTTTCCATTGCAGCTCACTTTAGTTGCATCGAGGCTTGGGTGCTACTGGTCAATTTAATACATAAAGTAGTCCTCAACGTATGACCACAATTGGAACCAAAATGTCCATTGCTTAAGCAAGGCAGTTAACGTCCCAATTTCGGGACCGTTTTGGCCACTGTTTTTAAGCGAATCATTGCAGTGGTTAAATGGATCATGGAGTCATTAAGCGAACCGGGCTTCCCCCCTTGGCTTTGCGTGTCGGGAGCCAGCTGGGAAGGTCGCAAATGGTCATCACGTGACCCCAGGACGTTGCGACTGGTGTAAATAGACGCCGATCGCCGCGCCTGAATTTTAATCACAGCTGTGATGGTTGTGAGCGCAAAAACTGGTTGGAAGTCACCTGCTTCAGCACGACTGCAACTCCGAAGAGAGGCTAAACGAATGGTTAAGTTCAAAATCACTTATAGCAGTGATGGCGAACTTATGGCGCGCGTGCCAGAAGTGGCATGCAGAGCCATCTCTCCGGGTACGCGAGCCGTCGCCCGTTGGCTCTTCCGGGTTCCGGTGCACCGGCCAGCTAGTCTTCACGCGGATGGGAGCGCTGGAAACCAGAAGAGCAGCCGCCTAGTGCGCATGTGTGCATGCACGCACGTGCCGGAAACCGAAAAGTTAGCTGCCTGGTGCGTGTGCACGTGCTGGGAAGATGATCTTCCGGTTTCCAGTACACACATGCACACCAGCCAGCTAGTGTTCGTGTGTCCATGCGTGCGGGAAACCGGAAGACCACCGGAAACCCGATCATCTTCCCAGCACGTGCATGCGCACCGGGCAGCTATCTTTTCGGTTTCCGGCATGTGTGTGCATGCACACGAGCTCCCGTTTCGGCACCTGGCGCCGAAAAGGTTCGCCGACACCGACCTATAGAGCGTGAAGCACTTTTCTCCGTCAGCGTCAAGCCCAGGGTTTGTCAACCTTTTGGCAACTTGTAAAGCGTGTGGATTTCAACTCCCAGAATTCCCCGATTCTATCATGCTTAGCCAGGGAATTCTGGGAGCTGGAAGCTCACATGTCTTAAAAAGTCACCCAGGTTTGAGCATTATTTATTCTCGCTCAATCTCTCATTGGGGGTGGGGGGCGCAGTGTTTTTCCCGACCGTCCCATCGGCATCTCTCAACAGACGCCGACTCTGCAGGCAGGATCTTTTGCTTTGCGATCACAAAATTTATTTATTATTTATTTATTTATTAATCAAATTTCTATACCGCCCTACTCCCGGAGGACTCAGGGCGGTGAACAGCCAAGCTAAAATACAGATAATACAAACATTAAAAGTCCCTTAAAATTGTTAAATATTTTGGCCGAAACACAGATTAAAACACCCAATTTATAAAATCAAACGAGTTAAAAATTCAAAAGAGGAGAGTTAGGCCAGGCCAGCCTGCTGAAATAAAAACGTTTTGAGAGCACGACGAAACGTGCGCAGGTCCGGGATCCTCCGTATCTCTGGGGGGAGCTCGTTCCAGATGGTAGGTGCCTCCACAGAGAAGGCTCTCCCCCTGGGGGCCGCCAGTCGACACTGTTTGGCCGACGGCACCCTGAGAAGCCCCTCTCTATGGGAGCATACTGGTCGGTGAGAGGCTATTGGTGGCAGAAGGCGGTCTCGTAAATACCCCGGTCCGATGCCATGGAGCGCTCTAAAGGTGGTAACCAAAACCTTGAAGCGCACCCGGAAGATCACCAGGAGCCAGTGCAGCTCGCGCAGGAGGGGGGTCACATGGGAGAGCCACGCCGCTCCCATAACCACCCATGCGGCCGCGTTCTGGACCAGCTGGAGCCTCCGGGTGCTCCTCAAGGGGAGCCCCATGTAGAGAGCTCCTACTTTTCTGCAGTCAGGGCATTTCACCCTGGCTGGGTATTCACAGGACAGGTTGAAAAGCTGGCCTTTTTTTTTTTTTGCCCACCGTGAGGTGTGGGGAGGGGGTTTCTTTTAGGGCTGTGCTGTGGGAATCCAGGCGGTATGGTTTCTCTACCCTACAGGGTGCAAACGCAGGTTTGACGTTAGATCAGGAAACGGGTTAAGCCCATCCCGCAGACGTGCCTCGCTTCAGCATCTCCCTCGGACTGCAGCTTCACTGCTTCTTTTGAACCCAGAGCCGGCTTTGGCACCTTCTGTCCTCTCCTTGCCAGTGAAGGAAGAGCGGGGTCGTTCGCCAGAGTCCCCAAAATATCCAGCATGTGGTTGTTTGTTGTTGTTGTTGTCGTTGTTGTTTTGGGCCCTGCCTTGAAGCTTCTCACTTGCTTTCGTTCACACAACTGCTCCCCTGTGCTAGCCACCTAAGAAACGGGCGAATCGGGATTTTTCTTTTTTTAAAAAAAAAATAATAAAATAAAATAAAAAGGCATGCTTTTCCTGGATCCTAACGCAAGATCTTCCTCTCTTGGCTGTCAAAAGGGAGAGAAATACATCGATTTGAGGAACTGAAGAGAAAGCTGGCCGATTTCTTCGAATTTTTTCTCCTGCCCCCCACGCCCCCCCCACCCCACTTAAAACATTCACCCCACATCCCGTCATTCAGACACGCAAATAAATCAACAACGCACGGAAAGGACCCAGTACGGGATATTCTGCAATCTTGCCTTCTCTTGTCTTTTCAAGGAAGTTGTGATTATTATTTTTTTTTCCCCAAAGAAGACGACAAGGAAAAGAAAAGGCGGTTTGAGGCGTTGTAACTTCACAGCATTTGTGTTAAAGAGGCAGACCTGTGCCGTTCTCCGTGTTATGTTGTTATGTGTTTGCATTCCGGGTTTTCGAAAAAGAAGGGAGCAAAAGGTTTAAAGTTGGCACAATTTTAAAAGTACTGGCCGAAAAGCCAGTCATCGGATGAGAATGAAAACTTATTACGCTGTTCTTTTTTTAACGTCCAATTTGTAAATCTGGAGCACAGGATAAATGGGTAAAAGAGGAGGTTTTGTTTCCAGTTAAGGATGTAAATCGAAATGTTCGTTTAAAAAAAAAAAAAGCATGTCAAAGATGGGAGAATGGCTGAAGTTGAACGGAAGACGTCGAGTCTCAAAAGTGAAAAACGAAAAAGCACATTTGAAAGTTTTTGTTTAAGGACGCTCGCTGGGGAATTTGTTCGGTGAATAAGTGAAATGTTCTTTCCATGGTTCTTGAGTTAGGATAGGAACAAGGCAATACTTTTCAAACTTGGCAACTTTTAAGAACTCTGAAAGTTGAAGCCCGCACGTCGTAAAGTCCCCAAGTTTGAAAAACGCCGGAATAAGGGAATATTATTTTTTTTTTTGTACAAACTGTACAGTGGCACATTCTTATCAGAGATCTCCAGCTAATCCCCTCTATTCCTCCCAGCCTCAAAGAAATCCCTCCCTGCTCAAGTCTGCAGCTCCTGCAGTATTTTTTGCTAAGACAGCTGGGCAGTGCCCACTTCTCCCTCGGCTGCAACGAGAGAAAAATGGGAATTGGAGACGGGATTCTTGGGTTTCTGTCCAGCTGAGACCCTTGGAGGAAGACGATTAAGCAGCTGCCACTGCCGGAGACCAAACACAGAAGACGATGTGTTTAGATCAGAGGTCTTCAAACTTGGCAGCTGTAAGACTTGTGGACTTCAACTCCCAGAATTCTCCAGCCAGCATAGCAGAAAATTCTGGGAGTCCACAAATCTTACAGCTGCCAATTTTGGGGACCCCTGGTTTAGATGCTCTGGTGTGCAGATGGTCTTGAATGTCTCAGAATTTCTCCTTGCTTGGAATGGACAAGATCCCTACATGGAAATCAACTCAAGCTTTTCTTTCTTTCTTCCTTTCTATTTTTCTTTCTCTTTGCTTGGAATGGACAAGATCCCTATGTGGAAATCAACTCAAGCTTTTCTTTCTTTCTTTCTTTCTTTCTTTCTTTCTTTCTTTCTTTCTTTCTTTCTTCTTTCTTTCTTTCTTTCTTTCCTTCCTTCCTTCCTTTCTCTCTCTCTCTCTTTTTTTCCTTTCTCTTTCTCCTTCTTTCCTTCCTTTTTTCTTCTCCCGGGATCTCCTGGCTGCTGTTTCCTATTTTTACTTTTCAGAAATTTGAGGCTGGGCTGGAAAGCGCCTATATAGCAGGGGTGTCCAGCTAAAGACTTGTGGACTTCAAACTCCCAGAATTCCTTGGCCAGCATTCTGGGAATTGAGGGTCCACGGGTCTTAAGAACTGCCAAGATTGGACAACCTTACCATATAGTAAATACCTTGCTTGAAAATACACCCATATGGTTAAAAAGGGTTAACCCCCCAAAAATGTGAGGGGCTGGTGCACGTTTTACCTGCACATCAGGCGATGCCAGAATGGAAAGCTCTCGTTGGAGATATACATATATTTTTCGTTGACATGTGTGTAAATTTAAGAGTGTCTTGAGTTGCAGGGTTATATATATATATATGTATATATATATAAATGAAAAATAAAGAAGCTAAAGAAGTCGTCAAGAATGGCCTCTTGTGTACATTGTGTGATTGAAAAAGGGAAATCTCGGGGAGCGATTTTGGTTGTTTTTAAATCAGCTGTGCTAAGAGGAGCGAGTAAGGGGCTTCTCAGGGCACCTGTGTCTGTTCGTGAGGAAGGGGGCCTCACTCTCATTATCAAGCAATGCACACTGGACAAAAGCTTGACTTTTGTATTCACAAGCCAAGTCTAGACAGAGTTGTTCAACCACAGGAACTTTAAGGTGCGTGGACTTCAACTCCCAGAATTCCCCAGCCAGCAAAACTTATGGACTTCAACTCCCAGAGTTCCCCAAACCAGTATGACTGACTTGAGGGATTCTGGGAGTTGGAAGTCCACAAGTCTTCAAGTTGACAAGTTTGGAGACTCCTGCTCTAGAGCCAGGGGTCTAATTTTCATTGATGTGGAACTTCTGGAAAACCCATTTTTGGGAGATCCCCCCCATAAAATCGGGGTGCCCCTACGAGACTTAACTTGGTACAAGGGGTCCCCTATCACAAGAATTGACATTGACATCAAACAAGCCGTGTGCTACAACAAAGAAATTTATTTAAAAATAAAACTTTTCCTTTTGTTTCTTTTTTTTTTTTATCGACACACATGAAGTTCCCTAAAGGCCCCCACCCCTCCCCACCAAGCTCTTCAGTCGGCCCCTTACCAGAATGAAAAATAAAAAATAAATAACATTAGTATAACCTCTAAAACATTAACAATGCATCTGCAAAACGAAAAACAAAAACCGAGGACTTTAGCCCAAATGAATCTTAAAGCTCGGCTATTCTGTAAGAATATTTACCTTCTGTTCTTACTCTTTACATGTCTGAAAGGATTAAATACTGCTAATATATTTTTTTTTTATATTAATGATATTATAACTTTTTAAAATAGTCAGTGAAAATCTGATTTTTTTTTTAAACACCAATATTACATTGGTTCTCAACCTTCAGGAGAAATAAAGCTACTTATTATTAACCACTCTTTCCTACCCAACAAAGATAATTTATAATTTAGTGTAACCTCTCCCCGGATTGCAGTTTTAGTCCTAAAACACGGGAACTCTTGACCACTGGATGGGAACGCCATCCAATGTCATCCATGATTAATTCCAAAAATTTGCTGCAAGCTACACATAATCTTCCTCAATGCGACTGCATGTTTAGGCCGTAGGGAGGTGACACTTCTAAGGAAAGAGATCCACTGTGAACCCAACAGGCACTGAACATTTAATCCACAGGAAACTCCTTGTCCACACCCACACACACACACGCAAGCAAGAAATGAATGGAAACGTCCAACGCAGTGCTCAAGAGGCAATGCTAGTCCACCATCTCTGCCCCTTTCAGTTGGCCAAAGGCAACAAAATACTCCCCAAATTGGCCCGAGGCAGGTTCTGGCCAAGGATGTCCAACCTTGGCAACTTGGAAGTCTTGCGGTCTTCAACTCCCAGAATTCCCCCAGCCAGCTAGGGAATTCAATTCTAGGAACTGGAAGTCCACAGTCTTGTGGTTGCCAAAGTTGAACGCTCCTGTTCCAGACACACCCTGAAGGAGGCCAACTGGATTTTGCTTCCGGGCCGATAGACCGTTTCACGACGGAAACCAGTGATGGAAGAGTTGGGGTCCCCGTAGCTACGTTAAAAAGTGGTCCAGCAGCACTCCATGGCCTTCAGGTACAGCCTAGGGCAGGAAACACCGGCTTTTCGTTGTTAGTAATGAAGAAGCTTTAAGAGAAGAGAGCTAGTTGTGACTTGCTCACGCTAGTTGGTGGCCAATCGTTGGCTCCTTCCTGCCATGCTATGATAACACCCAAGGAGGAGCTCCGGGGCTCTGCAGTCAAGTTTCAAATCTAGTTTCAGATTCATCCTTGGAGAGAACAGCGTTTTCCCTATTGAAAAGGCACTATACATTTGGCTTTCTGTAAAATAAGTCAACATTCCCCCCCCCCCACAAAAATTAAGAGATGGAGGAGGAAGGAAGGAAGGAGGGAGGGAGGTGGGGTGGATGAAAGTCAAATGTAAAAGCAGCAGGGAACACGATCCCAAGAAGTATTTTTTTGCCCTACTGCTTGCTGGATTGTGACATTCATGGGGTTTCTAAAGAAACACACACTTCCCCCCTGCCAAAACAAAAAAAAAATGTCCTTGTGAAATTTAAGACGGGAAAAGAAATATGAAAGGAACGCACGCAGGGGAATCTGGTCGGCTACGCAGCATGGCGGTGTTGGCTCTGCTCTCGTCTAATCCATGGCCTGGCACCCAAGGGAAAGAAAATGCCTTTACTTGTGAGGACGTGGGCTGACCCAACACAAAGATCTCACTTCCGAGCAAGGAGTGTCGACAACAATCCCCCCCCCCCAGAATCACACCAAAAGCTGCTTCAGTTTTGCAAAGAACTCGAGAAAACTTGACTCCTTGAACTGACCCAGATTTAACCACCATCCTGGAGAGAAACGGAAAAGAGTTCCACTGCTTTTTAAAGGGGGGGCGGGGGGGGGAGAAGGAAGCAAAGCCACTGCAACTTTAAAAAAATAAAGTAATAGTAACAAGTGTTGGAAGGGACCTTGGAGGTCATCTAATCCAACCCCCCCCCTGCTCATGGAGACCTGCACTAGGGATTCGAACTGCCGAAGTGCCGATCGACAAGCTCAGTGTCTTAGCCACTGAGCCACCTAGTCAGGCTTAAGTTCTCCTTGCAGCAGGGGGTGTAGAATTCCCGCTTCTAGGTGCCATCACCATCTCCTTCGCAGAGTCCTCTTAAGATCAACCATTTTATCTGGAGTCACCTGCAGGCAGGAAGATTGGACTGGCCTCACCCAACGTCCAAGGGGGTTGGGTGAGTGGGGGGGGCTTGGAGCTCCCCCATGAGGTCTTGGCCATCTGGTCAGTGCCTTCTGCTACCCAGAGAAGACCTTACACCTCTCCAGTTAGAAAACATTTATTCCACACAAACTCTCTTCTCCGGCCTCTTTAGGATGAAAGCGTCCTTAAATTAGCGAGGAGGAATTAATGCTATTTTTAAAAAAACCACGGAAGCTGATCATGCAAGGGGCCTCAAGATCTCCACTTTCATGCCAGGGTAACATGCTCTCGCCCTGCAGGTGGGCACAGAAAACTAGGGAAGCAGATGAGGAAAGAGGAAAAAGAGGGGAGGGGAAGGGGGGGGAGAGAGAGAGAGAGAGAGAGAGAGATGCTTGCTGACTTTTCCCTAGAAAACCAAAACAGCTTCGTCGTATCTCTTCCCTGAGTACCCAGGAAAAGTAACATCAAAAGCTTAAGCCAGGGAGTCACAAAGTCAGGGTTTTATGGACAATGGGCTTTCCAACAATCACACTTTCTTTTGTTCCTGATATAATAGGCCGGGGGGTGGGGAAAGAAGAGTTTTGTCTTTTATGCTGTTCCACAAATGCCCGACCCCCAACATGGTTGCATTTTTACTACTGAGCAGGTAAAGAGGTTCCAGGGGGTGCTACATACACTCATTTTTAAGTGTCTAAGGGACCATGCTTGCGCTTCACTTTTTAATTTAAGAGTTTTACAGGTGAGTTGAGGGGATGTGGAAGAGCCTGCTAAGGTGGGCAGCTCTGTGGACCATCCGTTACATCAGGAACATTCAAAGAGGCAGCTGCCGCGGCCCAACCCAGCATGGGTAACTTCGAAGCAGAAAAGGTTGGGAGGCTGCAAAGGTAGCCTCCCGCCCAAACACCTTCCCCAATCCAATTGAGAGCCGTCGGCGTCTACCACGCCGCGGGATCCAGTGTGTGGCGAAGAGCATCGGGAAGAGGCCGGCTTCCGAAGGAGAGCGCTGAACGTGACGGGAGGAAGGGAAGAGAGGAGGGTGGGAGGGGGAAAGGAAGGCGTCGAAACGTCTGGCTTCATCAAGAATCTGTATCCCACAGCAGAGGGTCCGGAAAGCCTGAGCCAAAACATACAGCAGCAAGGAGGCCCCGCGTGTAGTACCCCATACCACCAAGGATGGGATGGGGTGGGGTGGATGGGAGATAACTTCAGCATCTTGGCCTCCGGTTGGATATTCACAGCACGAGACAAGTTGACCAAACCCTTCCCCGTATTCTTAACGGCAAAGGAAACGAAACGGGTGACCGGTATATCCAAAGTTTTAGCAGGTCTGTTCTCTCCAATCAGAAAAGTGCAAGGGGGGTGGGGGGAGGGAAGTGTTGGATGGGCGGGCGAAGAGAGGAGGACCCAAAGAGGTACATGAAGACTGTCTGAAGACACACACCTATCTGCTCCGTTTTCACGCCACTCGGAAAACACCTGGACTTGCACAAAAACCCTGACGACCGAATCTCGGCAGAGGCAGGCCTGGCTTTGCAGGGGAATCCCTCCAGGAGCCTTTACTCAACTCCAGGCCGATGCGGGCAAGAGACTGCCCGGGCAGGTGGACGAATGCACGGGGGCTCCAGGTAGGGCCGAGAGAGAGAAAGAGAAAGGTGCTATGTGGCCACGTGCGTGGGGGAAGAAACGGAGACAAATTCCCGGAGAATATTCTTGGCCATGTCAATGTTGTTGTGGGCGATGAGTAGGGCTTTTTGGATGTCCTGATATGCGTAACCTTGGCTCATGAGGTTCTCGATCTCGGAGGAGAGCTGCGGGGAGGTCACAGGGACCAGTCCTGCTCCGCTAGCCTGCAGGCAGCTGCCTGGCTTCCGTTCAGAGTTTATTCTCCGAGGCAAAGGTTTCGGGGGCCTCTCGGGAACCTGGGAGACGTCCGAGGCATCTGCAAGAGAAAGAAGCAGCACGTGGCTAAGAGGAAAGGATTTGGAAGCTCTTCTGGGGGCAGGTCTACCAGCTATGTTCCTTGGTGGTGATGCTCCTTTCTGGCCGTTAACCTTCAGATTTTCCAAAGCACCGGAAGGCAGGACGAGAAACAATGGATGGAAACTAATCAAGGAGGGAAGCAACCTGGAATTAAGGAGAAACTTCCTGACGGCGAGGACAATTAACCAGTGGAACAGCTTGCCACCAGAAGTTGTGGGTGCTTCATCACTGGAGGCCTTTAAGAAGAGACTGGACAGGCACTTGTCTGGAATGGTACAGGGTCTCCTGCTTGAGCAGGTGGCTGGACTAGAAGACCTCCAAGGTCCCTTCCTATTCTATTCTGATTAATTAATTAGATCGTCCAAAGGGGCTTTTTTTCAAGAGGCAACTGGACTTCCTGGTTTTTCTTTTGAAGACGTTTCGCTTCTCATCCAAGAAGCTTCTTCCGTTTTTCGGAGCTGAAGAAGCTTCTCGGATATGAGAAGGGAAACGTCTTCAAAGAAAAACCAGAAAGTCCAGTTGCCTCTTGAAAAAAAGCACCTTTGGCGACAACCTATTTATTTATCTATCATCTATCTATCTATCTATCTATCTATCTATCTATCTATCTATCTATCTACCTACCTACCTACCTACCTATCTATCTATCTATCTATCATCTATCTATCTATCTATCTATCTATCTATCTACCTACCTACCTACCTACCTATCTATCTATCTATCTATCTATCTACCTACCTACCTACCTACCTACCTATCTATCTATCTATCTATCTATCATCTATCTATCTATCTATCTACCTACCTACCTACCTACCTACCTACCTATCTATCTATCTATCATCTATCTATCTATCTATCTACCTACCTACCTATCTATCTATCTATCTATCATCTATCTATCTATCTATCTATCTATCTATCATCTATCTATCTATCTACCTACCTACCTACCTACCTATCTATCTATCTATCTATCATCTATCTATCTATCTATCTATCTATCTATCTACCTACCTACCTACCTACCTATCTATCTATCTATCTATCTATCTACCTACCTACCTACCTACCTATCTATCTATCTATCTATCATCTATCTATCTATCTATCTACCTACCTACCTATCTATCTATCTATCATCTATCTATCTATCTATCTATCTATCTATCTATCTATCATCTATCTATCTATCTACCTACCTACCTACCTACCTATCTATCTATCTATCTATCATCTATCTATCTATCTATCTATCTATCTATCTATCTATCATCTATCTACCTATCTATCTATCTATCTATCTATCATCTATCTATCTATCTACCTACCTACCTACCTACCTATCTATCTATCTATCTATCATCTATCTATCTATCTATCTATCTATCTATCTATCTATCTATCATCTATCTACCTATCTATCTATCTATCTATCTATCATCTATCTATCTATCTACCTACCTACCTACCTACCTACCTATCTATCTATCTATCTATCATCTATCTATCTATCTATCTATCTATCTATCTATCTATCATCTATCTACCTATCTATCTATCTATCATCTATCAATCTATCTATCAATCTATCTATCATCTATCTATCTATCTATCTATTATCTATCTATCATCTATCTATCTATCATCTATCTATCTATTATCTATCTATCTATTATCTATCTATCATCTATCTATCTATCTACCTATCATCTATCTATCTATCTATCTATCTATCTATCTATCTATCTATCTATCATCTATCTATCTATCTATCTATCTATCTATCTATCTATCTATCTATCAAATTTCTATACCGCCCTACTCCCGGAGGACTCAGGGCGGTGAACAGCCAAGATAAAATACAGATAATACAAACATTAAAAGTCCCTTAAAATTATTAAATATTTTGGCCGAAACACAGATTAAAACACCCAATTTATAAAACAAATCAAACGATTTAAAAAATTTAAAAGGGAGAGTTAGGCCAGGCCAACCTGCTGAAATAAAAAAGTTTTGAGAGCACGATGAAATGTGCGCAGATCCGGGATCCTCCGTATCTCTGGGGGGGGGGGGGGGGGGGCTCGTTCCAGATGGTAGGTGCCCCCACAGAGGGCACTAACCATGACCTGGATGACGGAGAATCCCCATCGACAATTAATTAGATCGAACAGTTCATAGGTCTGGCACTCTAGTCTGGCCAAGCTTGAAGGGCTGACATCGTGGCAACTCGGGAGCCCAACCTTTCCAATAGGCCTTCTGAGCTATGCCTGATGAAGTGCGAGGAAACGAAACACCTCAAAATGATCGCGCCTGCCAACTCCTCCCCTTTCTGAAAGTCAGGGAAGGAAAAGCACGGGAGGACTTGGAAAAAGAGAGGAAAAAAGTCAGCAGTCATTACTGCCCAGCTCCAAGGGTCTGACTGCTGGGGGTCCCCAATCAAAATCCGGGATTTTTGCTTGACGTTTTGTCAGCTCTGCCGCCCCGTCTGTTCTCAGCCTTTCGTGCCCTGTGTACTGACACCCTCTGCAATAAAGGGCTGTTTCCTAGAGGCACGAGCCCAAGAACGCGCGTGAGCACCTGTTAGAAGTTCGCCATCCAGAGAGGCACGGCTGAAGGAAGTGGCTGCATTGGAGATATCGGAGAGTGTGCGACGCGTGGTGGCTGGCTGGGCGGACGAGCGGGGAACATCGTAACCGTCTTCCTCGTTCTCCGACTCCTCAGGACCGTTGGGGACCTCTTCTTCAGCTACCACCTCACCTACATCTGAAAAGGATGAAGCCTTTTTCAGCACACCTTTAGGCCTCCGGCCTGCAGGTTTGTTAGGAGAGGGGGCGTTTTCAAGAGGAACATGGATAGGCTAAACCACAAAGCTGAACCAAACAGAAATTTTAAAAATTGTCTTTGCATAGCACGTAGAAAAGCCGTTTCGCGATCCGAGGTGGCCTAGACCCGTGATAGCACGTGTAGCCATATCGGTGGGCATGCAAGCTCAGCTCTGGCACGTGCATGATTTTCGGGCCTTCTGGGCCCACCAGATGTAGGGAATCCTGCCTCCAGAGGACCTCGGGGGGTGGTAGGGAAGGCCCGTTTCTCTCTCTCCCCAGTCTCCAGAGCCTTTCTAGGAGTCTGGGGAGGGCAAAAACAGACTTCCCCACCCACCCGCAGAAGACCTCTGGAAGCCGAAAACAGCCCGTTTTGTGGATTTACAGGCGGCTGTTATGTATAAACTGGGTTGACAAAATCACAAATGAGGAGGTGATAAGCCGCCTGGGAAAAGCCAAGGGAAATCATCAAAGCCATTAAAAAGCGAAAGTTAGAATATTTTGGACATGGGATGTGACACCCAGAAAAATACAACATCCTTCATTTAATCCTCCAGGGAAAGATGGAAGGCAAACGAGGTCCAGGCAGAAGAAGATGATCATGGCTTCAAAATCTAAGGGACCGGTTAGGACAAAACTCAGCAGCACTTTTTCGTGCGGCTGTTGATAAAAACAGGATCGCCAACGTCCGATGATGGATATGGTACAAGAAGTCAATATATGAGATGCCTTACGCTAAATCAATAAATAGAAATCTGAAAGAACGGCGTTTTTTTCATTCCACAGAAAGCAAAGACCTCAGAGAGCAAAAGAGCGATATGGTGGAAGAATGAACCTTGTTAATTTTTGCTCCCTGCTATAAATTGCCAGAGCGAGCAGTCAAAGCCACACGTAGGATGAAAACCGTTGTGTGCATAATGCCCTGTGCAAGTGGGCTCCTACTCGCTGAAGGGACTGCTCAACCCTTCCTCCATCCAAGGAGCAGGAGAAGGAAAGTGAGGTGTGAATGGCTCAGGAGGAAACAAACAGATAAATATAGAGATATAATGAAAGGGGAGGCACCGGTTGGAATGCTTGTGTACTTTTCTTAGCAAGGAGAGGCTGTGTTTCCTTCATTATTTTGGCTTCGTGCAATATAAATCTAGCCTAAACGCGATTTCTTTTCCCAGGAAACTTACCAGACATGCTGGCAGCTTCAGAGGAACACGGTGCTGCCTGGGACTGAATGTTGAACATTGCTTCGTAAGTCGTTCCCTCCATTTCCTGCTCGCCCTCCACGACGCTGAGCAAAGAGGAAAAAAGAAAAGGCATTGGATTCAAGTCCTGCAGCAGGAAGAACTCTTGCTCCATGCCTCAGCACAGACATAAAGGCCGCTTCAGGCAATGCGGCTCCTTGGCCCAATGCGCCGTTTTTGAGTCTGTAAGCATCTCCGGCCATCGCACCAAGGAGAACAGCATCCTTTGGATCAGGCTGGTTTTCAACTCCGTGCCAAGGCTCAAACAATTCCAGCTTACAAGGTTGCAGGGAATTCAAAGGCAGGCTGATTTGGCTCATAACTAGCAAAAGTACTTAAGATTTATATGTTGCTTCACAGCGTTTTTTATAGTCCTCTAGAAGCGGTTTAGAAGCGGTCTAGAAGAGGGATGCGGTGGCTCAGTGGCTAAGATGCTGAGCTTGTCAATCGAAAGGTCGGCAGTTCAGCGGTTTGAATCCCGAGTGCTGCATAACAGGGTGAACTCCCGTTTCTTGCCCCAGCTTCTGCCAACCTAGCAGTTCGAAAGCACTTAAAAAATGCAAGTAGAAAAATAGGGACCACCTTTGGTGGGAAGGGAACAACGTTCCGTGTGCCTTTGGCATTGAGTCATGTCGGCCACATGACCACGGAGACGTCTTCTTTGGACAGCGCTGGCTCTTCGGCTTTGAAACGGAGATGAGCACCACCCCCTAGAGTCGGGAAGGACTAGCACATATGTGCGAGGGGAACCTTTCCCTTTAGAAGCGGTTTATAGAATCAGCCTATTGCCCCCAACAATCTGGGTCCTCATTTTACCGACCTCAGAAATATGGAAGGTTGAGTCAACCTTGAGCCCATCAGGATCGAACTGCTGGCAGGTAGGCAGAAATTAGCCTGCAGTACTGCATTCTCACCACCGCGCCACCACGGCTCTACTCCTTCCCAATCAGAGCCTCTAAAATGCAATTATAATCACATGCACTGGGGGGGAAACAAAATAGCAAGGACTCCCTCACCGTGCACCGGGATTCATTTCCAAAGGCAGCTTGGCATCGGGTTTTTGGGCCACACAGCCAGGTGGCACCAGGGGCAAGGAGGAAGGGGACATGTACTCGGAGTCTTCGTCATTCCCAGAGGCCTCTCCAGAGAGTAGCTTTGGGGCAATCAATGACCTGGGGAGGTGTGGGGGTAGGAGGGAGAAGACAATACAGGTTTGCAATCTGTGATAGAAGGCAGCCCGCTGCTCTCTGCTGATGAAGTTTTTAAAGCGAAACTTGGGAAAACTTTTGGTCCATGCATTGAACCTTTCAAAAGCTTAGCTTTGTGACTCGCAATGTGCCCAGCCTTGCATCACAAGTGACGCTTTCTAGCAATGCGGCTGCACACACACACCAAGCCTCACGCTGTCTTAAGAGACAGGTGCCTCTCACATTAAGTTACTCAGCTGCTGAGATCCGGTTTAATCCTATTTAAAGTTTCATGATGTTGAGCTCAAACCAGGGGTGAAATCCAGCAGGCTCTGACAGGTTCTGGAGAACCGGTAGCGGAAATTTTGAGTAGTTCGGAGAACCGGCAAATACCACCTCTGGCTGGTTCCAGAGTCCCAGAGGGAATGGAGATTTTGCAATATCCTTACCCCAGGAGTGGGGTGGGAATGGAGATTTTGCAGTATCCTTCCCCTGGAGTGGGGTGGGAATGGAGATTTTGCAATATCCTTACCCCAGGAGTGGGGTGGGAATGGAGATTTTGCAGTATCCTTCCCCCAGGAGTGGGGTGGGAATGGAGATTTTGTAATATCCTTCCCCTGCCACACCCACCAAGCCACGGCCAAAGAACCGGTTGTAAAAAAAAAATTGGATTTCATCACTGGCTCAACCCTCGTGGGGTTTCTCCCATGTACAGTCACCCAAAGCCAGGCTATTAAACCTCCCCAAACGAAACTAAAACTCCAGCTAGATTTACCTAAGCAGCTTAGCCCAAAATCGCCCACTCCATTCCGTGTCTCCCAGCGTCACGGAAAGCGACGCCTTCGCTACAGAGAGGATCAGAAACCAATGAGGAGTCCGATGCCAGCCGGAAACTCCCCCCACCCACGAGTTTCTACAGAGTTTCTAACTTCCGAGTAACCGATTGAGCAATTCAACCCTCTTACTGATGTCGAAACGTTCTTATAAATTTTTCCGTGGCCGGAGCTTCCTCGAGGGCACAACTTACCTTACAGAAAGAGAATAGATGGCATTGGCAGAAGAAGATGGTTTGATTTTAGAATGCTCGCCGTCTAAGCCAACAGGAAGCCCGAGTTGATTCTGCAAGAAAACATCACGTCAGACGCCACCCCCAGCGCACGGTTGGAGACCAAAAGAGGGGCATTTATTAAGCCTGTTATGAACTTTTCTGCAGTTAGAAAAGAAAGGCACACCTAGGAATTCCAACTGGAGGGGGTTCAAGGGAAGAGCCTTTTCTGCTGTGGCTCCCGTCCACTAGACCATCGTGCCCTTGAGGCGAGATCCCCACGTGCCCTTCGGCTTTCTAAAAGAGTCTGAAGACCTGGCCCTTCCAATTGCCCTGGTGCCCCCATAGGGGTGTGTGTCATACTGGAAATGGTTCATGGACGGAGATAAGACCCCCCCACCTCCTCCCCATGGGAAGTCTGGCACACACACACACACACACACACACACACACACACACACACACACTCACCACCGGAGTGTCCAGGCTCAGAGTACTGCCCAGTCTGTGAGGCTCCACCCTGGCGTCCATCTGAGAAGGCAGCGAGAAGGGGAGGGAATGGCGGTTCTTCAGCTCCCTGCTGGCCCAGGCTTCAGAGGGAGCCTTCAACATGGGTCGCGAGGGCCATAGCTCCCCCTGACGGTTACAGGGCACGGGAGAAAATTTGTCCCTGGAAGGACCGTCTCCCGGAGTGCAAGGCAAGGGTCGTCTCTGGGGCCGACTCTCTGCCCCAATGGCGTGGGGCCTGTCTGGAGGAGGAGGTGGTGGAAGATCTCGGTGAGTTGGTGGGATCGGCAGAGGTTTGTCTTTGTGGAGAGAACCGGGTGCAGCCTATAAAATAAGGGAAAGCTTTCCAAGTACAATTATACTGTCAGCCCTGGAGGCCATCTTCAGGGCTGCCACGCTTAGTGCTGTGGGAAACTGGGAGGGGGGATGGCATGGAGTTGTCATAAATTGTCAGGGACCATCATTTTAGCGCATGGCGGAAACATCTTAGCATGTAGGAGACTTAAGAATTCTAAATCAAGAGATGACGGTTCTAAGGTTCTTGGCGAACCATTTTATGAATCGCAGGGAAATGCTAGAATTAGGGGAGCCCACAAGAGGAACTGCCTTTTTTTTTTTGTTTGCTTTCCCTCCACAGCCCAGATAAAGTTTATGGGTTTTGCTTTAGATAAATCTCTGCAACAATTGAGGGTTGGATCGAATACACCGAAGGGAACACCTGAAGGATCTCTTGCTTGAGTTAACCAACTTTTGGGGGGAAGAGTTCTCTCCAGAATTTCCTAGAAATTTTGTCCTGGAAGAGAAACAAGCCACACAATCCCTTTGACAGGCCTGGAAGCCATCTTCTGCATTGGGCCTTCAGGCCTGCCACATTTGCTTCTGCGGGAAACTGGGAGGGGGGATTGTATGGAGCATGGGTGATATGTAGTCATAACAACATTCTTTTCTCTGGGAGTCAAGGACGTTCAGGCTGCACCTGGAGTGGCGTGACTGGGAGGCATCTCCAGTTGGGACTGTGCTTTGATTGGACCATGTGATGGACATGGTGGTGCAGTGGACTACACTACTGTTAAAGTAGTATTTAGCTGCCAGCTGCCTGCAATTACTGCGAGTTCAAATCTCACCAGGCTCAAAGTTGACTCAGCCTTCCAACTTTTCAAGGTCCATAAAATGAGGACCCAGATTGTTGGGGGAAATAAGCTGACTTTGTATAAAATAGAACACTGCTTGGGGGGGGCCAAAAGCCCAACTAAGCAGGTATATACAAAAGTATAAAGGCTATTGCTTAAAAGCATTGTAAGCCGCCCTGAGTCTCCGGAGAAGGGCGGCATATAAATCAAACTAATAAAAAAATGTGGGTGCAAAGGGAAGGGACTTGGACTTTCTTTTGGGTGGGGAAAACCTGGAAGCTTTCAAATTCGGGTTTTCCCAGATGTGCCAGTATGACATCTCTAATAAAATGGAACTTTGAGGAACTTCAAGCCTCGGAGTCTTCTTTCGTTGGGGGTGTTCCTTGGAACCCTGACATTAACCCGAATCTGACATATATTTTAACCTTTCTCTCTGAAGCGGTTTCTCTTGGTGACTTTAAGATGCCTGCACTACAATTCCCAGAATCCCTCAGCCACCCATGGAATTCCAAAAGTCGCAGTCCACACATCTTAAAAGTCATCGAGGTTGAGACACGCTAATGTTAAATCATAACATCCTTCTTTCTATAATCCTGGTTAATCATCAAAGCCATGGATCACATGCTCATGTTTTTATTTTTATTGCAAAAAGTCCATCAGAAATTTCCAGCCACCAGTAAAACAATAATTAGATTATAACAAGCAAGTTATAGAGGAAAGGTGACTCTGGAGGGAGTTGGGCCACACAGCCCAAAGTTTGTGAGGATAAAACAACGTTCAGTTACCACGGACAGGAAGAAGTGGGTCCCTGGCTGAAAAATCAGTCCATCGAGGCTATCAATTGAGTCATTGAACTCAAGAAATACGTTAGCTGGATGATGAATGATCAAGAAGAGGAAAAGTGGGAAAGTCCACAGCGTCATGGAAGAAAATTAATCAAGCCCAACCATTTCAGACAGTGTTGGGTCCTTGCAGCTTTTCTGAGCTTGATTGTTTTCTTGCAGACGTTTTCATTACCCAGCCAGGTAACGTAAAAGTGCTAGCTGATATCATCTACCGTTGAAGATGTTACTTAGTTGGGTAATGAAACATCTTCAAAGAAAAGAGAGCACCAAGGACCCCACAGTTCAACCCTCTGCTACAAATACTCTCTCCTGTTGGTACATTTCAGATAAGACATATCTTTTGAAGGACACCTCGTCAGTCTACAAGTTCCGGTACCTTGGAGGTGGTTCCTGGGCTTGAAGCTCCAGGTGGGTTCGACACACGCTGCTGCTGCTGCAGAAGGTCCAAGCGTGGAGGTACTGGGGGAAGGGCTGCCTGCGGAGTCATTGAAAATGGAGAAGGAGGACGTTCTACCTGAAGAGATGCCGAGAGGAAATCCAGTGAAGAAGACGTTTATAAAATCCAGCCTAATAATCAAGCGACCGCCACCTTGGCATTTGAAGTCACCTCCTCTTCAACTCAATGTTTATCTCCACCCAACAAATACGAGCAAGTCCTCGTCCTTCCTGTTCATTTCCAATATCTCAGCAATAACAAGGCCTGTTCTGTCACTGATTCATCTGCACGCTGTTCTTGAACTGGACTTGCCACGGGCAAAAGCTTAGATAGATGGCCACCTTAAGGACAGCCATCCGCCGAGGGCACAGGCCTGCTGATACTTGGGCACGGGCCAGGAACTGGTCTCTGCTGAGGCACAGCGATCCCAGAAATCATTAACCGGTCCCAAGAGAGCAGAAAACAAAATGAGCCCATCTATTATCCAAATCAAATGTGGTACGTCAACAGGCAGACAATGGCAGCTTCAGCGAAGGCAACGTTTTCCAAGTTGGTCGTGAATTCATTGCTCAAGAAGAGACTCAAAGAGTTGCAGGGCTAACCAGCACACTCGAATACAACCAGACAGCACTGACAATCTCAGTTGTAGGGCGGGCGTAAAAGACCGCAAGACTCAAGAACTCACACGCACACACATGCACCCTTGGCCAATTTGAGTTTTGCATGGCTACTGGGAGGAAATGTATCAGGATCAGAGCTCTGGCAGAATGGATAGGGCTACTCACGGCAGTATTTTACTGCAGAGCTCCCAGCTGACTGCCAATTATAGACAATTATTGACAACAGAGACTTTGAATTAAAGTGGAATGCTGACAACCATCTGAAAACAAATGCTAGAAAACATCTATCTATCCATCCATCCATATCTATCCATCTATCTATATCATGTATCATCTATCTCTATCATGTATCATGTATCATCTATCCATCCATCCATTTCTATCTATCCATCCATCCATCCATCCATCCATCCATCCATCCATGTCTGTCTGTCTGTCTGTCTGTCTGTCTATCTATCTATCTATCTATCTATCTATCTATCTATCTATCTATCTATCTCATGTATCATCTACCTATCATGTTTCCCGAAAATAAGACCTGTCTTATATTTTTTTGAACCCCGAAATAAGCGCTTGGCCTTATTTCCGGGGAGGTCTTATTATTTTGGGGTGCATGGAGCAAGATGGGGCTCCTCTTGACGTCTTACCTGACTTCCAGCTCTGCGTTTAAATATTTTCAGGGAGGGCTTATTTTCAGGGGGGGAGGCTTATTTTAGCGCATGCACTCAAAAGCCCGATTGGGCTTATTATCAGGGGAGGTCTTATTTTCGGGAAAACAGGGTATCTATCTATCTATCTATCTATCTATCTATCTATCTATCTATCTATCTATCATCTATCCCATCCCGATTTATGTTCCGCACTTCCATGGAGGAGACCAACAGCCCCCCGTCTTACCTTTGCACCAGCCAGCTCTTTCATCAGGAACAGTGATTCATCCGTTCTGTCATCGTCATCGTCGTAATTTGGGGAGGGGGCTCCTTCTGCCCCTTGCCTCAGAAGCCCTCCCCCTCCTCGGGGATCAAAAGGGTCCACCACAATGGGCTCCGTGCCTTTAATTTCACACCGGCAGAACGGGCATCCCTGCCCCTCCGATTCCTGCAGAGAGCAAAGGGGGGAAACATACGGACCTGATGATTCACTCAGGGCCACCCCATGGAATGTGGCAGCTGGATTATCTTGGCACACAGGAGAAAGGGAGGGAGGAAAAGAGAAAGAGAGAGAGGGAGGGAGGGAGGGAGGGAGGGAGGAAGGAAGGAAGGAAGGAAGGAAGGAAGGAAGGAAGGAAGGAAGGAAGGAAGGCAGGAAGGAAGACAGAAAGAAAGAAAGAAAGAAAGAAAGAAAGAAAGAAAGAAAGAAAGAAAGAAAGAAAGAAAGAAAGAAAGAAAGAAAGAAAGAAAGTTATAATTTGCTACTGCAGTAGGAAATTAACTGGTCTGATGTATGACTAGAGGTCTTATGAGCACAGCAAAAGAAAGAGGAAGAAAAATCAAATCAAATCAATGTTGCACCTCTCTCTCTCTCTCCCCCCTCCCTCTCTCTCCCTCCCTCTCTCTCTCTCTCTCTCTCTCTCTCTCTCTCTCACTCACTCACACACACACACACACACATACAGAAAACACCTTTGCCTCCTTCAAGGCTGCTGCCCAAGCCACCCCACATTCACAACAACTGCATAAACATGTTGAAGCACAACTGCATAGCAGTTGACCCAGCCTAGAGAAAAACACCCATTCTAGGTGCCTTTCGCAAAGCTGACAACAGCAGAGATAGTGACGCAACATGCCCAGCCAGGCAAAGTGGGCCCAGTGCTGTTTTCTGTAGGGACTGCAGAGGGCCATGTTCCAAGGAGTGGGGCTCGACCCCCGTACCTGCCATGACGTGAGACAAGAGGTGCACATGAGGTGCCCGCAGGGTTCTATCTTCACATCTTTGTCATTTTCGGCACAGATTTTACAGAGCTGGAAAGTGGAGCCCATCTCACAGTAGAGTTCGTATTGCTCCTGAGGGTAAGAAGCCAGATCTTAAAAACACCTTCCTGCAAAAAGCCTTTTAAAAGCACAGCTTCAACAAGGGCCGCGGAAAGGTGAAAGCTTGCAACGCATTTTTAAAAAATCCACCGATGGCCACTTGTTTCAAAAGGTAGGAGTATTGTTAATGGAACAGGGTGTGATTCGTAAACCATGGCTGCAAGGATTTCAAACTGCAGGCATTGAGAGAGACAGGAAATCTGATAAAAGGAAGTGCTTTGTAACCCATATCCCTCAGTATTCCCGTTCAGTACCCTTTTCTCCAAATGTGGATTCCACACATCCCCAGTGGATAAAAATCCATGATTTTTTATTTAAAAAAAATTTAAAAAATGGATTTTTAAAAAATTTAAATTGGATTTTTTTATTTTTATCAAATTTATTTTAATAAAATGCTTTTGGAGTGAAAATCTATCTAAAGATACTTTTCTGCTTAAGGTACATTAATAATTTAGTTTATTCAGCATGAAATGGAGCTTAGTTATGTAGCATAAGGCTGTATATTCTGCAATATTGGGACTGTCAGTGAGTAAACAGCGGGTCAGAGGAGTAGCAGAGATGACAGCTGCTCTTTAAAAATTATGATTTAAATCGAGTTGATTTAAATCAAGCCTTTTTACTAGTGATTTAAGTCATGATGTAAATTGACTTGATTTAAATCAAATCCCTCTGAGCACTTTGCGCATTTCTTTTTTTAATTGTAAGACTAGATGAAGCGTCTCCAAACTTGGCCAACTTGTGGACTTCCAACTCTCAGAATTCCTCAGCCAGCATTCTGGGAATTGAAACCCACAAGCCTTAAAAGTTGGCAAGTTGGGGAGACCCCTGGACTAGATGGAAGGAATGGAGAGAGGAATAAGCGATCCCCGTTCACCTGAGTGACTTTAATGTGGTCCTGGGGCGTGGGCTCACACAGGCCGGTCAGATCAGGATTCTGGTTTCTTCCATCGGGATACAAGTAACTAGAGGAGAGATCCAAAGATTATGGATTTGAAAAGAAAGATACAGCTTGAGAGAGCAGAGCCTCAGACAAATGGGAGAGATGACAGTTTAGTTTAGTTTAATTTAGTTTATTCATATTTACATGCCGCCCTTCTCCCGAAGGACTCAGGGAGGCTCACATGGAACAATAGAATTAATACTAAAATAATCCAATTAAAATCCCCAAGAAATTAAAACTAAGACTCCCAGCAGATCAGGCAATTTATTGGAAAAGCCATGTCTTCAGGTCACCGCGGAAAGAGCGGAGGTCGGGGGCCGTCCGGAGCTCAGTGGGTAACCCATTCCAGAGGGTCGGTGCGCCCACAGAGAACGCCCTCATCCTGGGCGCCATCAGCTGACATTGTCTGGCCGAAGGCACCCGGAGCAGGGCAGTCCTATGTGAATGCACTGGGCGGTGGGAGGCCGCCTAGGAGGTGATCCTCCAAGTACCCCGGGCCTGTGCAGAGGGCTGAATTAGGAGATAAAACTTAATTATGAAGAGACCTTACAAGGCCCCAAACGTGGAACAATAAATTTTGAGTTGTTGATGAAAACGGAACAGGTCTCATGGCTTCAAACTTCTCAGAGCCAAACTTGTTGCTCAACGCTTTAGCCAATCAGAGGTCTGGCATTTTGAGGGAGCTTGCACCGATTTGCTCTAGGTGGCCTGGGGAAGGACGTCGCCTGCACTGTGACATCACCACCATGCACATAAGGCCACACACCCATTGGCATCAGAGATCGCTGCTGGGCAAGTTTGTAACTGCCTCTTTTTGCACAACGAGGCACTGACACACCTGCCATCTTTTTGATCTTGCTGCGGTTTGTTACTGATGCCTATCTATCAAACCCCACAGGGCTGGAAAGAGAAACTCAAATCTGTTGCATATCGAAGGACTGTGCAAAACCTTGAATTCAGATGCCTGATGAGGCAGGTTATATTAGGACAAGCACAAGAGCCGTGCTGGTTCTCAGAGAAAGAAGGCTCTTCAGCTTTGATAGAACAGACTGAATTCCTGTCTGTTTTTCAATTATAGGGAATCCTCGATTTACAACCGGTTGCTTAACAAGCATTTGACATTATGATGGACCCAAAAAAGGTTATTTATGGACCATCCTTAAAACTGCTGCACACCGCCGTGGTCGCTCATTTGCATTTTGAGACTTTCTGCCATTTTTACTGGGGGGGGGGGGGGAAATGATCAGTGGTTAAGTGGGATTATGATTTGCAAGTATCTGATTTGCTTAACGACTGACGGTTAACAACTGTTGTAAAAGTCAAGTCCAGCACATGGTGATTCAACTTATGATCAGAATGGCCCACAAGCAAAATTCTGAGCTCAACGGTGATCATAAATCAAGGATTGCCTGCAGAGGCACCTTGACTGGAAAAAGAACAAACCAGAGTTAGGACACGGCACGAAAAGAAGTCACTTACAAGCCTTCCCTGAAGCCATCAATCAGTGCTTGAAAAAGAGGTTTGTTGTGGGGAATTGTCTGGAGGATGTTTCCATCTGCAGTGACATAGCCAATGGCCCACTGACCAAGTCGTGTACAACTCAGACGAAAAATATAACTAAAACAACAAGAAGATACACTGATAGCTGAACAAGACAAACTTGAACTTCCTACATATGAAGCCTTTTTTGAATAACATCTCAGCAGAAAATCTCCTCCCCCCCCCCCCCCAATCCTGGCAATTATAATTATCTGAATGCTTCTTTCAATGTGCATTAACAATGTCCCTAACTTCTCGGATGCTCTAAAAGTTGGCTTGATTATCCTACAGGACCATTCCTACTGAGGAATGTCCATCTAAATTTGACTGACAAATAAATTAATCCCCAATATGCTTAACCTTGCAAATGTCAATTTTTGGTGTTTCAAATTTAGGACGTCCCTGGTATCACTTATTTTTGATATATAAAATGCTTAACCAGAACACGAATGGAGGTTAGAAAGTGTGCCTTGAAGCACTCACCTTCCAGGTTTGTGAATGAACTTCTGGAGCCGGGCCTTGACTTCATCATAGGTCAGGAATGCCATGTAGCCAGGATGAGTCACCGCAAGGCTATTCCAGTTTCGGAGCAAAGATGACCAGGGCTGGGTTGGGGGAGGGGAGGGGGAGGGTGAAAAGATAGGGAGTTATTTCAACAAGGAAACAGCCCTTCCATTCCACTTCCCATACAGTCACATCCCCTCCGTGAATTGACTTCAGCAACGCTCAACTTTAACGGTTCCATTTAAAAGAGCAGCAGAGAATTTAATGGCATTCCAATGGGGCGTGGCAATTTTCTTCTCTTCAAAGCTATCCCTCATGCCAAGTTATCAATCCTTCCTGATCCCAGAAATCCTAACGTTCAGCATAAGCCAGAGAGATTTGGGAGGCTGTACAAGTCAGGGAGAGGAAGATCGGCCATTTCGATAGGAGGAGAGGAGAAATCTGTTTCAGTGGCAAACCAACGTCTGTATTTGGGGAAATCATGGCTTAACAAGAAAAAAGAAAAAAGCTTACCTGAAACAGACGGGTAAAAATATCAAATTCAAACACTGAAATGTAATCGTTGCATGTCAGGTCAATGGTTGATTTCAATGCCATGGCTTCCAGGCCGGAACTGATGGGGTGGACTTCATGTAGGGCTTGGCGGAAGGTTTTCCATGGGACAATGGTCCTAACAGTGGGATAATATATACATATACACATATATATATATATTGGGATGATTTCTTTTGCATCAAAAGGACTTAAAACATCTGCTAAATCAAACAAAAGACTCAGTTCACCCTGGGTTATTCTTTCCCAGAACAGCCAATCAGTTTCATATAGGACAGTGTTTCCCAACCTCAGCCATTTTAAGATGTGTGGGCTTCCAATCCCAGGGGTCTTCTGGGAGTTGAAGTCTACACATCTTCAAGTAGCCAAGGTTGAGAAATACTGATCTGGAACATTGATTCTATCGCTCGGCTGGCTGGGGTCTTCTGGGAGTTGAAGTCCATACATCTTAAAATGGCTATGCTCTAGGAAGTCGCTGAACAACTGTCCCACTCATGCTTCCTAGCCATAAATATTCAAAGCGCACATCATTTCTGATACTGGACATTATAGTGTCTCCCATAAATTGCTCTTAAAACCATCCACGTTAATGGGCCTTTTGTCCATGCATATAGATTCACAACCACAAGAATGGAAGTACACAAATGCAGTCCAAAACTGAACTGCTTTGAGAGAAACAATGTACAATTACTGAAAGCAAACATCAGTCATAATTTGTCCAATAACTGATTAAAGCAGCTACTGACGTTAACAGCAGTATAAAAGGAATGTCACGTAACTGCATCTCAACAAGATCTCTGACATCTAAGTAACTGTACTGAGATACTAAATGAAGGAAGTCATGAAGGAAGACCAACTGCTTGCAGGCAAGGTTATGAGAGCACATATTTCATAAGCCTTAATTTGCAGATATGCCGTGCGTATTTCGTATGGGAAAAACTTGAATCTGGAATGCGATCAAAATTAATCTCCAGAGATAAACATCTTAAGTCATGGCAGTCTAGCCTCTTGAGGCCAAGTGAAACATCAATTCCTCAACAAATCAACCATGAACAATTTTTCTCCCCAAAGTCAAACCTTCTGTCAAGGAAAGGGCAAGGCTGAAGATTGTCGTGGGGGGGGGGTGTATTTTAATCCTATAAGAGTGGAGGCTACGGTCAGATAATTTCAAAGAAACACCTGAATGGCTTCACCCAGTCTTGACAGTCGAGTACAGTGATGGCTAACCTTTTTGCCATTGCATGCCAGGAGAGGGGGGGGAAGGGGGAGGGTCGCGCACGCACGTGCCCACGTGCATGTGTGTGCAACCCCCTCCCCCCTCCCGCTCCTGGCACATGATGACCTGGTAGGCCCGTTTTCCTTTCTTACCTGGTTCCAAATCCTCTCTGTGTATCTGGGAAGGGCGAAAACAGCCTTTCCCACTCCCTTGGAGGCCCTACGGAGGCTGAAAGGGCCCATTTCCCAACTCCCGGTGGGACAGGAAGTGACATTTTTTGCTGTCCCCAGCCTCCAGAACCTCTCTAGGAGTCTCTAGGAGCCTCTCTAGGAATCTATAGTAGCCTCTCTAGGAGTCTCTGGAGGCTGGGGACAGGAAAAAACGTCACTTCCTGTCCCACCGGGAGTGGGGAAATGGGCCCTTTCAGCCTCCGTAGGGCCTCCAAGGGAGTGGGAAAGGCTGTTTTCGCCCTTCCCAGATACACAGAGAGGATCTGGAGCCAGGTAAGAAAGAAAAACGGGCCTTCCCCACCCACCCCCCCAGGCCCTCCAGAGGCAGGTAACAGCCTGTTTCCCTACTTCTGGTGGGCCCAGAAGGCCCGAAAATCAGCTGGCCGGCGCGCGCATGTGACCCAGAGCTGAGCTGGCATGCCCACTAATATGGCTCCGCGTGCCACCTGTGACACACGTGCCATAGGTTCGCCATCATGGGTCTAGTACATGAGTGTCAAACTCAATTTTATTGAGGGCTACATCAGGGCTGTGGTTGACCTTGGGGGGGGGGGTGGCCAACTGGGTGGGCATGGCCAGCGACACCACTCTCCAGACTGCTGGCATGTTTCCTCTTTGCATTGAGTAGTCCGGGCCAAAGCGACATGGGTGGGACCCTTACATTTTCCAGGGTGGCCCTGCGGGCCCATGGGCCTTGTGTTTGACACCTCTGTTCTAATAGCTTTGGGGTTCCATCTCGCATATGTCAGAAAACCACGAGTGACAAAGCACTCCAGCTGTGAGTTGCCTGAAGAACTGCCAGAAGCCTAGCAGCTTATTTTGGGAATTGTACTTACTTCTCCTCAAAGGCTTTTCTCCAAAACTCGGCTGCATCTGCCTTTGTGATTCGGAAAGTGTCTCCTTGGAAGAGTCCATTTGGAAATATGCCTTTCAGTTCTGCCAGCATGTGGCTGAAGATCAGGGACAATTTGGTCAGGTTGCGCCTGCAAGGACAGAAAAACACATCTTTGTAACTGTGAGGGCCCCCCCAGGATAGTGAGACGAGTGACATATCAATTAAACGAACAAACAAATGTGCCATCAAATGGGAAAGCGGCAACCAAAAAATGAAAGAAGAAACTGGAAGCGTTGATTTTTCAGGTCACATTCTGAGTTGGTTTTTCTAGCGATGGATTCTAGTTCCCAGCAGTTTGGAAATTTAGCTTTACAGAACTTTACAAGCCCTCTTTGCCGTTTCAGGTGTTTTATTTGCCTAGCCAGAAGGTGCAATAAAAAGACAGCTAAAATGCTTTTGAAGTAAGGCAGAAAAATGAGGACCCAGCTAGAAGTTTCAAGTCCTTCAATCAGTGTTATATAATAACCATCAGTCCAGACAGCATTTCATTCAGAAGAATTCCAATTGTGATTTAAGTACACTTTATTAAGCAAATTAAGGTTTGGATAACTGAGTGTGCAAGAGCCGTCACCTTCTGAGTACATACTCCCAGGTTACTCAACACAGGTGTACAAGAAAAGGGTAAATTTAGGGTCCAGAGGGGACTGCTTCTGTTAGAAAATTATCAGCCCCCACGGTCAGCAAGAGGGAGGCTCCTCTGTAACTGGTCTAATCAACAGTGCCAGATGACAGCCAAATTCAGAGGATAAGATTCTTCCTTCACTCTTACTGCCCTTCGGCTTTAAGAAGTGAGAACAGATACTCAGGGTGCTTTTAATCAACAAGGACGCCTCACATCCTGGACATAAATTGTTTCAAGTCCTACCCTCAAAACGACGCTATAGAGCACTGCACACCAGAACTACTAGACACAAGGACAGTTTTTTCCTGAACGCCATCACTCGGCTAAACAAATAATTCCCTCAACACTGTCAAACTATTTACTAAGTCTGCACTACTATTAATCTTCTCATCGTTCCCACCACCCATCTCCTCCCACTTATGACTGTATGACTGTAACCTGTTGCTGTATCCTTATGGTTTATATTGTTTCCTAGTATGATTTGATTGCTTATTTGTACCCTATGACTATCATTAAGTGTTGTACCTTATGAATTCTTGTCTTTTTATGTACACTGAGAGCATATGCACCAAGACAAATTCCTTGTGTGTCCAATCACACTTGGCCAATAAAGAATTCTATCCTATTCTATCCTATTCTATCCTATCCTATCTATCCTATCCATACACGTGGAAAGTATGGGTAGGACCCTCAAACCTATAGATTCCTAAAGCCCCCCCTTTCTTTGCCCAAGGGTGATCTCTTCTGCTAGTGTCCTCACAGTATTTGCTGGCCTTAAAGCAATATTATCTCTGGGCTAATTCATGAGAATCTGACTGATGATGGCTTCTTTTGTTCCAGGAAAAAAGGAAGGAACAAGCATCAATTATGTTTGGAATTCATGACCAAGTTGGGCTTAAAACATAAATAAAATGTTCAAATGTCAAATGGAAAAAGCCCCTGGAAGAAACACCAGACAGCATAAATTAAACACGATGTGGCCTTTTACTTACAGAACTTATATAAAGCACCAAAGATATGTGAGGCACCTTCTAGATCAGTAACGGCTAACCTTTTTGCCATCGGGTGCCAAAAGCAGGGGGAGCTGGGGGGGGCACCTGCGCACATGCCTACACCCATAATTCTATGCCCCCCCCCCCCCGTGAATGCGTGCACGACCCACCTGCTTTTGGCACGCGATGGCCCAGTAGGCCCGTTTTTCGCCCTCCCCAGGCACCAGAGCCTTTCTAGGAGCCTGGGGATCGTGAAAACGGACTCCCCCACACCAGACGCTGGAAATGGCCCATTTGCCGACTTCTGGTAGGACCGGAAGGCCCGTTTTTCACTCTCCCCAGGCTCTAGAGCCTTTCTAGGAGCTGGGGTGGGAGAAAACAGCCTTTCCCACCCCCCCAGAGGCTGGAAATGGCCTGTTTCCCCGACTTCCAGTGGGCCCAGAAGGCCCGAAAATCAGTTGGCCGGCACACGCATGCACGCCAGAACTGAGCTCATGTGCCCACCGATATGGCTCAGCATGCCACCTGTGGGCACATGTGCCCATAGGTTCACCATCCCAGTTCTAGATCTTAAACCGAGAAGGAGCAGACATCTACACAAGAGCAGCAGCAGAAGAGAGCACTTTTATCTGTTGAGTGGACTGTAGCTGTGATGGAATTCCTCCTGTTTTAATTTTCAGGCAGTTAGCCGTGAGAGTGTTTATTCCGGATTATTTTTTTCCTTATCAACCACTGTTTTGGCACCATTCTCACTTTCTAATTAATATTACTTTCTCAAGGGGGACCTCCCAGAGAACCAAAGAACGCCTGTGAGATTCCCATGAGGGAAGAGTTCGGAAAGAAGCGAGGGAAGCGAATGCTTCTAGGTAGCCAATCACTCTGGACGGTCTAAAAATACGACGCGAAAGGCGGCTGGTGAGATACGAGTCTTGGCTCTGGGCCAGAGTGGTGAGTCTCCCATCCAAGGAGGTGGAGTTGAGACTTCGTGCATCAACTCCCGAAGACAACCTAGCTTAACCAGACGCCAGAATTAAAAAGGAAAATTAACACCCTATTAAATATGCCACATCAAAGCAATTCTGTGTTTTTTTTTCCACTTTTTTCTCTGCTTGGCTCTCCTCTTCAGTTCTTCATTACTTTCTGGCTCTAGATACCCTGCAAAAAAAGTCAAGAGGTCAGCCAAGCTCTCAGCCCCACTGCAGCCTTTAGCAGGGCCTCATTTTCCTGAGTTCAGTTTTCTGCTGCTTTTGCCTCTGACCTGCAGAAGGCTGTTCTTTTCCGGCTTCCTGTTTGCTGGATAAAAAAACATTCTACCATAACGGCTTGCCTTGCAGAAAGTCACTGGGATGTCAACCCACTCCATCCTTCTCTGCACCCTTCGTAAATCTTTAAAACCATCCTTTGACGCATCCAACTAGCTCCTCCAGAACTTCCCAGGAGTTCTTCTGAGGTTTTTAGTCCATTTAACTGAGCTTTTTACATTCAGCAGGGAAAAAAAAAGCATGCCCTCAATCAAGTTGGTGCCTCTGCAGAGAAAACATGCCTGCCTTGCCTCACCTTTCCTGAAATGATGCATCAGGACAATCATTACAAATCCAGATTAAGCAAGATTCTCAGATTATTTGGGGGAAGGGAGAGCCAGATAGCCTAAACTCTCTGGAATACAAGGCAGCTTCAAGTAGAAAAGCACTAGGAAATCTCTCAGCAATTACTACCATATACTGCTAATTCCAAGGGATGCGGTGGCTCAGTGGCTAAGACGCTGAGATTGTCGATCGAAAGGTCGGCAGTTCAGCGGTTCGAATCCCAGCACCACGTAATGGGGTGAGCTCCCATTACTTGTCCCAGCTTCTGCCAACCTAGCAGTTCGAAAGCACGTAAAAAAAAATGCAAGTAGAAAAATAGGGACCACCTTTGGTGGGAAGGGAACAGCGTTCCGTGCGCCTTTGGCATTGAGTCATGCCGGCCACATGACCACGGAGACGTCTTCGGACAGCGCTGGCTCTTCATCTTAGAAACAGAGATGAGCACCGCCCCCTAGAGTCGGGAACGACTATAGCACATATGTGCGAGGGGAACCTTTCCCTTTCTGCTAATTCCACTCATGACAAGCAGAAACTAAATTAAGGAAGGGAAAACATGCATAACAATCTACACTGAAACAGTCTGTAAACGCTTCATAGAATTTCTCTCTTCTGGGCGTAACGTTTTTTAAAAAAATATGTAGCAGCTACAGTACATGACAGACTAAAGGAATATTGGCATGCCATTTATATTTTAGGGCACCAAGTAAGGTTCGTGATCTTCTACAATATTCCAGAGGAGAGCCTAAGGAATTTGCCAGATGTTATTATATACAGGTAAGACCTTGACTTGCAAGAGTTCATTTAGTAACCATTCAAAGATATAACGGCACTTTAAAAAGTGACTCATGACTGTTTTTAACACTTATGACCAGAGGTCTTCAGACTTGGCAGCTTTAAGGCTTGTGGACTTCAACTCCCAGAATTCTCCCAGAATTATGTCCACAAGTCTTAAAGCTGCAAAGTTTGGGGACCCTTGCTTATGACCATTGTAGCACCCCCAATTTTGGGCCCAATTGTGGCTGTAGCTCCAGGACTACCTGTACTTCCCTAAGAGAAGAGCGAATATCGTCGGCAAATTTAAAAGCAACTCTAGCAGAACGCATATTAAATTCAAATTAAACACGCTATTACTATTTCCACCTTAGCCCTGAAAAATCTATGCATTCGCACCGCCTTATGATTAGAATAAAATTCCTTGCAGAAATCAGACTGCTAATGTAAGTAAACAAATGGTGTTTTGACAAAATGATTGCATGTTACAAAAGACAGGCTACAAGTTGGAAGACTGCGGATTGGGTAAACAAAACGAAGCATAACAAAACAAAACAAGAGGAGTGTTTTTTGAGCTCTTAATAAATACAAATGTTATGAATGGGCTTAAAAGCACGAGAGAAGAGAAGAGAGCTCTGAAAAAATATAAATATCCTGCCTAAAAATAACAACGATGCTTCCTTGTTTACGTTTGGTGAGGAAGACTGAAGATGTACCTGGGGACAGCTTGCATAAGCAAATCTGGTCCCCGCAATCGCTGTTTATTCAAAATGTCCAAACTCAAAAGACGGATGAGAGGAAACAAGTCTGCTGCCCCCACAGAAAGGTAAATTATTGTTGTTTCTACTGATCCTTATTAGCTTTAAACACACACCAGTTTCCCCCCCAGCCCCCCTTTTTTTTTCCAGGGAAGCCAGATGTGCTGGCTCAGGGGCGGAAGGGTTCAATTCACAGACTGATAAAGATGCTGAGATGTTTAGAAGGGAAAGCCCAGTCTCTCCAATCAGGAGGGCAGGCTACAGGTTTGCCCTCATACCGAGAAAGTAAACAGGGCACCACCCACATAACAGGGCAATGGACACCACAATGGAAGGCATTTGGATGGATTCTTCCATCTCAAGCTATGGATCGCTACATCTGGAAAGGACTCGATAATCCTGCATGCAACGGCCAGCTTTGTGATGCTATCTCAGTATCCTGTGCTTGCTTGATGCAACTGCGACTTGAATCCGATAAATGAATCTTAAGCGTCGGCCTTTGACAGGCAGTTAACTAGGTGGGAGAATTAGGTTAGGAGGGCATTGGATCTCTCGAGGAAAAAGTATTGGGGGAATTCATTTAGTGAGCTTTTCTTGACAAATTAGAAGGTCGTCTAATCCAGGAGCCCCCAACCCTGGTCTGTGGACCAGTTTGAGAAGTGGAATGAAGTAGCCGTTAAGTATGACGAGTGGATGGAAAGTAACTAGTTGGAGCTTGTAATTTTACCATAAACATTTACTGAAGCTTTAACTTTGGAACTTTGCTCCACCGTAAGACGTTAAGGTCTACTTTCACAATGAAGCATCAAATATGGAGACAGTGCATTTTTTAAACACTCAGGCCTCAGCAGAATGATGCCACCTGGGAGTTGTGTGCTTTTCGTCTCTGATCCAACTAACAGGTCCCACCAAGTTGGTTAAATTGGTGCCTGGCCCTTCCAATAACAGCATATTGCATGCAAGCTCCAACTACTGTGAATTCACCTCTCAGGAATGCTGAGCGGTCCTATTTAAAAATCCTATGTTGACATGTATACACTTCCTGCAGCTTCAGATCATAATCAACTTTGTAAAAAAAAAATAAAAAATAATGCGCAACTACTCTCAAGTCAGCTTTCCAACACACAATTTGAAGTTCTACTTTGCTCCAAACAGCAGCATAGAATATGTGGCTTTTCTAGAGAAGTACAGGAAACTAAACGGAGGGTATAAATTTCATACAGATACAGGTAACCCTTATTATTCTATGTTCTGTGTCACCATCAAGTGCCTATGTAAAGAACTATCCAACATCACTCTGATTTCGTGAACTAATTCCCCAATGCACTGGCATAAAATTCAGAGCACATGAATCAGCATAAAAATAAACACTTAACCATGGAACGTCCCTTAACATTAAAAACCAACTCTCAATTTGTTTCTACCGTAATCCCACATTCTACCTCGATATCTAAGACAGCACTTCTATATCCTAACCTCCAAACTTGATCTCCTCCAGACCAGAGGTTTCCAACCTTGGCAACTTTAAGCCTGGAGGACTCAACTCCCAGAATTCCCCAGCCAGCAAAGCTGGGTTATACCGATTATACAGATTATACCACCAGTAGCCATGGTTATCTTGAGCTCACGGCAACTGAAGTTCCATTCATCGGGAAGTTTGGGAAAGATGGATCATCCGTAAAGGCTCACCCAACTTTTCATTTGTGATCGTGTTTAGACCCTTTGCAAGCCATTTTAAAAGAAAAGCTGGGACGGCAGAACGGGCAACGGGACATGTTTTGCCCATTTCTTGCCGGAGTACCACAGACCCACATTTTCTTCATTCTTAAGGCAGCAAACATTTCACGTTTCTTTCTGACCATCTGGCAAGCAAAACGATTTCTCCCACCCCCCCCAACGGGCAGCTTCGGAACTTTCCCTAAGAAGCGCTAATTGAAATGCAGAAGTTGGTTATACCAGTCAGCTACGTCCTGGAGGGCATGGTTAATTTGAAGGAAGGGGCAGGCGGTGTTTTCGGACAGGCTGCCTCAACAACCCCTTATGGTGTTTTCCTGATCCAGAGCCGCACATTAAGAAGCAAAATGATTAGTAGCGGACTTGCTTCTGAATGGTGGGGGGGGGATGTCTAATGCTTCGAGTACATTAAACACGATAGCCGTGCATATTTCAAAAAGAAAAAAAGCCTGAATAAGACCAGCTTCCTTCCTACATGGAGCTGCCCATATTTTATAGATATAAACACACTGGGTATATCTGCAGCTTTTTCCTGTATGGATTTGTTCCTCTAGGCCCTACAGCTAAAGACAAGCATGAAATCTTGCAGAGACAGCCAACCCCCCCCCCCCTTTTCCCAGTCTCACCACAGGACTAGGCAAGGAGCTCAATACATTGGCTACTATTGGCTTTAAATGCTCATCACCTCCCACTATGCCAAGTGATGTTTTCATTTTAAAACGAAGGGGGTGGAGGGAGAGAGAGAATTTACAAATCCCGAGAAACCATTTCTTTAGAATGTACCGTCCTCCATGTTACACTGAAATCCTATCATCAACAGCTGCCTTGTTAAGACCAGCTGCCTGCAATTACTGCAGGTTCGAATCTCGCCAGGCTCAAGGTTGACTCAGCCTTCCATCCTTTCTAAGGTAGGTGAAATGAGGACCCAGTTTGTGGGGGCAATAAGCTGACTTTGTATAAATATACAAAAGGATGAAGGCTATTGCTTAGCGCATTGTAAGCCGCCCTGAGTCTCCGGAGAAGGGCGGCATATAAATCAAATTAAAAAACAAAACAAAACAGCTGAAATCTTGACCTCCGAGCAAGGATTGAGACATTAATTTTTACAACCCATGTTCAAAACCAAGTAGGACCCTCTAGGGGATTAGGATTCAGGCAAATCCATTGCAGAACTCTCCGAGGATAAGACTGGCTGTTAAAAAAACAAGCCCTGATCCGTGTTTACCATTTGCAATGTACCAACAAGATATTTTCTCCAGTCTCTTGCGTCTCATCCTTGGCTCAAGTAAGCAACAGGGAAGGCTGGGGGTCTTAGGAACAAACCCTACTCCAGTTGCAAATGTACACAACAAATGACTCACAGCAATGATCAAAGGGCTTCCTCTCCCTTAACCATAACTACTTACTCTGTACTGTTCACTGACGCCGTTTGAGGTAACTAAGGCTTTATTGAATTCCTGGCATCCTAGCCAGAGATGGCAACTGACATACATACCACAAAAAAAAAAAAAAAAAAGACTTAACTATGACTTTTTTTTTAAAAAAAAAATAATAAATACATGAAAACGTCGTTTGACAGCTTCCAAGGTCTTGAAGACACCAAAATTCTCCACATAAAACTAGCCCAACCTTCCCTGGACATCAGCTTCTGCACGTCAAGTAGCAGAAAGTGCTTCTGGCTTAAAGTGAAACTAAGCTCAAAGAACAGTGGAGAGAACCCAGCTCTATTTATGGCTCTAACCACAAGGCTTGATGCTTTCTTCATTCTGAAGGTAGGCCGTGCAGAAGTGGAAAATATTGCTTGCGCTGCGGTAACCGTGAAGCCCCGGGGTTATTTATTTAGAGCATTGCCCCAAACGGCGTTGCAAAGATGCTCCATTTATAAAGTATTATTTGACATTGTCTCAGCACTCTGTTGGGAACTGGGCGGGGGGGGGGGAGGGCAGCTGGGATGCTACATCAACGTTAAGAGATGGGTTTTTATGAACACAGCTCGGCCTGCCACCTCTTCCCACGTGTCTTCCAGCATCAATCCACACTCAGAGGCAGCGCCTCCATCTCAAAAATCCCATTGTCATCTGGAAGCTTAATCCCTAATTTAAAAATGTAATCACCGCAAGATGAAAAAGGCCACCTGCCAACTCTTCAAAGCAGGCTGGAAATTGCCTGTTCCTCCTGCAAAGTATATATATAAAAAAAAACCCTGCATTTCTTTGATAGAGCTCTCTCTGAGGAGCCTACAGAGAAAAGGTGGCTGGTAAAAGATTAGAATAAATAGATGGAAAAGCTTCTGGATATTGAATGCATCTCCAAGTTGCCTAGAGAAAATAATAGGGCACGTTTTAGCCTAAAGTTAAAAGATATATTCTCTTATGACCTGACTTCCATTGTCTGTACCCAAAGGTGCTTTTTCAAAAGGCAACTGGAATTCCTTTGTTTTGCTTGAAGACATTTTGCTTCTCATCCAAGCAGCTTCTTCAGTTCTAACTGAATGATGGACCTGAATGGAACTGAAGGACCTTCTTGGATGAGAAGTGAAATCTCTTCAAGCAAAACGAAGTCCACTTGCCTTTTGAAAAAGCACTTTTGGGACAACCATGACCTGGATGACTGAGAATCTCCATAGACATTCATCATCTGTACTTGCTTAACGTGATTTAATTGTATTAGTGGATACTTTATTTGGACAGTCCTATGCACTACATGGGCACCTCAGCATTTCAATAAAGGAGAATATTTGTAGCTCAGGGTTGAATTGAGGGGTCCCTGGTGTACTCCGAGCTTGGTGGTTTTCTTGCAGACATGTCATTACCCAAACTAGGTAGCATCATTGGCACTGTTACCTAGTTTGGGTAATGACACGTCTGCAAGAAAAGGGGCGTTGGTCCTACCTGAGACACGCCTTCTCGTTGGGTGTCCACCCACAATGGAAAACAACCAAGCTCAGAGAGACCCCATATCAGCATTTCTTTACTAATTTTGCAGAGCATTAGCTAGTTTACCAACCGGACTCATTTTTGCACATAATCTATCTTGCAAATCCCGGCTTCAAGATGTAAGTGGTTTTAAACTAAAGCATGGACATGGAGATTTCAGTGAAAATGAGACGAGCAGAGCAGCACCTCCAACTCAAACTGCTGAGCTGCCAGAGAAACATAAAATTCAGGGGAAAACCAAAAGTTGAAACAAAAGCATACCAAGACAAGGAATTTGGAAAGAAGCAAGGGGACTTCCCCAGATTCAGGCGTGCTCTAGAATATTACGGATAAATTCCAGCAGAAGCCAGCATTACCTAGGCTGGGAATTCTCTTCATACATTCTTTCTTTTCCTTCCTTAAAGAGGCTGATGGTTTGTTTTGTCTTCTTCATCAGGTTTTCCATAAACACCCGGAAGTATTCGTTCTCTCCCAGAGTCTCCATCTTTCCCTCGTAGCAGGACAGGATGGTTCGCAGATGCTGGTAGGTGTCGGGAAGGAGGTCTAGAATGTAGGGAGGACTGTTCTTTAGTGCCAGCTTGGGGTTCTGACATAAACGCACAACCTAAGAAGTGTAAAGAGCAAACATAATCAAATGTAAAAATGCCTTCCGGAGGGTCAGCACTGTTTTGAAATTTAAGAATGCATTCTCACAATAACAGCATGCTTTAATGAAGTCTCAAAAACGTGACGAGTGAGAGGCTGAACCTACAAGTTACGAACTCCGATTCACAAATTTTAAACCTGCAAAAAGTTCTTGTTCAGGCCACACCGCATACTAATCTCAAAACTCGAGGCGAGACGTCTGTGGTGTAGCCTACCCTTCTGCCACAGAAACTTCTCCCACAAAGACATTAATTAAGATGCTATTTAAAAGTTGTCGAAGTTACTCCTATTCCATCATCAGCTTTTTCGAGACTGTGTGCACAAAGCACCAAAATAGTGACACCAAGAAAAAGGTTTCACTTAAGAGAGAAATGTACTAGCTTCTGGACTTCCTCTGTCCGCTTCACGAGTGGGGTCTTAGCAAAGTTAGATTTCTAACCCAATTATCAATGGAGCACTTTGGTGGGTGACAGTCACCATGTTTTTACTCAGCTCTCTGTAAGGGTTCATGACCCAGAATCATCGGAGGAGGAGAAGGAACGGGGCACTGATACCTTTGTCCAAGGATCTGCTAACCTACACATGGCATTATTGTAACTCTACAAAGCTCAACAGCTCTTCGAGACCGCCTTCTACCGCATAGCTCCCAAAGACCGGTAAGATTCCCACAGAGTTGGTCTCCTCCGGATCCTGTCAGCTAAACAATGTCGGCTGGCAGGCGCGCAGGGGAGGGCCTTCTCTGTGGCTGCCCTGGCTCTCTGGAACCAGTTACCTCCTGAGGTCCGGACCGTCCCCACCCTATTGGCCTTCCAGAAAGCGGTGAAGACCTGGCTTTTCCGGCAGGCCTGGGGCCGTTGATCTCGCTGCTGCAATCTTGCGAGATCCGGCCATGAATGGAGTGTATGGGTTTTTAATGTTTTTTTAAAACAACTTTTATGGTATATTGTTTGCATTATTTTTTATTGTAAGCCGCCCAGAGTCCCCAGGGAGTTGGGCATCATAGAAATGCGACAAATAAATAAATAAACAGGTTATAGCAACACTTGGAACAGGAGAGGGAGGAAGACCAAGGAACTGCAGCTGAGCAGAGGGTGTGTGACCACTGGAATATTTTGCAAAGCTCCTCTTAGGGTGAACGGTTCTTCGATATGTAACACTGAAACTTTCTGATGCTCAATAAGTTTTTTTAAAAAAGACCTGATGAAACAACAGCCTTTGATTTTACTGCAAGAGATCGTGTTTTGCTATTTGACACAATGTGCTAAATCTGGGATGGGGGAAGAAGGAGCTACTGTATGTAGACCTCTGCTAAATTGCAAATACTAGAAGGCTAATGAGAATAATCTTAAAGCACAGATAGGATTTGGCACCTAAACTATCAAAAAGGAAATGGGCTATGGAAACAGCGAATCAGTTATTTTTATCAGCTGTAGCTTTAGCTGACCAGTCTGTTTAATACAAGCAAGGGTATTGTGCATCCAAAATATCGCATTATTCTGTTCTAATTCTACAAATCTTTCCTTAGGAGCTAGGTAGAGCAATGTTTCTGAACCTTGATAGCTTTTAGATATGTAGACTTCAACTCCCAGAATTCCGCAGCTGCCTTCCCCAACTAAAAGAATAATCTGCCTGGAAGATTCTCAAACAATAAATCAACATTCAAGAAAAATAAACTCCCTTGGGACTGCTACATTTTGGGAAACCATCAATTACAATGCGTATTTAACAGCTACATTTTTCATATCAATGGATTTTAACAAGACTCCCAAGTCCCAATATAAATCTAATAAAAGAAAAAGAAAAGAAGTATGGGCTTGGCCAGCTTTTGTAATGACCAATTTTTTAGCTATCACTTCTCAATAAGATTTATCGTTCACCTCATTCCTCAGATGTAGTCTGCATTTTTCTTTTAAAAATATGCACATTGTGACTAAAATTCAAATAACTCCAAGCCACTGCACAACTCCCTGCAATCCAATGTGACTCTGGATTTGTTAAAACCTCCAGAATAATAACTTGTATATGGTTTAAAGATCCAGAGTTTAAAATGTAAAGAACAAAGTGCTCCAAGATACCATTATATAAATTTCTTAAATAGGCTAACAAAGAAAGGGCACAATGCAATCAAAACAACTATGGATAATACTTCAGCTCAAGTTTGATCATGTTTTCATTAAAAAACCTTTAAAACCATGTAAACATGTGCTAAAGTATAGAACAAAAATGCATTTTATTTTTGTAAAGCCATTCTATATTCTGAATAGCTCAAAGTGAAGATGATTCACTGACAACAGCATTATCTAGGAAATCAAAAGCAACGAAAAATCATGTTCCTGCGTCAGAAATAATGGGAAATGGAAATATGCCACAGACGCCATAAATCTAATTACTATTCATCATACATGAATTCTCATGACTTCTAGGAAACAAATACCAAAAATAACCATCTCCTGTGAAAAGTTAACAAATCAGAAAAGTAAGGACATATTACCTTTCATTAGTATTAGCTATCATTTAGTTCAATTACTTACTTTCAAAGGGTAGAACATAAAATCCAATTTTCTCTTAAAGCAATTTAAGAACAGCTATTCAGTATCAGTAGTTATAACTTTAATAGTTGTATTAAAGTTCATTTTTGTCACAGAACCTTAGCAATCCTAAACTCATGATTTCTAACCCAAAACCGTATAATTCAATGGAAGCAGAGTGTGTAGTTATAGAGATGCAGCAGTAAGATTTTAAAGAGTACCAAATTTATTTCAAATAGTAGAACAGCTATATAAGTAAGATGTTTTATTGCTGATATATCACTCCAGTCTCGATTGCTAAAATAAATAATTCATTTCCCAAATTTAATTTCAATTGAAAACCATTGTGGAACAACTTTCATATATGGAGTTGTGCCACATCCAAAATTTGGGTATTAAGAGTTTATATTCTATCTCTATGAATGATTTATAGTGCTGTACTGATTTAATGCATTATTCACTACCCATATTTTCTCTTAATTATTTGCACTGGGTTAACTAGCATCTTTAAGATTTAATACAGATGATTGAACTTTGATTAGAAAATGGATATTAAATATTTTATCATATTTATATGGCCACCTATTGCCAAAGAAGTGACTTTAGGTGGCTAAATCATTAGCAAATACCAGCATTTCTTGACCTTGGTGACTTTAAGATCTGTGAATTTCAACTCCCAGAGCTGTGCTGGCTGGGGAATTCTGGGAGTTGAAGTCCACAGATCTTAAAGTCGCCATAGGTTGAGAAATGCTGGCCCATACTATATTTATGCTCCTTCCTTAGCTTTAACAGATAGCTCCTAAGGACAAGTAACTTCAACAAGAGGCTCTTCACCAAGTATTAACGTCATAGCAATAATTATAGTCAAGTATTATCTGATCACATCAAGGTTTCTATCATGATCATTGAGATAAAATTAAGAGAGAGTCTTAGTCAATCAAAATAAAGCTACAGGAAGTGATGATGGTTTGGTTGGGCTGTATTCACATTGTGTAGGGACTTAGTACAGGGCATCATAATATCATTACATGAATTACAAGTTTATTAATGACATCATGGCACCCAGGGCATCATTTGACTCGTGGCTGCCCAAAAAGATGCGATAGCTGGCAGCCTTACATTTTAAAATGGAAATATTTTGCATTGACAATTGTGTGATTCTGTGAAAAGTGTGCCTTCTTGAAAACTTTCCCAGTTTGAAAACAGATTGCTATCTTATCTTCAGGGAGGCAAGGAGTAAAGCATAAACATTTAAGTTGTTGCTCAATATTCTAAAGAAAGGAAAAAGAGGAAACAACAAAAACATTATTTCAAGTCACATGAACTGGTGAGCTCCCTTCAACACACTGACTGACCTACCATGCTTCACCTCTCTGCAGCATTCTTGCTCCAGTTCATGCATATGAAATAGGTTATTAGCTACTGTACTAGCTAATTATTTGCTAATTAGGTCTCCGATTGTTTTATTTTTTCAATGCACTCCATAGGATTCAAAAAAGCACATTTTAACTGGCATGCCATTTTGCTGTTGGCCCCTCAACTTCCACTAATTTTTTTTAGCAACCAAACTATCCAGCATAATGTTGTAAAGATACTTAAAAACACTGGCCTAAAAGCTTGCCAAAATTCAGAAATCATTCTTTAGCTTATAACGTGATGGTTACATCTTCTATCCTTGGAAAACTTTCTAATTTTACTAGACCCAATTCCTCAAATACAGTATTTAAGCGGCCTCTTCTTATTTTTTAACATTCTCATTTCAACTGTTACACATCAGCTATATTAGTATATCATCTACACAGCTTTAATACTGAAACAACACATTAAGTTTATGAATGAACCAAAAATCTATTACAGTCCAAGACCTGATGTGCATCAGATCAGAGATCTTCAAACATAGCTGGCTGGAGAATTCTGGGAGTTGAAGTCCACAAGTCTTAAAGCTGCTAAGTTTGAGGAAGGCATTAGACTATTATAAGCGTAATAGTTGCACATATCAGGACCAAACAATTAACATAAAATAGAAAAAAAATCCCATCCATGTTATCTGGCTAAAACATACAGGGCAGCTGGCTATAGGCAGAAGAACTGATTTTTCCTCCCATGCCAAGCATACCTTAGCTCAAATGTTTAAAACGTATATAACAATATAAAGAAACAGATGTGCAAACAAGCATACCCATAAACATTGAAACATGCATTTTTCCTCAATAATATGTGCCACCCTAAGAAAGTCCCTGCCTTCTAAAACCCACAGTTGAAACATTCATCCCAACGATCTGCAACTTCAATACAAGTGAAAAAGTCTTGGCATATCAAATCAGCCTATTTGACTACGGTGGCTTATAAAATTGAAATAAAGAAATAAATTTCCAGGCCACATCATTAATCCAAGGCCTTTAATGCAGATTCTTATCAAACCTTTCATGGCATCTAAAGTTTGATCTGAAGCCAAATTTCCAGTTCTCCAATATCTCAACTTCCCAGAACCCGACCTACAACTATTTCCTTCTTTCCAGATAAGACAGCCTTCTCTCCTCGGGATATTCACATTCAGCCAAAGAATAAAGCAGAATGTAACTGCTTTTTTTTGCCTGCATTGATTTCATGTTCCTTTTGCTCTTCCTCACTTCCTTCCCTTGCCTGCTAAATTAAGATCAGCTCCTCAGGACAGGAACTTGTTTGCGATTAGCAGCAGTTGCAAAATAACCAATGCAGACTGACAGTTTTGTATCATTCTCACTCCCAAGAAGACTTGAGCTTGGGCTCATACACTAACACTATAACATCCCAGCCAGCCAGCAATCCATCCTCTCTTACTTTTTTTCCTATGCTATACTGAAAACCCCTCGTTATCTCCATTTCTAATACAAAAAAAATATCTGTAGCTCAGGAATCTTGGGGTCTCAGAAAGTCTCCCACAACTCCATTTCTTACTAGCCCAGTCTGCAGACCTGACCCTTGCATGTACAGATGGAATCTCATTTCCCTTCCAATAAGGATCTTATTACGATGGTGCTCGGTCGCACAGTCAGCCAGATGTTTAGGCTGGATTTGGAATTTTGGTCTACTTATCTCTCCCAAGGACCTGGGACAGGTAGATGCTGTTGCTTGATGGCGCTAAGAGGTACCGTTGCAGGATGTCAGCTGTTGCAAGTCAAGCTGCCTTTTGCAATTGACCGATGGGGATTGCATCAATGCCGATGGTATTAAAGTGGTGCTCCAGATGTTTTGGGGTTATACCCAAGGCACCTATTGCTTTTGCTTTCTTTTGCTTATTAGGACAGTCGGCTGCACAGTCAGCCAGATGTTCAGACTGGATTTGGCCCTTTCTATTCACCTAGGACCTGGTGTAGTCACAGGTGGATGTTTTGCGGCGTCAAAAGATACCCTTGCATGATGGAAGCAGTTCCCAGTCAAGCTGCCTTTTGCAACGGACAGACAGGGACAGTCAGGCGCAGAGTCAAGCCAGATGTTCAGGCTGGATTTGGCCTTTTTTATCCACCCGCAAGTCCTTCCCAAGAACCCAGCATAGATAGATATGGAGGCAGGTTGTAAGCTGCTCCAAGCAAAGCTGCCTTTTGCAACTGATTGCTATTATTATATTATTTGGCAATGCCTTCCCTACCTTAAAATTTTAAGTTCCGGAGCTCGCAGAATGACTGCTTCTTTCTTTAGTAATATACTAGAACTTGTATTTTTAGAATAGTTTGTCACACACACACACACACACACATATATATATATATATGTATACAGGTCTCATGCATGAGCAGGGGGTTGGATTAGATGACCTTCAAGGTCCCTTCCAACTCGGTTACTGTTACATACATATATATGCATATATATGCATATACGTGTGTGGTGCAGATATATGTATGTATATAGCATGTGTACACGTGTGTTATGTACATGTTTGGGTAGATATATATATATGAGAGCAGGTAACAGAATTTCATTTTTAATGCTGGCAGGTGCGCTCGCAGTAAAAAAAAAACCATAATAAAAGTTACCCATCTTATCTAACTTAGAGAAGTTCTCCAAAAACCCAGGGCTGTACCCCAGCCACCCCACACTCCACGCAGCTTCCTTTGCAAGAATTCCCCAGCGCACCCCTTGGAGGGGGGAAGGAAGGGAGAAGGGAGGGGCAATCCTTTGGGTACTTGCCCCCCCCTCTTCCTCCCCTCCTCAGAAGCCCCCACCCCACCCGGACATTGCCCTCGTGCCCTCCCACCTTGGGCCACCCCTGGAAGCCTTTCGCACCCCACCCCCTGGCCAGGGCCTGAGCCTGGGGGGAGGAGGGGCGAAGGGCGGGGGGAAAGAAGGGAAGGGAGGGAGAGAAGGAGACTCCCCCCCCCCCGCTCCCTCCCTCCCCTCCTCCCCCTCCCCCTCCCTCCCCTTCCCCTAACCTTGTCCATGTATTTCCAGCACTTTGGGGGAGTGAGGCAAGTGCGGGGGGGGGGGGGGAAGGAGGAAAGGGAGGAGACTGTCCCCCCTGCTCCCTCCCTCCCCTCCCCCTAACCTTGTCCATCTGCTTCCAGCACTGGGAGGAGGGGGGGCAAGTGTGGGGGGGAAGGAGGGAAGGGAGGGAGAGAGAAGGAGACTGCCCCCCCGCTCCCTCCCCTCCTCCCTCTCCCCTCCCCTCCTCCCCCCTCCCTTCCCCTTGTCCATCTGCTTCCAGCACTTTGGGGGAGTGGGGCAAGTGCGGGGGGGAAGGAGGGAAGGGAGGAGACTGCCCCCCCGCTCCCTCCCCCCTACTCCCTCCCCTCCCCTCCTCCCCCCTCCCCTCACCTTGTCCATCAGCTTCCAGCACTTCTCGACCATCTTCTTGTCCACGGTGCAGGGCTGGTGGGGGCCGAGGTGGTGGTGGTGGGGCTGGAAGGCGTCCTTCATGAGGCCGATGAGGCCCCCGGGGCCCTTCTTCACAGGGGCAGCCATGGGGACGGGGGTGGGGGGGGGGGTGAAGGGAAGGGAAAGAGGCGGCCTCAGCGACGACACCCCTGCCGGGCCCCTCGAGGAGGCTGAGGGAGCTCAGGCGGCTTAAAGCGGGGTCCTTTTCCCGTCCTGAGGGCCCGGCTCGGGCAGCGTCGGGCCGGGCTGAGGGGAAGCGGCTCCACGAGCGCCGGGGACGCGCCCGACTGACGAAGAAAAGGGAAGTGGGGAGGGGGGGGAGGAAAGGAAGGGCAGGAAGGGCTGCGGCGCATGCGCGCCGGCGCGAGCCTCTCCGGGCGGAGCTTCCTGATTGGCTGGGCGGACCAGAGAGGCGTGGTGTTTGTGTGTGTGTGTGACTGAGAAGGAGAGGAAGGAAAGCGGGCGCTGCGCGAGCCTCCTCGAGGGGCGGCGCGCTGCCATTGGCCGCCCAGAACGCCTCTCCCCCACCTCCGGCGGAAAAATTCTGCTCTGATTGGTCCAAGATTTCGAGAACGCCTCCCCTCCCACCACTCTTAGAAAAGCCGTTTTCTGATTGGTCCGTGCAAGGAAAGGGGGCGGGGCGCCCCACCTTTCTCTTTCTCCTCACGTAAAATCGGCGCTGGCTCGCGAGCGGGAAGAAGCCGGGCTTTAAATGGCCTCAGTCCCATTATGCCGGCCGTTTATTTCTTTTTTTTTTTTTTTTTTTCGAAGGACACCCGAGAAGCCGACACTTCCATCCCAGGCAGGACAAGAGCATCAATTCCTCGCTCTGCCCACGCCCACCCGGCGTCTGATTAGCATAGCCACGCCTCGCCGTGCGTCTTTTAAATGTCTTCGGGTGCGCCATAAGAGCCGAGTGCGCGTGCGCCTTGAGGGCGTGTGTGCGGAGGCATGCGCAGTACTGCGAAAGGAGGCTCGCGATGCCATGATGAAGTCGGGCAGCCCGGCTCTATTCTGTAAATAAAGAGACTGCAGGATTGAGCAAAAGTGCAAGTTATGCAATTTGCTGGCTTAATGCAGAGCTACTTTCCCTCCTGCCAGTCTATAAAAAAATTATAATGGCAGAAATCAAATTACTTCTTGGGTTTTAATTCTGAATACAGCTAGCTGGTAACTGGAAGGCACAGCCAAGGATAGAAAAAAATGCAGAGTGACTTGGATTTCCTTTCTAAAATCAGATCAAGAACAGAATAAAGAGAGTTGGAAGGGACCTTGGAGGTCATCTAGTCCAACCCCCCACCCAAGCCGGAGACCCTACACCATTTCTGACAGATGGCAGTTCAGTCTCTTCTTGAAAGCCTCCAGTGATGAAGCTCCCACAACTTCCGAAGGCAACTTTTGTTCCATGGGTGGATTGCTCTCGCCGTCAGACAATTCCTCCTTATTTCTAGGTTGAATCTCTCCTTGTTCGGTATCCATCCATTACTTCTTGTCTGGCCTTTGGGGGCTTTGGAAAACAGCTTGACCCCCTTCCTCTCTGTATTGTTGTTAGTTGTGAAGTTGTGTCCGACCCATTGTGACCCCATGGACAACATTTCTCCTGGCCTTCCAGTCCTCTACCATCTCCCGGAGACCATTTAAACTCACGCCGACTGCTTCAGTGACTCCGTCCAGCCACCTCGTTCTCTGCCGTCCCCTTCTTCTTTTGCCCTCCATTGTTCCCAGCATTAGGCTCTTCTCCAGGGAGTCCTTCCTGCTCATTAGGTGGCCTAAGTATTTGAGTTTCCTCTTCAGGATCTGGCCTTCTAAAGAGCAGTCAGGGTTGATCTCCTCTAGGACTGACCGGTTGGATCGCCTTGCAGTCCAAGGGATTCGCTGCGGTCCAGAGCTCCTCTCTGTGGCAGCCCCTTAAATATTGGAAGACTGCTCTCCTGTCTCCCCTGGTCCTTCTCTTCACTAGACTAGCCAGGCCCAGTTCCTGCAACCGTTCATCGTATGTTTTAGCCTCCAGTCTTCTAATCATCCTGGTTGCTCTTCTCTGCACTTTTTCTAGAGTCTCAACCTCTTTTTTATAGTGTGGTGACCAAAACTGGATGCAGTATTCTAGGTGTGGTCTTATTAGGGCTTTATAGAGTGGTATTAGTACCTCCCTTGATCTTGATTGTTTCCCTCTGGGAATGCAGTTTAGGATTGCATTGGCTTTTTTGACTGCGGCCTTACCCTCCTGTTTCTCCAGACTCTCCCATAAATCCCAGCCAGTGTGGCTTTTGGGCTCCAGACTGAAGAAAGCTGTCTTAAACTCAAATTCTTTGCAAATTTTACAAAAATCTGGAGAGTCACGCTTCCTTCTGACAAGGGGACAGAACAATGCAAGGAAAATATGGAAGTGGCTGATAAAACAGAAGTAAGGCAACAAAAAGAGAAACGAAGGCGTCAGGAGAAGTTTTGGACTGACGAAATATCTTCATTGGCCTTCTTTCCGACAACAAAGAGGAAGTGATCCAAGAGGAGAAGATCAGGTTTAGAGGGTGTCCTGGGTAAAGAAAATGGAGAAAGATCTGGGTGAAAGATCCACTCAGTGGCTCAAGGAAAAGAGTTTGTTTTTCTCCAGAAGTCCTAGGTAGCTTCGGGAGAAAGTGACTTTTATATAACTTTTCAAGATTCAAAACCAGGAAGCGAGACGAACGTTGGTGAATTCTCCAACTCTTCCATTGAGGAAGGGGATCCTAACACTGGTGGAAATAAAACCCACCATGTTATACAACCTCTCCCACACACCCTCATTTCACGGTCTCTGTTTCTGTCGCTTTCCTCTGAGAGGCGGTTTAGAAGTATCTCTAGCAGGACTTCCAGATACTGGAACAGTTCCCTAGCCTAAGCCATCCGTCTGGTCAACTCCCAAGATAGGTTTCTCTCGCCACGGACATGTATACATCCGAATTAGACTGTGTTTATATCTTCTCATATAATATATGTGGGTATATGCATTATTTTGTATTTATTTATTTATTTTGTCATGTTCATGTAGTGTATATTGGAGGTGGAGACCCTTTGAGAGCTGCAGGCAACGAAATTTCATTTTAATGTATGCCGATCAGTGTACATTCAAAGTGACAATAAAATTATTCTATTCTATTCTATTCTTTCCATTCCATTATTCATTATTCTATTCTATAATGAAGTTTCATTTTAATGTATGCCGATCAGTGTACATTTAAAGTGACAAAGTGATTCTATTCCATTCTATTCCACATTCTATTCCATTTCATTCCATTCCATTATTCTATTCTATTCCATTCTTCATTACATGGGGCTCCCCTTGAGGAGCACCCGGAGGCTCCAACTGGAGCAGAACGCAGCCGCGCGGGTACTTATGGGGGCGACATGGCGCTCCCATGTAACACTTCTCCTGCGCGAGCTGCATTGGCTTCCAGTGGTCTTCCGGGTGCGCTTCAAGGTACTGGTTCTCATCTTCAAAGCGCTCCATGGCTTAGGGCCCGGTTATTTACGAGACCACCTTCTGCCACCGATAACCTCCCACAGAGAGGGCCTCCTCAGGGTGCCGTCGGTCAGGCAATGTCAGCTGGCGACCCCCCGGGGAAGAGCCTTCTCTGTTGGGGCACCCGCCCTCTGGAATGAGCTACCCCCAGGGATACAACTAATCCCAGACCTCCGGACTTTCCGCCGGGCTCTGAAAAGGTTCCTATTTCGGCAAGCCAGGCTGGCTTAAAATTTTTATTGGTTTTATGGGTAAGGGGTTTTAAATTGGGGAAAGCCATTAGGGATTTAATTTTGTTTTAAATGTATTTTAATGTTTATATTGTATGTTTTTTAATCTTGGCTGTTCACCGCCCTGAGTCCTTCGGGAGAGGGGGCGGTATAAAAATTTTATAAATAAATAAATAAATAAATAAATAAATAAATAAATAAATAAATAAATAAATTATTCTATTCTATTCCATTATTCATTATTCTATTCTGTTCTGTTCTGTTCTACTCTAATTCTATCCTATCCTATCCTATCCTATCCTATCCTATCCTATCCTATCCTATCTTTATTTCCATTCCATTCCACTTATTATTCTATCCATTCGATTATTCATTATTCTATTCTATTCTATTCTATTCTATTCTATTCTATTCTATTCTATTCTATTCTATTCTACCCTACCCTACCCTACCCTACCCTATTCTTCCCATTCCATTATTCATTATTCTATTCTATTCCATTCCATTACCTGGACTCCTTTGGGCAATGCAGCCCTGTAGTGTCTATTCTGCACTACATTACACTTGGTGTTTTTTCAAGTCCTACCAGATCTGCAGGACTCTGCTGTGGAGAGGACCTTTGATGGCAGGGCCGACACAACAGTCCAAACTGTGTGTAAATTTTCAACACTCCGGGCAGAAAATTAGAATGAGCAGAGGGCGAGGGAGTGAATTTAAAAATTAGGCTATGCACTTCAACCCAGAAGACCGAATCTGTTACCGCTGTCTCCGTTTAATTGGTTGCCTTTTTTTCCTCCCCCTCACTGAAAAAAAGAAGAAGGGAGAAGAAGAAGAAGAAGAAGAAGAAGAAGAAGAAGAAGAAGAAGAAGAAGAAGAAGAAGAAGAAGAAGGGAGGAGGAGGAGGAGGAGGAAGAAGAAGAAGGAGGAGGAGAAGAAGAAGGAGAAGGAAAAGAAGAAGAAGAAGAAAGAAGGAGGAAGAAGAAGGAGGAGGAGGAGAAGAAGAAGAAAGAAGGAGGAGGAAGAAGAAGAAGGAGGAGGAGAAGAAGAAGAAGAAGAAAGAAGGAGGAGGAAGAAGAAGAAGGAGAAGGAGAAGAAGAAGAAGAATTCAAACAAAACATTTGGCCCGAATCTCAAAATCCTTTCTTTGCTGAACAGTTCAATGCTGTTGAACTCTTTTTTTTTTTTTGAGGTTTTTTTGCTAAGCTTTCCTTGGTCACCATGGCAGCCAAGAAGGGCTGTTGCCACGCAACACCGAAAAAAAAACACAACTCGGATCCCAGGGAGGAGCGTGCTAAAATCCAGACGCTTTTTCTGCCCCTTTTTTTTTTGTACATTGGACGCTTCTGCTGTCCCCACAGCAAACGTTTGCAATTATATGGTGGGGGGAAAAAAACCTGCCACCACCCGTAAAGACCCCCTTGGGTTTTTTTTTCCTACCAGGTGTGAGACGCACATTTGGACTGGTTCAAGGCTCGAGGAGTGCGGAGCGTGAATTTCTGCAGAAAATTGGGAGCATCGCACAGGCTGAGTCTGCCCAAGGATGCCACTTCCAAAGAAAAGAAAAGTGAAAAAAACAAGGAAGCAAAAGTCATCCACTCTAGGTAAAGTGCGGCGCAACCGTGCAAACAACCTGAAGTTTGCAGGCAGAGTTTTTCCTTCGCATTCCTTCCGTGGAAAGTATTATAACAAGAATACAAGCCAAACTTTTGCAGAGAGGAGGAGGAAATTAAATCAGAACTGCTTTAATCACCGGAGGCTTTCAAGAAGAGATTGGACTGCCATTTGTCGGAAACGGTATAGGCAGGGGTCTCCTGCTTGGGGTTGGACTAGATGACCTACAAGGACCCTTCCAACTCTGTTAATCTGTTTAAGATCCAACACCAAACCGTTAACTTAATTTTGGACGCTTGGGAGCAAGGCTGCTAACATTTGAAAATCCAACGCAATCTGTCTACAAAAACACCTGGCTTAGCTTAAAATTATTTTTTTCGCCACGTGTCGCTGGGGGAGGAAAAAAAAATGGGATGCATTAGCCTTCAACTTAAATTTGTGGTTTTTCACTCTGGAAGGAAGAAACGATAAGCTTACAGAAGTTATTAAAGCGACTCCTTCAAACGTTTTTCTATGTCCGATGTCTCCTCCTCCCCGTAATGTTGAGCACTGAAATAATAATGTGTAAAAACTCAAGAGGAAATGGGATGATATTAGCAGTTTTTCCTGCATCCCATCGCTCTTGGTCTGTTAGAGGTTCCCTGTTGTTGGAAGGAAAACCCGGTCTGGTTCCAAGCCGGGAGAAAGATGCAGGAGCCAATGAATTTTGAGGCAAGCGGCAGGAAAGGAGGTCTCCGTTTATTTAGGAAGTGGAAGCGAAGTGTTTCGGCATCGGTTCTGGGACAGCTGACAGCATGGGATAGGGTAGCAGAGTAGTTTTTATACCCTTTTGGACCTTTGAAATTGAGGTGCTTGGTGGGATTATTTGATTAGATTAGATTCTGTATTCTAAATTCAGTGTGGCTTTGCGTTTGCTGACTTAATCCTTAATCCCGTCCATTCAGCCAGTTTTCTAAGTGAGATTGGTTGCATGGGTGGGCTGCTGGGGATTCACAGGGGTTCAGGAGACCCTCTAGCTAAGATTCTGTGCAGTTTGGAGAGCCCCCAAATCCCACTCCTGGCTGGCCCCGCCCCTCCCGCGAGTCACCACATGGCCTGTTTTGGATGCAGGTAAGTGCAGGGCGCACCCGGAGGCTTGGGGAGGGCGAAAAAACAGGCCTACCGGAAGTTCGGGAAGCCCGGAAATGTCAGAGGGCTTCCGGAGCCTGGGGAGGGCATAAACGCCCGCCCCCCCGCCATGATGCAAGAGGCTGACTAGGCCACGCCTACCATGGCCACGCCCACCCATCAACCGGGCAGAGAACCCCTTGCTAAAATTTTTGAAGCCCACCCCTGGTTGGTTGTGGCCATTCTGGCTGGGAGGCAAGGATTGCTCTAGCGCTTAGCACTAGCCCTTAGACTTATATACCACTTCACAGTGCTTTTACAGCCCTCTCTAAGCGGTTTAGAGTCAGCCTCTTGCCCCCTAACAATCTGGGTCCTCATTTTACCCATCTCGGAAGGATGGAAGGCTGAATCAACCTTGAGCCTGGTGAGATTTGAACTGCCGAATTGCAGGCAGCCGGCAGTCAGCAGAAGTAGCCTGCATTACTGCACTCTAACCACTGCGCCGCCACAGCTTTAGCTTTGACAGATGGTTTTTCTTTGCTTTCTCTGGGGGTATGGAAATAGAGAGGTGGGGGTATCTTACGATTCTTCCTAACACTGGTATTTCCAGCTCTTGTTCCCATGTGTCCAACTGATGCTATCATTCTATGAAGTGCCTTCCTGGAGGTATTGTTGTGGTCCGCCAGCAGCCTGCGGAGCTGGCAGCGGAGTCGGACAGTGAGGAGGCTGGGGAGGAACATGGGCCAGTCCTGGAGTCTGGGGAAGGCCCGGATGAGGGCTCTGCGTCGGAGGCAGAGATGGGGCCAGGGCCATCTGGGAATGATGCACGGATTCTGGAGCTCCCAGAGTCGGACATCAGAGAGGCAGAGGAACAGGAAGAGCCTGTTCCTAATGCACACATGCGCAGAATTGCCAGAAGACAAGAGCAGCTAAAGCAAAAGGGACGACTTGGGAGTAAGGCCAGGAGATGATTGACCCCTCCCATACGGTTTAAAAGAGAAACAAAGGCACTTGGGGCCTTTTGCAGGAAAACAACGTTGCTAACTCTGTTTCCAGTCGGCATCTCTTGTTTGTTTCTGAACTTTGTGGGGCTTTGCCAAGTAAGGCCTTTGGCAGGGTGTCAAAGAAGATAAAGGTTGGTGATAATCCCGAAGGACATCTTCCGAAGGACTTGTTTTGCAACTAATTGGGACTCAGCTGGGAATGAACGTAATTCTCAGCTATTACAATAAAATAGGTTTATTTGGGGACTAATTGTGTATTGTAATGACTCAGTAAGCCTAGGTCACAACAGGTATTTTCTAAGGCTTCTAAGGTTGACTTTAACTAAATACCAAGTATAAGGACCTCAGTATCTTCCATTTCTTCAGCATCTGTTCTCTTTCTTCCCTCCAGGTGAGGAGAGACACAAAGAGGCATCGCCGGAGGCTGACGCACTGAAGCAGCATTTGGGTGAGGACAGCTGGACAGTTGTGCGAGGATGTGGAAAACAGAGAGAGCAATTGAGGCTGGGTAGCTTTGGGAGGGGAGTATAAGATGCACAGAGCTGCATTGCTTTCTGCAGTAGCCTAAGCCCCACTCCTCACCCGTTTAAAAGCCTGTTTGGTATACAGATAGTTCTCGACTTACGACCGTAATTGAGCCTGGATTTATGCTTGTGCCAGTTGTTATGCAGGTCATCGCATCATCATCACCATCATCATCTGCTTTTAATGACTCCATAATCCCTTGCGGGGTGGAGTCTGGGCAACTGAACGGAGCTGAATGTTTACTGGCCGGATGCCCTTCATGTCACCAGTGCGGAGTTTTGTTCAGCAAATATATTTTCATTGTGCCCACAGAGAGAGAAATATCTGCCTCTACCTAGGATCAAACTCCAGGGGAAGGATACTGTAAAATCCCCATTCCATCCCCGTTCCTGGGGGAAGGATACTGCAAAATCCCCATTTCCTTCCCACTCCTGGGGGAAGGATACTGCAAAATCTCCATTCCCACCCCACTCTGGGGCCAGCCAGAGGTGGTATTTGCCGGTTCTCCGAACTGCTCAAAATTTCCGCTACCGGTTCCCCAGAACCTGTCAGAACTTGCTGGATTTCACCCCTGGCTCAAACAGAACGATTAAAACGATGGAAATTTCAAGTTAAACAACTTCATAATTGGATAGAAGTCCTTGAGAAGTTGCTTAAAGGTTCGGAAGAAGACGTTCTGAAGATATTTTAAGCAAAACGGAGCACTGGCCCGGCTAGAACTAAAGACCACATGGAAAAATGGGGCGGAGGGGTTTCCCCCCCCCCAGGACAAAATATTTGCTGCGAATGTGACACAATTCAAACAACTATCCATCTTTTTACAGTGTCTTCTGGGACCGACACACAGACAGAATGACTTGCTGGTTGGAAATATGGCACTGGGCTAGAAGTGTACAAATCTATATTTTATTAAAGCGGTTAATTTTTTTAAAAAAAATATTTAAATTCATAATTTCCCCTTTTCTAATTCCTGCGTTTTTGACATGAGAGATGAGACTGAATAGTGACATGGCTTCTGTCCCCTTTTGCCTTGCAGTTCTCCAGAGAGACCTGGCCAAACAGGCAAGGATTGACAGGGAAGGATTCAGGCAGAGGCTGACAGAACTGGAGAGAGACCTGGAGAAAGCCCAGAAAGACAAAAAGGATATTTATGAAGGTGATTTGGGGAGGTGGGCAGGAGGGACTGTTCCCGTGGTCATCGCTTGCAGAAACTGATTCTTTCCTTTCCCAGAAATGTGACTGGCAGTTGGGTGGGAAATGCCTTGGCAGCTTAACTCTTTCATTCCTCTGGGGCAGGGGTCTCCAACCTTGGCAACTTTAAGACTTGCAGACTTCAACTCCCAGAATTCCTCAGCCAGCATGCTTTAAGATGGGTGGAGTTTAATTCCCAGAATTCTCCAGGGAACATGATTTAAGAGGGGTAGACTTCAACTTCCAGAATCCCCCAACCAGCATGCTTTAAGAGGGGTGGACTTCAATTCCCAGAATCCCCCAACCAGCATGCTTTAAGAGGGGTAGACTTCAACTTCCAGAATCCCCCAACCAGCATGCTTTAAGAGGGGTGGACTTCAATTCCCAGAATCCCCCAACCAGCATGCTTTAAGAGGGGTGGACTTCAATTCCCAGAATCCCCCAACCAGCATGCTTTAAGAGGGGTAGACTTCAACTTCCAGAATCCCCCAACCAGCATGCTTTAAGAGGGGTGGACTTCAATTCCCAGAATCCCCCAGCCAGCATGCTTTAAGAGGGGTGGACTTCAACTCCCAGGATATCCCAGCCAGCATGCTTTAAGGTTTAGGTTTGTGTTATTTTATCAGTATTATTATTATTATTTAGTATTAATATAAGAATGAATGTAAGAAATGAATATAGTGGTAAGTTTAATTGTTAAGACACAAAAAATTTTATAGTCAGGTGACACACTGTTTAACGTAAGATGGAATGTTTGTATGAAAAGAAAATTTTAAAAAAATTATATTAAAAAAAGCCAGCATGCTTTAAAATGGGTGGACTTCAACTCCCAGAATTTCCCAGCCAGGAATTCTGGGAGTTGAAGTCCACCCATCTTAAAGTTGTATTGATGGAACAACACTGGTTAAGGGATCAGATTTATGCCCTGCTATACCTTGGTTTCTGTGAATAGATATCAACCGCCATCCTGTCCATCAATCTCATGTTCTAGGAAAAAACGTCAGCTTGGTGCATTTCAAAGGGGGGGTGGGGTGTACTTTGCAACCCACCCATTCCTACTAGCTAGAGCAGGGGTCTCCAACCCCTGTCCTCTCTGGTCTGCGGCAAAACCTCTCTCCACGGAACTGGAACCGGGGGCCCCCAAAAGTTTTGGGGGCCACTGAGCTAGAGGGAAGATTTTTGCTGATGGATGTGTGCCATAGAGAATCCATTTATCTTTAGAAAGATACACACCATCATCCCAAAACAGCTGGAGAAAATCAACATTTCCTTCTGTAGGATGCTCGGCTCTTTTTGGATAGCCCATATTTTGCCTTCAACTCAACCTCTGTCCCTTTGTGACCGGAAGGGACTTGCCCATTTAGCTTACCGCACACTCAAGGATCACGCTTGGGCGCTCCAAAAATAGCATCTAGGAATCTAGGGGTAACTAAGGGGTTTCCTCCTCCGCCTGACGCCACTCCCGTTTCTTCGTTTCAGAGATGATCCGCCAATATCAGCAGTTTCAGCTCCAGAGCGACAGGCAGATTCAGCGTTTGGAAGCTGAAAAGCAGAACCTGCAAGAGCAGCTGGGTATTTACACAAAAGTTTAGCCTTGCAGAAGGTTACTCAGATGCGCTGTGGCCATTGAAGGCCGCTGTTTAAGGACTGGGAGGAAATAAAAGAAATAGCTGCACCCACTTCCTTGCATCTTTTAAACCAGGGGTCTCCAACCTTGGCAACTTTAAGGCTGGCGGACTTCAACTCCCCGAATCATCGTTATCTGCAAAAATTTTGAACACCCCCAATTTTAGGATACCCTCGCCTCCAAGTACCTGAAGGTCCTAGGGCAGTGTTTCTCAGCTTGGACAACTTTAAGTTGTGTGGATTTCAACCCCCCAGAATTTCCCAGCCAGTCATGTCTTGAGAACCTGGTCCAACACTTGATCTCAGTGTGGACACCATCTAGATGGATGGAGTTGACTGGAGCAAAGTCTCTCAAACTTCAGCAACTTTTAACAACTTAAAGCAACTTTTTTAGGAGCCTTGATAGTACAGTGGTTTAGTGCACCCTGTCATTAACACAGCTGCCTGCAGTTACTGCAGGTTCGAATCTCTCCAAGGCTCAAGGTTGACTCAGCCTTCCATCCTTTCTAAGGTAGGTAAATTGAGGACCCAGTTTGTGGGGGCAATAAGCTGACTTTGTATAAATATACAAAAGGATGAAGGCTATTGCTTAGCGCATTGTAAGCCGCCCTGCTTACAATGGCGGCATATAAATCAAATTTAAAAAAAAAAAAACATGTCTGGACTTTAACTCCCAGAATTCCCCAGCCAGTCATGTCTTGAGAATCTGGTCCAACATTTGATCGCACAGTAGACACCATCTACATGGAGTTGACTGGAGCAAAGTCTCTCAAACTTCAGCAACTTTTAACATGTCTGGACTTCAACTCCCAGAATTCCCCCAGCCGGCTCTCAGCTCTCTTCTGCTTTCTCTCACCTCGATCTCTGTCCTTCCCCCCCACCCCACCCCACCCCACCTCATTTGTCCTCGGCAGCTGCCTGCCAAAAATCCCTGCAGCGGAGTGAAGAGGACCGAGCAAAGATCTTGGAGGAGAAGGACAAAGCTGTGGCTCAGATGCAGCAGAAGGCTGAGGAGATGGAGAAGGAATGTGAAAGAATCCTTCACGTGAGTCGGGGATGGGAAGGACATCAATCCTGGTCCCAGCCCAGAACCTAAGGGGAGGAGACCAAATGTTTGGTGTTGCTCATCACCAAAGTTTCAGGAAAGGGAGAGCGAGAGAGAGAGAGAGAATATTCCTGTGATTGCTCATGTTAAACTATGCTCTGTGCGTGCTTCTGTGGGTTATAGGTTGAGCATGACGATAGTCAAAATTATTGGGCAATGTTCTTCCATCTCGTCGCCCTGTTCAAGCAGAGAAACTGGTTTGTTGGTCTGTGGGGTTTTTTTTCCCCTTTAAACCCTGATGCTTGGAAAAGCATTCAGTGCCACTCAGATCTTTCCTTCCATCACTTGGCATGTCTGCTTCAGTGGTGGGATTCAAAAATTTTTACTACTGGTTCTGTGGGCGTGGCTTGGTGGCAGTAGTCAGTTTTGAAACCCAGCGCTACCAGTTCGCTATCAGTAGCGCGTGGGCGCGGAGCTTCTGCATATGCGCAGATCGTTTTTGATGACGTCTGGGTGGGTGGGTGGAGCCTCCCAAAGCCACCATACTGATTCGTGCGAACCGGGAGCAACCTACCACCGCTTGGTGGGCATGGCAGGGGAAGGATACTACAAAATCCCCATTCCCTCCCCACTCCTGGGGGAAGGATAGCAATAGCACTTAGACTTATATACTGCTTCACGGTGCTTTACAGCCCTCTCTAAGCAGTTTACAGAGTCAGCCTCTTGCCCCCAATAATTTTACCAACCTCGGAAGGATGGAAGGATGAGTCAACCTAACTTTATGTGGCTTGGTGGGTGTGGCAGGGGAAGGAGACTGCAAAATCTCCATTCCCTCCCCACTCCAGGGGGAAAGATACTGCAAAATCCCCATTCCCTCCCGACTTCGGGGGAAGGATACTTCAAAATCCCCATTCTCTCTTCACTCCAGGGAAAGGATACTGCAAAATCCCCATTCCCTCCCCACTTTGGGGGAAGGATACTGCAAAATCCCCATTCCCTCCCCACTTTGGGGGAAGGATACTGCAAAATCCCCATTCTCTCTTCACTCCAGGGAAAGGATACTGCAAAATCCCCATTCCCTCCCCACTTTGGGGGAAGGATACTGCAAAATCCCCATTCCCTCCCCACTTCGGGGGAAGGATACTGCAAAATCCCTATTCCCTCCCCACTTTGGGGGAAGGATACTGCAAAATCTCCATTCCCTCCCCACTTCCGGGGAAGGATACTTCAAAATCCCCATTCTCTCTCCACTCCAGGGAAAGGATACTGCAAAATCCCCATTCTCTCCCCACCCCACTAACCTGCTTTCCAGCTCCGTTCTCTTGTGCAGGGCAACAAAAGAAGACCCAGCCAATCGGCTGAGACTCGATCAGCTGAGACTTGGGAGGCAGTGAATAGATGGGGGCGGGGCCAGCCAGAGGTGGCATTTGCCGGTTCTCCGAACTACTCAAAATTTCCGCTACCGGTTTGCCAGAACCGGCTGAATACCACCTCTGATTCTGCTTGGACCACAAATGACCCTTCTGGCTCCCCAAACTTCCCAAGACATTTTCAGAGTGTGGGGGGGGGACATTCTCAGGTAAGACAATGGCAAATATGGGTCTTTGTCTCTTCCCTTTGAATGTTCAGCCAGGGACCACATCCTGTTTCGCTGCTCTCGTCTCTCTAGACCTTCCCGTTCTCACTTCCTTTTAACAGGACAGCTTGGATCAGGTGCTTTCCAAGCTACAAGCCACCAAACTGGGCTGGGAGAATGAGGCTACCCTCATCCACACTGACTATAAGAATGCGCTAAAGGAGTTTGGACTTAACCCATTGGAGATCTGAAGCAGCTGTCAAGCAGAGCTAAGGTTTGTCTCCTTATTCTCCCGGGGGTTTCATATTGGCACGGACATCGAGATGTACCGTTAGAAGGGAATATTTGTAGCTCAAGGTTGAGCTGTGCTCTTCTGAGCTTGGTGGTTTTCTTGCAGACGTTTCGTTACCAATCAGCCATCAACAGACACAGGGAGATAAAGGCATCTACATACCAATCAGAAAACCCAAAAGGAACTGAGAGATCAAAACTCCTCCTTGCCAGTAACCAACACCCAGATAAAAAGAGATTCATATCAACACTAGACCAACAACCAAGCCACAAACGGCACCCCAGTTAGGGAGCTACCAACTCAGATACACAAGCTAACAGTCAACAAGGGTCTAATCAAGGATCCATCAAGGCCACTCCCACCAACACTGACAGGGCAAGCCACCGGAGTATAAACAGAAAGCAGACTCATCTCTCTTCTAGCACTGGTGACGTTCCCTAGTTGGGTCATGAAATGTCTGCAAGAAAGCCACCAAGCTCGGAGACCACCAAGGATTCCACACAATAAAATACGGAATTATCCATCCACATTGCTCAGCAATTCACCCAACGCATGAAAGCACGGTGTTGTTTTATTTGAGCTGGTTTTAGTCTCGTGTGTGAAGTTGGCTCTCCGTGCCTTGCGACAAACCCCTATTAAAGCAAACTATGGTTTAGCGTGATGGGTGAATCCAAACAATCCTGTCTTGAGGTGTGTGAAAAGTACTTCCCTTCGTTAACAAACTCGTTTTCTTAGGCAGCTCAAACGAAGGAAGGAAGGAAGGAAATTCCAGATCAGGCCATCTGTTATCTCTTTCAGTTTTCTGTTTCAGAACACATTAATCCCCATTTAACGTAGCTGAGGTCCTAATCTTGTACTCTTCAGAGCGTAGGCCAAGAACAGAAGATGCTTTGCATCTCCACTCAGAAAAAGATCTTGGAGAAAGAGCTCTGAGATTGGAAGCCCCTTGCTCATCCTCTGCCAACCTTCACGGTCTGTTTTGTGCAAAATCGATGGGTCGATTGTCAGAAGAAGATGAAAGGAAGTCCCGGTGCTCGGTTTTATTGGTTCCAGTAGAGCAGGGGACTCCAACCTTGGCAACTTGAAGACTTGTGGACTTCAATTCCCAGAATTCCCCAGCCAGCTTAGGGAATTCTGGGAGTTGCATGGCTGGCTGAGGAATTCTGGGAGCTGAAATCCACCAGTCTTCAAAGTTTTAAAGGATGGAGATCTTGCAATAGAGGGAATATTTTGATGGAGGGAAAAAGAGTTTGAAGGAAGTGGTCAATGGTCTTCATCCACATTCTGCTGGTAGGAATCATGTAGAGATGTTGTCACACACCCAGAGAGGACGTCTATACTAGCTTCTCTTCCACAAAATGCAATGAATGAGGGCTATCCTTGAATTGCAATTATTTCCAGCGATCTTTTTTGAATCTTTCCAAAAGGAATTCCCCCCCAAGGTGACCCTGAATCCATCTCTGACCATCCTCCGCTCTGAATCTTTAGCCCGCTTGCCAGGTTCTGCAGAAATCATTCGAGTGCAGAGACAGAGTGACCCGGAAGGCAGAAAAGGATCGGGAAAGCTGGTCTGGGGGAGATGAGTTCGATTTGAGTTCATGCCGGAAGGGTGTGCAAAGCTGCTCACTTGTTTTCCATAGAGTCCAAGGCGCTGTCCCTAGAATGCCTGGCTGAACCCATCATGGTCCTGTGTGAAACAAGGAGAAGCTAGATCATGTTTTCCGTAGATGATCCCAGAAAAAGATAGGTGACACTGAAGAAATCCCACTTTGGTGGCCTGTCCCCAAAATGCAAGAGGTGGCTGGAGAAAGTCAAGTCATTGACTTCACAGAAATCCGAGACATATGAAGAACAGTTGCAGAACTGGGCATGTCTAGTTTAACGGAAAGAAGGACCAGGGGTGACATGATAGCAGTCTTCCAATATTTGAAGGGCTGCCACAAAGAAGAAGAGGTCAACCTCTATTCTCCAAAGCACCAGAAGGCAGGAGAAGAAGCAACGGATGGAAACTAATCAAGGAGAGAACCGACCTAGGAGGAATTTCCTGGCAGTGAGAACAATTGATCAGTGGAACAACTTGCCTCCAGAAATTGTGGGTGCCCCAACATTGGAGGTTTATAAAAAGAGATTGGACAGCCCTTCATCTGAAATGGTATAGGGTTTTCTACTTGAAGAAGGGTTAGATTAGAAGACCTCCAAGGTCCCTTCCAATTCTGTTATTCTGTTCTCGGTTTTCTTACCTCTCCGGTGAAGGTCCATGGGGTAGGGTCAGGTTGGCCAGGTGGCGCTGTATTGCTAGAGAACTGACAGTGACACGGTCTCAAAGGGGGCCAGCTTTGTTCCTGAAAGATGCCTGGAGAAGTAGAACCACGGTTGATCAGAAAGCTTGATGGGAAGTCTTCATCATCGTAGAAGACTAAAGGAGATACTCCAACCTGAAATGTAGACCCAAATCAAGAATTTGGCATTGATTGTCAAGAAATCAATCAGTAAATTCCTAATAAAGAAGCTAGACTTAAAATTCTATTTTGTATCACGGGGCAAAAATCAAATCTAACCCATCTTAAGTATCCCACCATAAACACACTGTCCATGTGCATCATTCTTGATACCAGTTGACACGTCTCCTTGGAGAATCCCATTGAATTGTAGTTTAATGGAGAATGATGGAATTTCTTTGCTCTCCTATCCTGAATGTGGAAGAAGTGCCACCCCAAACAGTCCTTGAATTACATACGTTTGTGTATCATCTGTTCAAGATGCGGAGCTTCCCACTGGTTTTACTACCAGTTCTTGCGAACTGGTCTAAACCGGGGGGCAACCCACCACTGCTGTGCTCCACAGCTGATTGTCGGAGGGAGCAGCAATTAGAAAGGCAGGCAAAGCACGGAAGATTGCTTCGCTTGCGTTGGGGCTGAAAAACACAGCTGATCCTCGGAGGGAGCTACAGTGACTAAAGCAGGCAAAGCGCGGAAGGGGTAAGAGAAGGCAGCAGCTGTTCTGGTAGCCATTTTGGGCACCGCAACGAGTTACATTCGGAGTATAAGACGCCTCCAAATTTTCAGCCTCTTTTAGGAGAGAAAAAAGTGTGTCTTATACTCTGAAAAACACGGTATCTGGATACAGAATCCCAAAAGGATTTCTGCATATTATTATTATCCCTTCCCATCTTCTCATCTTTCAGGAGTCGATAGAAGAGAACTCTTGGGTACCATGTTGTAGAACTTGCTTCCTTCTGAGTCGATGACCAAGAGAGTCACCCGCTGGCTGTCGGAACGGATCCTCGACACCACTTCCTGATGGTCAAGCTCTTCGACAATCTCGCCGTTCACCGCCAACAGACAGTCGCCTTCTCTCATCCCTGCCTTTTCAGCGGGTAGCCCGGCATCCAGGTCTCTCAAAAATTGGGCTGCAGCCGGATCAAAGATAGGAGAGACAGAACAGCCTCTAGCGTGAAATGATTCCAACAAATTGAAATTTCAAAGTGGTGAAATTAAAAAAATTTCCCCTACCGGTTCTGTGGGCGTGGCTTGTTGGGAGTTCATGTGACTGGGTGGGCGTGGCCAACTCGACATCGCTCACATCGAGGGGCTCCTCACCGGCCCCTCCCCTCCCAACCACTCCTTGTCGCGAATGGCAGGAAAATGGGGAGGGGAATATTCCTGCCTACCATCCTTCCCTCAGTCTGTGCTGAGCTTGAGGAATGGGTGACAGGCAGGAAAATCCCCTTCCCCATTTTCCCGCCTTTCACGAAAACGTCTCCATTCCAGCTGCTCCCCCCCATCACCCCACCTCCTGGGGACTACCTTAAAGGGACAGGCTGCAGCAGCTCTTTTGGGAATGGAGGGAGAAAAGTTAGCATTCTCTCTGCTGCATATAACGTTGAATTCTGTGGCAGAGAGAATGCTAACTTTTCTCCCTCCATTCACAATGGAGCGGCTGTTCACTTTATGGTTCCTTCCCGGTTCCCTCCCTCCTGGGGACTACCTTAAAGGCACAGGCTGCAGCAGCTCCGTTCTGAATGGAGGGAGAAAAGTTAGCATTCTCTCTGCTGCATTTAACATTGAATTCTGTGGAATATTGAATGGCCGGAAGAAGTGAGCGATGTTCGGCTGGGCGTGCGTGGGGCCAACGAGGGGTGATTACTACCAGTTCGGCGAACCAATGCCAATAATCCCTAGCAGTTTACCCGAACCGGTCCGAACCGGTTGGATTTCACCCGTTAAGGATATTGTTGTTGTGTTACCAACCAGCAGACTGTAGACCACAAAGAAACGTTGCTGAGAGCAATGAATAAGAGATATGCAAACTGGTTTATCAAAAGTTTACTTTATAGTGAAAAAACAATCTCACCCCTCTTCCCCGAGCTGGATTTTTCTTCTTTCATCAAGAACCCGTATCCGTCTTCTCCTCGCGTCATCTGAAGCTTCGTCACTTGGAACGGAACCCAGGAGGTGTCAGCCAGGGCAGCCGTAACTTTAACGCCGCACTGTCGGTACGCCTCTTCCGACCGGCTGTCCATCACCAGGAGCCCTATGGGGCTGGTGCTCTGTTTCAGCTGAATCCGAATCGGAGCAAGAGAGAGAAAAGACGACAACGATGACCAAAACGTTGGCAACAATTCAGAGAACTAGACAGGGATGGGAAATGATTGGGCCACGAAGGGAGAAGGGGCTGCGTAAAAACTACCCAGAGGATGGCCAGGGTAAGGTTTTGGGAGGGAAAGTAATATTGGTAATATTGTACTTTCTAACCAGAGCATACAAAACCTTTGCTAGACCAATTCTCGAATACAACTCATCTGTCTGGAACCCGCACTGCGTATCGGACATTAATACAATTGAACGTGTCCAGAAATATTTCACAAGAAGAGTCCTCCACTCCTCTGCTCGCAACAAAATACCTTATGCCACCGTAAGGTATTCTGCAATTTTGCAATATCCTTCCCCCAGGAGTGGGGTGGGAATCGGGATTTTGCAATATCCTTCCCCCAGGAGTGGGGAGGGAATGGGATTTTGCAGTATCCTTCCGCCAAGAGTGGGGAGGGAATGGGGATTTTACAGTATCCTTCCCCCAGGAGTGGGGAGGGAATGGGGATTTTGCAGTATCCTTCCCCCAGGAGTGGGGAGGGAATGGAGGTTTTGCAATATCCTTCCCCCAGGAGTGGGGAGGGAGTGGGGATTTTGCAGTATCCTTCCCCCGTCACGCCCACCAAGCCAGACCACACTCACCAAGCAATGCCCACAAAACCGGTAGTAAAAAAAATTGGATTTCACCACTGGGTGGGACTGAATGTAAGAGACTAGCAGTTCATAAATCTCAAAGCGCATTGTGTTGCTAGAACCTTTTGGTTGAGTTGTGCAGTCGTCCAGTTCTTAACGCTGACGCCGTTGAGTTCCACCAGCCAGGAACCGTGCGGCACCCCCGCTTTATGAGCTGGTCCATCCCGCAGCACGGAGAGCTGGAATACGCCGGTCACACCTGTACAGGAGGACCACAACGTCAAGAAGAAGCCTTGTGAAGGAAGAGAATTTGCGCCCTCAAAAACAACCTAGGCCAGTGATGGCCAACCTTTTTGCCATCACGTACCAAAAGCGGGGGGAGCACAGGGGGGTGGTCACATTCATGCATGGCCACACCCATAACTCAATGTGCCCCACCCCTCCTTGCATGCGTGCATGACCCCCTCCCCTGCTCCCTTTGCTTTCAGCATGCGATGATATTGTGGGCCTGGTATGCTCATTTTTCACCCTCCCCAGGCTCCAGAGTCTTTCTAGGAGCCTGGGGAGGGCAAAAACGGCCTTCCCCACCCCCCACCCCCAGAGGCCAGAAACAGCTCGTTTCCCGACTTCCGGTGGGCCCAGAAGGCCCAGAAATTAGCTGGCCGGCGCGCACATGCACGCTGGAGCTGAGCTAGGGCAGCACTCGCGTACCCACAGATACGGCTCCGTGTGCCACCTGTGGCACGTGTGCCATAAATTCGCCATCACGGACCTAAGCTTTCCTAGGTAGCTTCTTCCCTCTACCCCCAAACCTGCCCTCAGCCGCCACCTTCCTCTTTCTCCGGAACTCGATTCTTTTAGCAGAGTAGAAGAACAAGTTGCAGAAATGCAAGCAAAGTCTTCCAGTTGTCCGTGCTGTGACCGCCATCATGCTGTACTTTGTGTGAACCCAAGCTGGTCTTTCTTGAGCAAACCACAATTGGGTGGATTTGCTCAACAGAGCGAGACCAATAAATCCTGTTTCGTATGCTACAAAAGACTGGACTTTATTGCTGATTCCCCAACCCCAGTGTTCAATATATTGTAAACGTAGATGATGTGGTTTATTGTATACAATCTAACCATAGATTATTAATTTTAGATCTGGATAGCCTTGACCTACGCCGTCTACATTCTGACCTTTGCTTAGTTTGTAAGATTATTTACCAAAACGTCCTACCTGTAAATGAGTACTTTCATTTCGACCGCAATAACACAAGGCGATCAATAGATTCAAACTCAATGTAATTAGCTCTAATCTTCTGCCTTCTTCAATTTGTAAATGTCTGGAACGCTCTACCTGATTCTGTTGTTAGTCTCGCTAACCCCCACCCCTTTTACCGTAAACTGTCTACCGTGGACCTTCCGTGTTTCTTAAGAGGCCCCTAAGGGGGCGTGCATAAGCGCATCAGCGTGCCTACCATCCCTGTCCTACTCTCCCCATTTATATGTACTCATTCTATGTGTTTATGGCTATGTTTTTTTTTTCATGTGTCCATGTCTATGTCTATACTGTTACTTGTTTTCTTGTACTTGTTGACAAAATAAATAAATAATAAAATAATAATTATATGGTGTAACCATATATAATATGAACATATAATATAATACGGTATACAGACTGTAATGCAATATACTATATTGTTTAATATAAGGTAGCCATATATATACTGTACATGTACACACACACACAAATATATATTAGCCAGATATTATATTGTTTTATGCTTTTTGCTGTAAACCACCAAGTGTCACTCTGAGATGATAAGGGCAGAACCTTAGATAGAAATTGAGAAGATAGATGATAGATAGATAGATAGATAGATAGATAGATAGATAGATAGATGATAGATAGATAGAGTGATAGATAGATGATAGATATGATAGATACAGTAGATAGATAGATAGATAGATAGATAGATAGATAGATAGATAGATGACAGATAGATAGATAGATAGATAGATAGATAGATAGATAGATAGATAGATGATAGATAGATGATAGAAGATAGATTATAGATAGATGATAGATAGAGTGATAGATAGATTGATAGATGATAGATACAGTAGATAGATGGATAGATAGATGATTGATTGATAGATAGATAGATAGATGATAGAAGATAGATGATAGATAGATAGATAGATAGATAGATAGATAGATAGATAGATAGATAGATAGATAGAATGTATAGTTAATATTTCGTGTTTCTTCCCGTATAATTGTGGATATATCCCTAAAAGGGTAGAAGCAACGTTTCGACAAAATTTCATCTGCCATCATCAGGCTTATCTATAGATAGATAGATATAGACAGATGATAGATGATAGATAGAAGATTAATAGATGATAGATAGATGATAGATAGATGATAGATAGATAGAAGATAGATAGATAGATAGATAGATAGATAGATAGATAGATAGATAGATAGATAGAAGATAGATGATAGATAGATAGATAGATAGATAGATAGATAGATAGATAGATAGAGTGTATAGTTAATATTTCGTGTTTCTTCCCGTATAATTGTGGATATATCCCTAAAAGGGTAGAAGCAACGTTTCGACAAAATCTCATCTGCCATCATCAGGCTTATCTATAGATAGATAGATATAGACAAATGATAGATGATAGATAGAAGATTGATAGATGATAGATAGATGATAGATAGATGATAGATAGATAGAAGATAGATAGATAGATAGATAGATAGATAGATAGATAGATAGAGGATAGATAGATAGATAGATAGATAGATAGATAGATAGATAGATAGATAGATAGATAGAGTGTATAGTTAATATTTCGTGTTTCTTCCCGTATAATTGTGGATATATCCCTAAAAGGGTAGAAGCAACGTTTCGACAAAATCTCATCTGCCATCATCAGGCTTATCTATAGATAGATAGATATAGACAGATGATAGATGATAGATAGAAGATTGATAGATGATAGATAGATGATAGATAGATAGAAGATAGATAGATAGATAGATAGATAGATAGATAGATAGATAGATGATAGAAGATAGATGATAGATAGATAGATAGATAGATAGATAGATAGATAGATAGATAGATAGATAGATAGATAGATAGATAGAGTGTATAGTTAATATTTCGGGTTTCTTCCCGTGTAATTGTGGATATATCCCTAAAAGGGTAGAAGCGACGTTTCGACAATCTCATCTGCCATCATCAGGCTTATTTATAGATAGATAGATATATAGATAGACAGATGATAGATGATAGATAGAAGATTGATAGATGATAGATAGATGATAGATAGATAGAAGATAGATAGATAGATAGATAGATAGATAGATAGATAGATAGATAGATAGGGAGGGAGGGAGGGAGGGAGGGAGGGATGGTAGAGGTGGGTTTCAACAGGTTCTGACCAGTTCTGGAGAACCAGTAACTGAAATTTTGAGTAGTTCAGAGAACCAGTAAATGCCACCTCTGACTGGCCCCACCCCCATCTATTGTCTGCCTCCCAAGTCCCAGCTGATCGGGAGGAAATGGGGATTTTGCAGTATCCTTCCCCTGCCACGCCCACCAATCCACGCTCACCAATTCATGCCATGCCATGCCCACCAAGCCACGCCCACAGAACCAGTAGTAAAAAATCTTTGAATCCCACCACTGATGGATGAATGGATAGTAAATGATAAACGTTAGAGAAATAATAGGTAGATATAGATACCGTAGATTAGAGAGAGAGAGTGACGATAGAGAGATAGACAGACATTCAAGACAGCTAATATAAGCAAACTGGGCATGTTGTGCCTTAGCATGAAAACCCTAACTATAGTATTAAGATTAGTTTAAAAGTCCTTCCTGTTTTTAAGAGCATTTAAAGACTTTAGAGGATTTTCACAGACTTTTTAGTCCCGAGACTCTCTAATGGAGAACTATTAGGAATGTTGATCAACTACGAGATCCAAGATTCTGGGAGAGGGAAGCTGTGACTATCTGCAAGGTTATTGTTTTTTCTGTCCCTAAACCTTCTCCCCTTTCATGGAAAGAAAAAAACTGGCTGGACATCAGCTGATCCTTCCATCGGCATCAGTTTGAGTCCCATATCAGGGTGGCCAGGCAGTTGAGCCTGGGTGCAGAACCCTTCATCCCAAGGGAAAGGAAGGCCAGGCCAGGCCTTGTCTTGGCACGTCTCTTTGGAGACATCTCCTCCTGCCTCATATGATCCATTGCATCACCAGTTAGCTTATTTTCGGACTGCAACATCTCCTTTCTCTTTCCCTTCCTCTTGCTGGACATGCCCCTTGCATGATACGCCTGTCCAAGGGGACTCTGGCAGCAGAAACCAGCGTGCAAAAAAATAACCCCAGCTCAGCCCAAGAGATCTGACTTTTCCCAAGGCAGAATCTTTCGAGTTAACAGTGCAAAACCACCGGCGCACACGGAAATAAGCAGAAATGACTCCTGCCACTACCTTCCGGAGCTGACACGCTGAAGCCCAAACCGCTCGAGCCTTTGGGAACGCAGCACAGGCGTGGCCTGCCATATCTGGACAAGAGCTGGTTTAGATCCCGATTAAGGGCTTTGGCTACTTCGTAGGCGTTGCCTTCCAGGAGAGTGAGCAGGACCTGTTTTGAGCTACTCTTGATCTTCCAGATCACCTGGAAATGAGAAGAGAGAGAGGGAGAGACAGAGACAGGCAGAGACAGAGAGAGAGACAGTAAGATAGAGAGACAGAGAGAGAAAGAAAGAGAGAGACAGACAGAGACAGAGAGACACAGAGAGAGAAAAGGAGAGAGACAGAAAGACAGAGACAGAGAGAGAGGGAGAGGGAGAGGCAGCGACACAGAGAGAGAGAGACAGAGAGAGAGACAGACAGAGACAGAGAAACAGAGAGAGAGACAGAGGGAGAGGCAGCGACAGAGAGAGAGACAGAGAGAGAGAGATGGCAAATGTCAGCAACTGGAGAACCTATTTCAATATTTGATCCCAGCATGCTCGCCATGTACCTTATTTCCCCCAAAATAAGACCTAACCATAAAATAAGCCCTAATGTGTCTTTTGGAGCAAAAATTAATATAAGACCCGGTCTTAGGGTTTTCCAAACTCAACCACTTTTTAAGGGATGTGGATTTCAACTCCCCAAATTCCCCAGCCAGCCTGATCCGGTATGGACACCATCTAGATCTGGGGTCTCCAAACTTGGCCACTTTTAAGACTCGTGGGCTTCAACTCCCAGAGTTCCTCAAATGGGGAATTCTGGGAGTTGAAGTCCACAAGTCCTAACGTTTGGAGACCCCGGATCTAGACGGATGAAGTTGACTACAGCAATATTTCTCAACCTTAAGCCACTTTAAGACACGTGGACTTCAACTCCCAGAATTCCCTGGCCAGCATTGCATTGAACTCCGCACGTCAAGGTTGAGAAGCTGTTCATTTGCGAGACTTGTTTAACTTTGGAAACGTGTGCCCAGCGGCTGGGTCACTCAATATACCCAGGACAAGCAGGAGATCCATCCAAACCTTACCCGAAGATATCCCATGCCTTCAACATTAACTCCGTTGACCTCAAGGATTCGGTCTCCATCCCGAAGGCCTTTTCGGTAGGCCAGCCCTCCCGGTGTCACCTTCCGTACAATGGGGCACGTCCCTCCGGCTGCTTGGCACAATGAGAAGCCCAGGTTGTCACCAGCTTCTTTCTTCAGTAAACAGAAACGTATTTGGGAAGCCCCTTCTGGTTCTGAGGAGGATAAAAGAGACATCTCTTTTCAAACTGGTTTGGCTGGGGAGACAGGGCTACCTTTGTATTGGGAAGACTGAATATGGAGAAAAAAGATAGGTTGAGTGAAGAGGCTCCCAAGATCTATACTATGCATAAATGACCTTTGCGATCATATTATAAGCAACTGATAATGTTACCTAGTTTGGTATGGAAACTTCTACAAGAAAACAACTAAGCTCAAAGAGCACGAAGAATCCCCTCCTCCTCTTCCTCTTCCTCCTCTTCTTCCTTCTTCCTCTTCTTCTCCTCCTGGTCCTTCCTTCTCCTCCTCCTTTCTGCAAACCCCCTTCCCTTCTAGCACTGATAATGTTATCTAGTTTGGTAATGAAACATCTATAAGCTCAGGGAGCACCGCGGACCCCACAGTTCAACCCTGAGCTACAAAATTTCTGTTGCATGCCCTCATGAGAACCCTCCTTGGGTAGATGGGCTCTCTTGAATTCAGGAGCAAGTTGAACTCTTGAGCCCACCTCCCATCACACACTAACCAGTCTAGTCAGGACGTTGACAATGCTCACAACGTGGTTGTGGCATTTGCAAAGAACTTGGAAGGCAGCTCAGCTGAACCTTTGGTTGAGAAGGAACCACGGAGGAGGAAGAAGAAGCATCAGCTTGCAGAAGAACATCGGCTGATGGAAAAGTTTGGGCAACTCGCTTGCCAAACACCCTCAGGAAAACACCAGCCCTTCCTTTCCCACCCACAAGCTGCCACCGACAGCCCTCTCGTTACCGGAATCTTCTGCCAGAGATAAGGCGGGATTATCGATCCCTTCTTTCGGGTTAAATTCAAATTTCCTGCAAGAGAGGAAGAAGAAGGAGCATCTCAGAAGTTGAGAAACGGGTGTTCACAGGAGAAGGTCTAAAAGGTCGAGATGATGGCCACAGCAATGCCATCAAAGCTCTACCTGTGGCCACATACCACACACATGGCAAACAAGCAGAGTTTGATCCCACCCCCATGGCCCCCCCATCTCAACATTTTCTCATCACAGTTTGCAGACGCCTTCGCTGAAGAGCCACCAAAAGTTCCTGCCAACATCTCAGCTTCACCAGAGCTGTCAACCAAATCCCCAGTCTGCAATGGAAGTACTTTCTTATTTCTTTGGTGGTTAGTTAGGGTCCCTTAATTCTGGAGCTTGTCATCAGAAGAATGGAATGGAATGGAATGGAATGGAATGGAATGGAATGGAATGGAATAGAATAGAATAGAATAGAATAGAATAGAATAGAATAGAATAGAATAGAATAGAATAGAATAGAATAGAAAATAGTGGTATGGAAAGAATAGAAAAGAAATAATAGAATAGAATAGAATAGAATAGAATAGAATAGAATAGAATAGAATAGAATAGAATAGAATAGAATAGAATAGAACAGAGCCTGGTGGTGCAGCAGACTAATAGCCTGTCATTAAGACCAGCTGCCTGCAATTACTGTAAGTTCAAATCTCCCCAGGCTCAAGGTTGACTCAGCCTTCCATCCTTTCTAAGGTAGGTAAATTGAGGACCCAGTTTGTGGGGGCAATAAGCTGACTTTGTATAAATATACAAAAGGATGAAGGCTATTGCTTAACGCATTGTAAGCCGCCCTGAATCTCCGGAGAAGGGCAGCATATAAATCAATTTTTTTAAAAAATAGAATAGAATAGAATAGAATAGAATAGAATAGAATAGAATAGAATAGAATAGAATAGAATAGAATAGAATAGAATAGAATAGAATCATTTTATTGTCACTTTAAATGTACATTGATCGGCATACATTAAAATGAAACTTTGTAAGAATAGAATGGAACGGAATGGAACGGAACGGAATGGAACGGAACAGAACAGAACAGAATAGAAACAGAAACAGAAACAGAAACAGAAACAGAAACAGAAACAGAAACAGAAGAATAGGAATGGAATGAAAAATACAACAGAATAGAATGGAATTCTTTATTGGCCAAATGTGATTGGACACACAAGTAATTTGTCCCCGGTGCACATGCTCACAGTGTACATACAAACAGCAAGTCATAGGTCACAGATCAGAACTACCAGAGAGCATTTCACCGAGGCTGTCATCCACGGCACCATCTTCAACGGATGGTTTTAAGCTTTAGCCAACCGTCAACCCATCCCATCAACTTGTTTGTGCCAACTGCCCTGCGTGCCCAGATGGAATGTGTGAAATTGCACATGGCGGTGGGAGGGGGAGGGGGATAAAGAAATGTTGGTTGGTCTGCTAGTTTTGCCTGTGCCCCTTCCCCCCAGCTTGGCACTTACATGGTCGACTCCGTGGTCTCCTGAAGCCCTGTAAAAGCAAGGACCGAGCATGAGCCGAGGGCTGTCTCATACCAACACAGAGACCCTCCCTCCCCACTCAAAGCCCCCAATGTCCCTTTCTTGGTTCCCGGTCAGAAATATTCATTTAGCTTTGGGAGAAAAAGATTCGGGAGTATTTTGCAGTTTTACCCCTCTGGGGTGGTAATTCAACAGAACTGTTGGCTCGATGCACCCACAATCAGTGGTGAAATCCACATTTTTTTACTTCTGGTTCTGTGGGCGTGGCTTGATGGGGTGTGGCGTGGCGTGGCGTGGTGTGTTGTGGCATGGCTTGGTGGGCATGGCTTGGTGGGCATGGCAGGAGAAGGATATTGCAAAATCCCCATTCCCTCCCCACTCCAGGAGGAAGGATACTGCAAAATCTCCATTCCCATCCCACTGCAGGGGAAGGATACAGCAAAAATTCCATTTCTTCCCCACTGCAGGGGAAGGATACTGCAAAATCTCCATTCCCACCCCACTCCAGGGGCAAGGATACTGCAAAATCTCCATTCCCACCCCCACTCCAGGGGCAAGGATACTGCAAAATCTCCATTCCCACCCCCACTCCAGGGGGAAGGATACTGCAAAATCTCCATTTCCCACCCCATTCCGGGGCCAGCCAGAGGTGGTATTTGCCGGTTCTCCGAACTACTCGAAATTTCCGCTACCGGTTCTCCAGAACCTGTCAGAACCTCCTGGATTTCACCCCTGCCCACAATGCACCGCCCTACAGCCTGATTTGGGTTACGGCTGGCTGAGCTGTGTGATCCAGGCTGCAATTTTTGAAGCTGACTGTGTCTTCACATGCAGCGAGATAAGCCCAGTTATGATTCATTGGTGAAATCAAAAGAAGGCTTAATTCATAGTCGTTTTCTTTCCACCCTTAAATAAGAAGAGGAACTGACTTCTGCGTGTCTTCTATATGACCTCTCAAGCCACCGAAGCCTCCAAATGGCTAAAAACCTACGATGAATGGTTGCAGGAACTGGGCCTGGCTAGTCTAGTGAAGAGAAGGACCAGGGGAGACAGGATAGCAGTCTTCCAATATTTGAGGGGCTGCCACAGAGAGGAGGGGGTCAAGCTGTTTTCCAAACCACCAGAAGACCAGACAAGGAATAATAATGGATGGAAACTGAACAAGGAGAGATTCAACCTGGAAATAAGGAGAAATTTCCTGACCGTGAGAACAATCAATCAATCAATGGAACAGAAGTTGCCTTCAGAAGATGTAAATGCTCCAACATTGGAAGTTTTTAAGAAGAGATTGGGCCACCATTTGTCTGAAGTGGTGTAAGGTTTCCTGACTAAGCAGAGGGTTGGACTAGATGACCTCCAAGGTCCCTTCCAACTCTGTTATTCTATTTCTATTCTATTCCAGACATGTGGCTGTCCAATCTCTTCTTAAAATCCTCCAGGGATGGAGCATCAGCAACTTCTGAAACCGGCCTCCAAGGCTATAGAAAGCAGACTTATATCGTTTCCAACTTTGTTCCGCAAAGTCACAAAACGAAGTCCCAGAGATCAGAACTGAATCCAAAGAGCGAGATCTCCTTCTCAAGGATCATCCCATTGCCGTTATTCTTGAGTTTCAAACAACAACAACAACAACAACAACAGATCCAATTCATCCTAAAGAGCATATTTTTAGGACTGGGGAAACCCATGTTGAATTTCAATCTCTTTCGAAGAATCTTTTTCTTTCAGCGCTACCAAATGAGTAGGAGCCATCAGGAGCCGAAACTGGGTCCAGGGAAGTCACCTGGCTAGGTGGCTCAGCGGCTAAGACGCTGAGCTTGTCGATCAGAAAGGTTGGACGTTCGGTGGTTCGAATCCCTAGTATAGGTCTTCTGCGGGATCAGGGGGTTGGACTAGATGACCTCCACGGTCCCTTCCAGCTCCCTTCCCTTCCCTTCCCTTCATTGTTCTATTCTATTCTATTCTATTCTATTCTATTCTATTCTATTCTATTCTATTCTATTCTATTCTGTGGCTCAGTGGCTAAGACGCTGAAATCTTTTCTTTTCAGCGCTACCAAATGAGCAGGAGCCATCAGGAGCCAAAACTGGGTCCAGGGAAGTCACCTGGCTAGGTGGCTCAGCGGCTAAGACGCTGAGCTTGTCAATCAAAAAGGTCAGACATTCAGCGGTTCAAATCCCTAGTATAGATCTCCTGCGTGAGCAGGGGGTTGGACTAGATGACCTCCAAGGTCCCTTCCAACTTTGTTCCTATTACCCGGTCGGTGGGGGGGGGGGGGAAGCAAAGAGGTTTGAATGCCTGAACAGGATTCTCCTGCAGGTGTCCCTTAATTGGATAGATTCAAGCTGTAAAAAGCAAATGGGTTTTTGAAGGACGCTTGTTGTGCTTCACGGTTCAAAAGATTACCGATGTAGCAAGAGCATTAACTCCGGGCCAGATAGTCATCTCTTCCTCCACCCTATGAAGCAAAACAAAACTAGGTGGAGAAGGGTTGGGACTGAGAGCAGGAAAATTTATTCCAGGGTTTAATTTATGCCACGGTTTGTTACGCGATTGATAAGAGCAGCACGGGGAGGAGGGGAGGGCGGGGGAGAACCCAGCGCCGTGATGGCGAACCTGTGGCACGCGTGCCAGAGGTGCCACGCAGAGCCCTCTCTATAGGCACGCGTGCTGTCGCCAGCTGGTCTTCTGATTTTCAGTGCGGACACACCAGCTGATCTTTGCAGGCGCTGGAGTGCTGGAAAACAGGTCATTTTTGGGCCATTTTCAGGCCGTTTTGGGGCACTTTGGGGCCATTTTCTGGCGCTCCGGCACCTGGCCTGAAAAATGACCTGAAAAGGGCCCCAAAAGGGCCTGAAAAACGACCAAAAAACAGGCATGTGTGTGCCAGCCAGCTGATCTATGGGTTTTTGGCACTTTGGCACATGCATGCACACACATGTACACGCGGTACGGTTTGGTGCCGAAAAGCTTTGCCATCACTGACCTAGGATCCACTTTAGCTGGGCTTGGGGTACCCAAAGACCAGAAATTAAACTTCTACCTTCTTTGTTGGGGGGTGGGGTGGGGTGGGGTGGTCCTGCCGGGAGGAAAATCAGTCTGGCAGAAAAAAAATCTCTTTCTGAATTTTGACAGCGTCGGATTTAAAGTCCTCTTAGAAGAAAGGGATTTTCATTTTAAAAGGTAGTTCGACTTCGCCTGGCCAAGAATTAAGAGAGGGTTATGAATGCCTTCAGTAAACAGCCAGAGCTGTTTTCAGTAGGGCGGCCCATCCGGGAACAAGCTCCGCCGCAGAAAACGAACGTGGAATATTTGCATTCCCAGGAACCTCTGGAAAGGTGGAAAGGGTGGTTATTCGTGGACACTGCTTAGTAACCCTCTGGGTCCTTCGCCCTCTAAGTAAGAAATTCAACCCTGCAAATGTTAGGGCTCCTCTCTGCTGCCCAGGTCCCAGACCACTTACCCTTTTTCTGCTTCATGTCTGCTTCATGTCTGAAGTCCAAGGTCCAGAGGCGAGGTGGCCACTTAACTCGAGACGTTTAATATTTAAACAACCCAAGAGTCCTTTCCTTCACGTCGCTTCCTTCTTCCACCAAGTCAAGCCGAGCGCGGAAAATAGCTTTTTCATTCCTGCAAAGGAAGATCAGCCGGGGTCGGCAGCTGGGGGGTCTGGGATCCGGAGGTGATGGGACCGAGGAGGGGTTGGCATGCCAAGCGAGCAGCGAAGGAAGTGTGAATTGCACACCCTGGAAAGGCTCAGGTTGTTGGCTTTTTTTTTTTTTTTTGCACTATGCATATCTGTCATCTGGACGTCACCCGGTTGGTGTGTGTGAATGCATTTTTTTTTTTCAAAGAAGTGATGAATGAGGGTGATAAATAAAACCGATGAATAATATTCTCAAGCTGAGCCTTTGACGCAGGGAAAAAATTATTTTAGGACCTGCTAGTGCAAACTTCTTTTGTCCTTTGGCAAATGTTCAAGCTATTATTTTTTTTTGCAGTGGAACGTGGTTTATCCTTTTATTCGTGTATATATATATATATATATATATATATATATATATATATATATATATATATATATATATAGAGAGAGAGAGAGAGAGAGAGAGAGAGAGAGAGAGAGAGAGAGAGAGAGATTGAACAATCGGCAAGGAGCTATATTACAAATCAGTGGTGTGTTTAAATAATGCAACAAACAGGAAATGATAATGTAAAACATTCGCTGGAAGTTTATTTTAATGGCTTTTGTTACAACCAGAAAATAAGATATTCCTTGCTATTTCTCCAGAGTCCAGCACTTGTGTGCGCGCGCTCGCGTTTACGAGAAATTGGCAGCAAAGTAAAAGTGTTCACGACAAACCCAGAGTAGGCTCGCTCCCCTTTGTTTGTCCCTGGTAGCTGGCATTTCAAGATAGAGTGCCCCTCGACTGGCAGGCTCTGTGCAAACTTCAGAGCTTCAGAGGCATAAAGGTTTAAGCCTTCTCAAAACATATTTGCAAAACCTGCTTCTACTCCGTAGAATTAATTTAATTCTATTGGGAATTAATTAATTCATTAATTCTACTGAGAATTCATTCATTAATTCTACTGAGAATTCATTCATTAATTCTACTGAGAATTCATTCATTAATTCTACTGAGAATTCATTCATTAATTCTACTGAGAATTAATTAATTCATTAATCTACTGAGAGTTAATTTGTTAATTCTACTGAGAATTCATTAATTCTCAGAATTCATTCATTAATTCATTAATTCTACTGAGAATTAATTCATTAATTCTACTGAGAATTAATTCATTAATTCGTTAATTCTACTGAGAATTAATTCATTAATTCTACTGAGAATTAATTCATTAATTCGTTAATTCTACTGAGAATTCATTAATTCTCAGAATTAATTAATTAATTAATTCTACTGAGAATTAATTCATTAATTCGTTAATTCTACTGAGAATTAATTCATTAATTCATTAATTCTACTGAGAATTAATATTAATTAATTAATTGATTAATTCATTAATTCTACTAAGAATTAATTCATTCTGTGTGAAACAATCCTTCGGTCCTTCAAATTCTCACCCTGTGGTAGCCGGTCTCCAATTGCATATCTGTTTATTTATTTTATTTTTTTCTTGGCTGTAGAAACGGGGCGCACAAGTCCTGGATCTACAGATAGGCCTCGACTTACGACCATTCATTTAGCGACCGTTCAAAGTCAGGATGGCAATGAAAAACTGACTCGCGTTTACGACCATCACTGCTTCCCTGAGTTCATATGGTCAAAATTCGGTCAGTTGGCGACCGGAAAGTCTTTGCAACGGGGGTTACGTGAATGCTCCCTTCCCGGGGGGGGGGGGAGGAGGAGGAAGCTGGATTCACTGAACAACAGTGTGATTTGCTTAACGACAAATTGGAAAAAAGGGGGGAAAGGCCATAAAATTGGATGCGACTCACAGCCGCTGCATCGCTTAGTGACGGAAGTTCCAGTCCCAATGGGGTCATAAGTCGAGGGCTGTGGGTACTGAACCAAAGTACTTTTAGTTTCCTTGAGGCACGTAGGCAAACAATTCCCAAATCACTCCATTTTTTTTAATCCCTGCTTTTTTCTGCAAATCCCCACTGGGATTTGAGCCCAGTCTAGAAAAATCTGGCTGAGATGAATAACAAGATCGTATCGTATCTTGTATTATTATTTCTCTGCATTCTTGCAAAAGAATCCGGCAGTCGATCACTCATGGGGGAAAAAAAACCCAAAACTCTGAGTAGAAAAAGCTGAAAAACCGGTCCCACCCCCTACTCCCAAACCAAAGAAAATAGCAAGGTTATAGGCCACCAAATCCCCCATGCTGCTAGTCCTCAGTACTCAGATATATGACACGGCCCTCCGTCTTTTTAGATCCGTCTATGGTGCATAGTCTTCCTGCCCATAACTTCAGCAAATGTGTGGTGCAGAATCGGTTGTGAGGTATTTTGAATGTCGTACCGACGGAAGGAACGAGAGAGGAAGGACGCTACGTGAAACACTGAGGGATAGAGACAAGAAGAAAAATCAAAACTACACATATAGACTGGGTGAAACCAGGTTTCTTAATAGCAGGGACTGTCAGAGGGATCTTGGAGTCTTAGTGGACAACCAGCTGAATAGGAGCCAGCCGTGTGCAGCAACAGCCAAAAAAGCCAATGGAATCCTAAATTGCATTAACAGAGGGATACACTCAAGATCAAGGGAGGTGCTAATACCACTTTATAAAGCCTTAGTAAGACCACACCTAGAGTCCTGCATCCAGTTTTGGTCACCACACTACAAAAAAGATGTTGAGACTCTGGAAAGAGTGCAGAGAAGAGCAACCAGGATGATGATGGGACTGGAAGCCAAAACATACGATGAACGGTTGCAGGAACTGGGCCTGGCTGGTCTAGTGAAGAGAAGGACCAGGGGAGACAGGAGAGCATCTTCCAATATTTGAGGAGCTGCCACAGAGAGGAGGAAGGGGGTCAAGCTATTTTCCAAAGCACCCGAAGGCCAGACAAGGAATAATGGATGGAAACTGACCAAGGAGAGACTCAACCTAGAAAATACGGAGGAATTTTCTGACTGTGAGAACAATCAACCCATGGAACAGAAGTTGCCTTCGGAAGTTGTGGGAGCTTCATCCCTGGAGGCTTTCAAGAAGAGACTGGACTGCCATCGATCAGAAATGGTGTAGGGTCTCCTGCTTGGGCGGGGGGTTGGACTAGATGACCTCCAAGGTCCCTTCCAACTCGGTTCATCTGTTAAAATCTTTTAAAGAAGAACTCCCTTTGTATTGCAGACATGGGGAAAGGGGTTGGGTCAGTGGTGGGATTCAAATAATTTAACAACCGGTTCTCTGACCCAATGATTTCTTCCAACAACCAGTTTTCCAAATTGCTCAGAAAGTTAACAACCGGTTCTCCCGAAGTGGTGCGAACCGGCTGAATCCCATGACTGGGTCAGCCTCAACTCTTCTCATCAACCCCATCAAAGAAAGTACTGGTATTTTAAAAAAATACCTACATCCTCTCACGGGCATTCAGCTACATATCCTCTAACTGGTAAGCTCCGTTTTGCAGGTGGTCCTCAACTTATAACAGTTCATTTAGTGACCATTCAAAGTTACGTGACTTATGACCGTTTTTCAGACTTGTGACCACTGCAGCATGGCCACGTGATCCAAATTCAGATGCTCGGCAAACGACTCACATTTATGATCATTGCAGCATCCCGGAGATCACCTGATCCTCCTTTTGTGACCTTCGGACAAGCCAAGCCAAGGGGAAAGCCAGATTCATTTAGTAAGCAGGTGACTAACCGAACAGCTGCATTGATTCACTCAACAAACGTGGCAAGAAAGGTGGCAAAATAGGGTAAAACTCACTTAACGACCATCTTGCTTAGCAACAGAACTGCTGGGCTCAACTGTGGTCGTACGTTGAGGACCACCTGTTTAATTTAGTTTTTAAATTAAACTGCAACTACATCCTTTCCTCCCCAGAGTAAACGATGGGGAAAATCACTGAGTTTGCACCAGAGATGCCCCAAAGGAACCTTGCCCACAACTTCTGTGTGGTTTGTAATATTATTATTATTATTATTATTTAAAAAAGGCTCATTACGTCCTGCAAAAGCACAAAAGTCTGAACGAATCCTCCTTTGTTCTCCAACTGACTGCTCTCCAGATGTATCAGTCTGCACCCAGTGATGTGGAAGTGATGGGCAGGGTAGTCCGACTTGCCATGGAAGGCAGCAGAACGCAAACAGATGACTTCAACCAGAAAACAAAAGAGATGTGATTAAGGCAAACCACCTGAGGGATATCCGATTCAGTCTTTGATTGGCAGGTGCGTCTACAGCAGTGGTGGGTTGCTCCCGGTTCGGCCCGGTTCGGCCGAACCGGTAGTGGTAACGATGTGACGTCACCGAACCGGTTCTCTTTGACTGGGAGATCGGCCCTCCCGCCCACCCCCGCTTTATTCCTACCTTTATTCCTTGTTTTTTTAGCCCAGCTGATAGGCGCGGCAGAGTGGATTGCCGCACCTCAGCTGGGCAGAAACTTATCGCGCTTTCGCAGAGCACATGCGCAAAGAGAACCCGTGGTAACATCGGTTGGAACCCATCACTGGTCTACAGCACAGATGTCCAACCTTGGGTACGTTAAGACTTGTGGGACTTCATCTCCCAGAATTCCCCATAACATGGCTGGCTGGGGAATTTTGGAAGTTGAAGTCCACGGGTCTTCTAGATGCCAAAGTTGGACACTGGTTCATGATACCTGCCAACTTACGTTTCCTACCAATGTCAGGAGAGCCCTGAGGTGGGGCTCTTCTAAGCTAACTAGCCCTAAGATAACTTAGACAACCTTGTCCAGTTACCTATGGTGGGCTAAGCAGATTTGCTGTGGCATCTGAATCAACCGGTGTTTCCATGGCGTGGTAGGAAGCCCATGCTCTGCTTCCAGGCACCTCCCAAGAACCGAAGGTCAAAGAGCGCCTCTCTGCATGTGACCCAGCATCCTCTTGACCTCGCTCTCCACTCTCATGAACTTGAGTTTCTTCCAAGGGTTGACCGTCTGTCGGCGGCTGCACTGAAGATCTTCTAGGAGCAACCCCAGATGTTGCTTCACCCGCTCCCGGTCCCAGATGGGCAGGTTCTTCTGGACCACGTTCAGGATGATGGCCCAGTAGTCGGACACGTCTGCTCCCATGGTCAGGTAAATGAGCACGCGGAGGCCGTCCCGGTTCTTCCGCAATTCGTGCAGGGCTTGTTTGCCTTCTTCGCTGATCTCGTTGAAGTACAAGCTGGGGAGGAGGAAGAGGAAGGAGAAAGGGAGGAAAGCTTTAAGAGCCGGAAGCAGAACAACTCCATGTGAAGTCTGTAGAGATTCTCTGTCATCCAGGTCATGGTTGTCCCAAAAGTGTTTTTTCAGGAGGCAACTGGACTTTCTGTTTTTTTTCTTTTGAAGACATTTCGCTTCTCCTCCAAGAAGCTTCTTCAGCTCTGACAGGATAGTAATCCTTCCATTCCCCACTATCCTGTCAGAGTTGAAGAAGCTTCTTGGAGGAGAAGCGAAACGTCTTCAAAAGAAAAAAAAAACAAGAAAATCCAGTTGCCTTGTCAGAGAATTCATGACTGGCAGAGACATGGTAACGAGGTCAGCCAATGAATAGGCATAGCAACCAAGTCAGCCAATGAGGACTGTTTGGAAACTGAAACTGGGAGGAGCCTGGGCGTGGCTCTGTAGCTCTGAGTCTGTGCAAAAGGGAGCTAAACCCTCTGCTGAATTGAAACTGAAACTCAGCTCTGCTGTTCTCTCCTCTGCCTGTGTTTTTTGCCTGTAACTCTCTACCACAGTGGAAGAATCAGCTGTTGGTATTGTACTGTATGTGTTATTATGTATATAAAGAGAAGTTAATGAATCCTGTTGAATCAGTTATCTGTGTGCTTTTGTCGATTTCTGCAACAAACTCTGATATGCCTCCTGAAAAAGCACCTTTGGGACAAGTCCATGTGAACTGACCCGCCAGCTCCAATGGGCACCCTTGGCTGCCAATTCCAAAGTTAAGAATCCTGGAAGTCACCCCCAACAGATCTGAAAGGTTGGGGAACATCACAATAACATGACATTTTTATTTATAAATTTGTATCCTGCCTCTATTATTTTTTACAAATAATTCAAGACGGCAAACATATCCAATACACCTTTCTTGTCCTATTTTACCCACAACAATCCTGTGAAGTGGGTTGATCTGAGAGACTGTGATTGGCCCAAGGTCCCATAGCCAGCTTTCATGGCTAAGGCAGGACTAGAACTCACAGTCTCCTCCTGATTGGCCCAAAGTCACCCAGCTGGATTTCACATCTAAGGCGGGATTAGAACACACTGTCTCCTCCTGATTGGCCCAAAGTCACCCAACCAGCTTTCACGGCCAAGGTGGGACTAGAACTCCCCGTCTCCTGCTGATTGGCCCAAAGTCATGTAGCCAGCTTTCATGGCTAAGGCAGGACTAGAACTCACTGTCTCCTGCTGATTGGCCCAAAGTCACCCAACCAGCTTTCACGGCCAAGGTGGGACTAGAACTCCCCGTCTCCTGCTGATTGGCCCAAAGTCATGTAGCCAGCTTTCATGGCTAAGGCAGGACTAGAATTCCCTGTCCCCTGGTGATTGGCCCAAAGTCACCCAACCAACTTTCATGGCCAAAGTGGGACTAGACACTCTCTACAAAAATTCTCAGTGACCCAAAGGCACAACAGGACTCCAGACATCCCCACATGTCCCTCGGACATTCAAATCAGAAATGGCACGGCCAAAGGCTGAAACTCACTGCACCGTTTCCAGCGCTGCGTGCTTCTTGGCTTCCTCAACCAGGGCCAACGCAGCTTCGTCCGTCAACGAATTGTAGGCCAAATCAAGCTCCTGTAGGTGCTGGTTCTGAGCCAGGTGCTGGGTGATCACCTCCACACCCTGGTTCCCCAGGGAGGTGTGAAGTAGTGAGAGATTTCTCAAAGAGCTGTTGCCAGCCAGGCCTTCCGCGAGGTAGATGGCCCCCTGCTCCGTCAATGGATTGTCTGCAAGACTGAGGAGGACACAGTAAACATCAACCTAGGAGAAGCCATCACCTTTCCCACTGCCCAACCTCCCTTGGTCAGATGCCTTCTAGATGGCATCTGACCCACAGATTCCATCTTTCCTGCCATCCCAAGAAACTTATGCCTGGTATGTTTGTTTACGAGATCAAAAGTAGGAGAAGAAAGCATCTCCTTCTGCAACCTTCCCTGCTCTCTTTCTCTCACTGTGGAGTCCTTGGTGCCGTACAGAATTTTGCGTACAGTAGGGGCCAAAATTGTGGAAACCTTTTGGGAAAAAGTGTATTTTTGAGGTTTGATGGCTAATAGCACCACTTTTTTTTTTGGAGTTTCAAGATAATCCTATTCCGCTGCTGGAATGGCCGGGGAATAGCCCAGACCTTCACCCAATTGAAAATCTATGGAGCCGACTCAAGAAACTGGTTAGTCAGAAGCGACCCAGCAATAAAACCCAGTTAATAGAAGCCATCATTCAATCTTGGTTTCACATTAGAACAGCTGCAGAACTCAAAGACTTGGTTCACTCCATGGGAAGACATTGTAAGGCCGTCATTCATGCTAAAGGTTACCCAACTAAGTATTAACTGACATGAGGATCATTTTTGTACATCTCGTTTTTTCTAGGGTGATCATTTTTGTATATCTCTTTTTTTTTCTACGTGTTTCACTTTTCTTCTTTATATTGTAATTGCTATTCTAGTAGCAAATCCTTCCTAAAAGCTATTGCATGACATTCTTGATTAAATTACCTTTCCATTGATATATGATTTTATGGTACTACTCAAAAAAAAAAAAAAAAGTGGTATGAGCTAGTTTTAGAAAATACACTTTCCCCAAAAGGTTTCCACAATTTTGGCCACTACTGTATATATGATCACATTTTGTACTGGCCAATCAAGAATGGTATCTGCCACTTGGGCAAATAATATTTGCATGCGTTGTCTACAGGATGCGCACTAGGCTCATAGGATTCTCCAACCAGCATATGCTCCAAGAACGTCAATCCAGCAAAATAGCTGAACAAATGTACCCATCCAAGGCAGGTTACAAATTCACCCATGCCAACCTGCTTTTTCTCCAGAAAAGTGGAGAGGACACAATTCCTCAACCGCAGGTCCTACCTGGAGTTGCAAGCAAAGCTTCTCTGGAGGGTAACAAGTCAGAGAGAGAGAGGGAAGGGAGAAGTTTGTTTAGGTAGAACATCACAACAAAGTCAGAGATCCGGAAAAGCCGAATTTCCGGATTCTAGTGCACATGCGTGCCCAACAATCAGTTGGCTGGTGCACATGTGCAGCACTGCCATGCATGCAAAGTGTTAGGATATGGTTTGAGCCTAACAAGTTGTCCAGTCAATATATGTGTTCTGTGTCTTTAATATGAATATGTATTGTGTGACTTTAAAGTTTTCCTGCTGATTCATTGTAATGCTGAGTCATGCTGTAATTACACAGGTTGTGAACGTATTTAAGAAAGGTACTGTAATGTATTCAGTTGTTGATATGCTACCATTGTGTGAGGAGTTGCTATGCTATGCTATCATCGTTTGATGGATCTGCTACCATCGTGGTTTGTGAACCAGAGTGAGTTTGTTATTCTAACCAACTAATGTTCGTTTGGTAAGAAGATATCTGTAACTACTGGACTGATTTAACTGGCAAAGACTTGGAATTTGTTTAAAGACTATGAGACTGCTTTTTTTACGATAAAGTAAGCTTTTGATAAACCAGTTTGCATAACTCTTATTCATTGCTCTCAGCAACGTTTCCTTGTGCATTTACTCTGCTGGTTGGTAACACAACAACAATATCCTTAACACAAAGGACAGCCGATTTTCAGCACTGCCGTGCATGCAAAGGACAGCCGATCGTCGTGTGCGCATGCGTGCCAGGAACCCGGAAGACAAACAGGCAAGGCTGCGTGTACTGGGGGACATGGCTTTGTGTGCCACTTTGGGCACGCGTGCCATAGGTTCGCCATCACGGGTCTAGAAAGATCTGCTCCATACCAGCTTTGTCATCTCTCATCCATTCCTTTCTCTTTCTGCTTTGAGTCAGAGTTTGGTATTGATCTACAAGCCATCAGAAACATAGCTCTCCTTGGCTGCCTCACCGAAGTGGAAGCCATCCTCCCCCACAAGCCCGTCTCCTTCACACTCACCGCAAGGTGTCGACTACACATTTGTCATGCAGAAGTAGGTTCCGGATCTCCTTGCACGCCTCTGGGCCCAGATTATTGAGCTGCAAACTGGAAGAGATGACAGAACAACATTGGAGTTGCAAGCCCAGCATCCTATGCTCAGTTTTCTCGACGTAACGGGCTGCGCTCACTTTGACCAAGATGTCAAGGATGATGCAGTACCCCAAAACTGGTGGAACGCTGCCCCAGGAAGCTTCCTGGCACTCAGATTCATCTTCCGTTTCAACCATAAAACGACTTTCTAACTTTCTATCTGATTTTGCCACCCTCTGGTCAAAGTCAAGACTGCAATTTTCTAGCCGTTGAAAAATACGCACTGGAACTGAGTCACCAAAAGATTACCGAATTTACTAAGCATTTACCACAAATAATCTATTTTCAAAGGGTTGGGAGTAATGGTGGTACATTATGTTCTCTTCAATTGGCTGGAAATGACGCTATTTTCTGCTCGATCCTTTAAATTCAGCGTTAAGGTCCCTTCAAATAAATAGGGCAAACTTGCCAGAAAAGCAGGCTATCGTAAGAACAGCACATTGGTATTTCTAAGAAACCAATGTATTTTTTTTTTCAGTTCGCTTTCTTAAAAAAAACACCACGAATTCAAAAAAAGATGTGGGTTAAAACACACACCGTTATGTCAAAAAATGAGGGCGAAACCTCATAATTATTGCAGAACTCTTAGATTTAATTGCGTGTCATAATTGAAGCTTAACCTTGATGTGAATTGTGTGGGTTGTGCTAAATCAGAGTAGGACAGGGGTGGGCTGCTGGGAGTTCGCAGAGGTTCGGGAGAATCTCTAGCTAAGATTCTGTGCAGTTCGGAGAACCCCCAAATCCCACACCCCACCCAGAAGTTCCCATCCGGCCTGTTTTGGATGCAGATAAGTGCAGGGCGTGCACGGAGGCTCGGGGAAGGCAAAAAATGGGCCTACCGGAAGTTCAGGAAGACCAGAAACTGGCTCGTTTCTGGCCTCCAGAGGGCCTCCGGGGCCTGGGGAGGCCATTTTCACCCTCCCGGAAGCTCGAGGGAAGCCTCCGGAGCCCGGGAAGGGCAAAAATAACACGTTCCGCCGTGGTGCAGGAGGCTGACTAGGTCACGCTCACCATGGCCACACCCACCCAGCAACCGGGCAGAGAACCCCTTGCTAAAATTTTTGGAGCCCACCCGTGAAGTAGGAGATACTCACTGGAGTTTCCTGCATCGTAGCAAGATGGGGAAAAGTGTCCTCAGGCTGCCCACATCGAGATGGCAAGAGGCAAGATTGAGCTCCTCAACGTCGTGGCTCGTGGTGCCCACAACTGAAGCCAGGACCGCGCATTTGAGAGGGGTCATCTTCACTGAAGAGAGGTTGATGGTCCTCAAGGATTGGACAGCCTCGGCTGTGAAACGTTCGTTCTGGAACTCATGCAAAAAGAAGAGATAGTCCATCAGTTCAGATGGCGGCAATCCCTTACGGCTATTCCGGATGACGGTTTTCTTCATGGCCTTGGCAATCTCGAAAGCAGCCAGGTTCTTGATCGGACAGCCCAGTTGATCCAAGATGGCCCGGTTACGCCGGGACAACAACCCACCCATGAAGATGGGGAAGAGCTCGAAGACCTCATCGTCGGAAGCTTCATCCGGGTGGCGCATGGGACCTTCCACCCCAAGAATGCTGAAGTTGATCTGGTCCAGGACATCGTCGTTGAAGTAGTCCTCCTCTTTGAACATCTCCACTGCCATAGTGCGGGCGATGGTATCCCGGTCCTTGGTACTGAACCGGGTGAAGTAGCGGGGGAAGATCTTGATGAGGTTGAAGAGAAGAGGTAGGATGCGCAACGGCAAAAATTTGGAGACTACGCTGAGCAACAGGGCCACATCTTCGCTGACTTTCCCTATAATTTCAGAGACTTCCTTGCCCACCCGTTGCACCAGGGTCTTCTTCTCCCCCAAGACCACGTAAAGGGCAGCCAGGTACTCTTGCATGGCTGGGATAGTGAAGACGAAAGTGTGTTCCTTCCCTGACTGAACAGAGGGGGTCAAGAAGAAGCGGAAAACGTCACTCCGGAAAGTGTTCAGGAGGTTCAGCTCACTCTCCGTCTTCATCTCCACCTCAAAACAGCGGCGGAGATCCTTCTCTGTAAAGGAAGTCTGTCGGGACATCACCCCTTCGTAGGCCAACTTGCCCACCGTCTTGGCCACATACTTCATCATGGAGATGTTGGAAGGATCGGTGCTGTCCAGCACTTCCCCACTGAAGTTGAGCCGTAGGAAGCTGGTGTAGATCCCTGTCAGAGTTTGAGTTGGAGGCACAGTCTTGGTAAAATAAAGGAAGTGCAAGGTCGTACACACCAACCAGCAATAAGAAGGAAGGAAGCAGGCGGCCATAATCTGGTTGTGCCTCTCCAGATTCCTGGAGAGCATCTCCACAAGGTTGTCCTGCTCATTGGCCTGTTCTGCCGTGGGGGGACCAGAGGTTCCGGCACACTCAGGCTGCCGTAGGCGCATCTGGAAGTAAAGCTTCTGGAGGTTGAGATCTGAGAAGCCACAGACTTCAACATAGCGTCCCACAAACTTGCTGGGGATCCGGCGTGCTGCCGAAGGGCGAGTAGTGACAATGATGCTGGCCTGGAGGAATGGAAACAAACTGGAGTTATTCCCAAGTCTCGGGCCCAGTGATGTCTCAAGGGCATTCATGGTGGAACAGAAGGGTGATATATGAAGTTATGAATCCTACTGATGGGACTCAGCAGAGAACTGGTCCAATTTAGTTCATCATCTACAGTGGTTAGTAACCAATCAAGGGGAATATTTGTAGCTCAGGGTTGCAGTGAGAGGTCCTTGGTGCTCTCTGAGTTGGGTTGTTTTCTTGCAGACATTTATTTCATTACCCAAACTAGGTAACATCATCAGTGCTAGTAGGGAAAGGGGTTTGCTCTCTGAAGCCCACTCCCTTCTAGCACTGATGATGTTACCTAGGTGGGTCATGAAACTTCTGCAAGAAAATAACCGAGCTCAGAGAGCACCAAGGACCCCTCACACTGCTTAACGTTCATTCCATTTGTATCCCACCTCTTCCGATTAATTTAAAGCAGACAAGGTAAGGAGAGAGCTAGGCAAAGATCACCCAATCAAATATATATTTAAGGGTTGGCCCTGTGCAAATAAAAAATCATTGGTTTCCAATACTTAGTAGAGACTGATTCTATCCCACGCGAACAAGGGTGAAATCCAGCAGGTTCTGACAGGTTCTGGAGAACCGGTAGCAGAAATTTTGAGTAGTTCGGAGAACTGGCAAATACCACCTCTGGCTGGCCCCAGAGTGGGGAGGGAATGGAGATTTTGCAATATCCTCCCCCCAGGAATGGGGAGGGAATGGAGTTTTTGCAGTATCCTTCTACTGCCATGCCCACCAAGCCACGCCCACCAAGCTACATCACAACCACCAAGCCACGCCCACAAAACCGGCAGTAAAAAAATATGGATTTCACCACTGCACGCGACCCGTAATTCGTAACCCTTAAGGCTACTGATCTCAGCTGCCTCCTTGGCGAAAGGAGAAGGGAGAAAGAAAGCAGGAAGGAGGAGGGCATAGTGTGGACCTCTGCCCGTCCTTTCCCACAAACCTCGGGCATCATGTACTTCCTGAGCAGGTTGACGACAATGGCAGCTGGCAAGAGGGGCTCATTGGGGTCACAGCAAAGGTCAGTGCGGGCCAGGCGAAAGTCCAGGTTGAGACGGTCAAGGCCATTGAGGATGAAGAGCACTTTGAGGTTGCTGGAGCCAAGCAGTGGGGCCACCTCCCGCAGGTGGAGGTATTTCTTGGTCACTAATCGGCGCAAAGACACGGGGCTGTTGCCCTGGGAAAGGTCTTCACAGGAGAAGGGGAGGAGCAGCTCAAAATGAGGAAGGCGCTCGTGACACCAGTCCATCACCATCTTCTTGATGAGGGTGCTTTTCCCGGTGCCCACCGTCCCATAGAGGACGACATTCTTCACTTCTTGTCCGCAGAGGTCTTCGTCAAAAAGGTTCTGGAGGCCAATGGTATGATAGCAAGAACATTGTAGTTGGTTCTGGATTGTCAGATCTGGAGATGGTTTCAAGATTTCCTCCAGGGAGCTCTCCCGGATCACCGGATCGACGTGGGTGGCATCCAGGGCGAAGGAAGGTCCAAACTGTCTCTCCTCGTTGGGCTGCCGTCTAAACCAATCCGCCAGACTTTTCTTGTGTTTTTGGATGGCTTCTGCGGAGGAACAAGAGAAGGAAAGGCGAGAAGGAGATTAAGTTCCTTCTCTAACATCCCTAGAGATCTTGGGTTGTATCTGACGGACTTTCATCACCCACCAACCCTCCAGGGAAGGAAGGTCCACAGGTTTACCAGAAGTGGCTACGTTCTTCGGCACTCTTTGATTTGGCCTGGGGGAAGCAGGCCGAGATGTTGATTCTTGTAACATTCCTGGGTAATGGGTGAAGTTCCTATGGAGAAACAAAACTGTTAGAAGAATGATGTCGCTCTGATGGCCAAGATTATTTATTTATTTATTTATTTATTTATATTTATTTTATCAAATTTCTATACTGCCCTTCTCCTTTCAGACTCAGGGCGGTGAACAGCCAAAGTAAAACATTTGTACACAAAAGTTAAAATAGATTTAAAATAATTAAATAAGTTTGGCCCATAATTTAAAACATTTCAATTTAAAACCAATTTCAAATTTTAAAAACCCACCATAAAATCAGGACAGCCCGGCTAACTGAAAGAAGTAGGTTTTAAGGGCCTGACGAAAAGTCCGGAGGTCTGGGATCACTCGTATCTATGGGGGTAGATTGTTCCAGAGGGCGGGTGCCACCACAGAGAAGGCTCTCCCCCTGCGGGTCGCCGGCCGACATTGTCTGGCCGACGGCACCCTGAGGAGGCCCTCTCTGTGTGAGCGAACTGGCCAGTAGGAGGCAATTGGTGGCAGAAGACGGTCCCGTAAGTACCCCGGCTCTAAGCCATGGAGCGCTTTAAAGGTGATCACCAACACCTTGAAGCGCACCCGGAAGTCCACCGGAAGTCCATTCTCTCACCATATTCAAAATTACACAAGGACTACAATTTTCTGAGGAGCTCTGGAGGCCAGAGATGTCCTTGGGGATCAACACGGGGTATAAGTCTAGACCAAGGGTCACTAACATTTCAGACCTCAGGGACCACTAAAATCATAATTTTAAATCCCACGGACCACTAATATGAATTAGTGACGGGATGGGGTCCTTCAGGCACTTTGCTTGGCCGCCTGTTAGCAGAGAGAAGTGCCCGGGGTCAACCCTAGCTTTGCTGTCCATTGCAGCTAAGAATCTCAAATACGGCCAAGAATTAATGTTTGTCTTGTGGCCAGCCTGGCCGCTAGATCAGCCCCCTGCAAACGTTGTCTCTCAAGGAGCCTGGCCAAAATTTCGCGCACCGCTTCGGAGCAGTGGAAATACCGCTTCGGAGGAACCAGTAGCTTTTTAAACTACCGGTTTGCCCATTTCATCCCTGGTGACTACCTCGGTGCTGAATCACTCACCCACCCACTTTGTTTTCTGCCCAGGAGCCAACGTCTTCCATTCCCCAGAAGAAACGTCCTGCCCACCTGGAGCTGAGCACATCAGAGGTGTGCTCTTACCTGAGTGGAGATGCCAAAGAGCACCGAGTCTGGTCTAGGTCAAATATTCTCTTGAAGAGTGGGCTTCTCCCTGTACCTCAGATCAAAGAAGACCAAAAAGTAAGCAAGGATGAAGCTACCCATTTGTTTCAGACAATTTACACGTTATACTTTTGCAATTTACGAAGCAGGGAGGTGGAGCTTCTCTTAGCCCAGGGGTCAGCAACCTGCGACTCTGAAGCTGCATGCGGCTCTTTGGGCCCTCTGCTCCCTGTCAGGTGATCCCACCACTGGCTGGCCCCACCCCTCACCCCCCCTCCCCAGTCACTCCTCGCCTGGCCTGAGAAGGTAAAGGTGACAGTGGGGGATGGAAAAGTGGCCAGGGCAGAGACAGAGAGATACAGAGAGAGGGGGAGAGAGAGAGAGACAGAGAGAGAGACAGAGAGAGAGGGAGAGGGGGAGGGAGAGAGGGGAGAGAGAGAGATGTCAAAAAGATTTTGTGGTTCCCGGTGTTTTTTAACAACTGGTTCTCTGCCCTAATGACTGGCTGGGTAGGCATGGTTAGGGGGGTCATGTGACTGGTGGAAGTGAGTGACATCAAGTTGGCCACGCCCACCCAAGTTTTGTGGCTCCCGGTGTTTTCTTTTCTGTGGGAAACGGGTCCAAATGGCTCTTTGAGTATTTAAGGTTGCAGATCCCTGTTTTAGCCCAACTTAAATGTTGCAGATTTAGCATCCCATGATAGGACTCCGCTGAAGTGAGACATGACTAAGCCAGGACACGTAGGGAGCCCGTGACACACCAATGTGATTGATGAAATCGTTGCAGGGAATGCTATCACTCCCACGTGGTGTGGGGAAAGGGTTCAGGCTAATCCTAACCCTCCCTTAATCCCAGTTGCTGAGTCACAAGCAGAACAGAAGTTAAGATTAATAGATAGGGGGAAGGCCTTGAAGGTTGGAAAGAATGGAACAAAATCTTCCTGGTTTACAGGGAAGAGAAGGGAATGGAAGGGAAGGGAAGGGAAGAGTTCGTCCAGAAATGTTTCTCAACCTCCGGCAAATTTAAGATGTGTAGACTTCAACTCCCAGAATGCTGGCTGAGGAATTCTGGGAGTTGAAGTCCACACATCTTAAATTTTTAAGATGTTGAGGTTGAGAAACAGTGGTCCAGAAGCTTTATGACTGAACAAAAAAGAAAGAATCCACCTCTTTTTGAAAAAGTAGGATGGTTGTAGCTTAGGGATAGTATTTGTTTCATTCATTCATTCATCCATCCATTCATTCATCCATTTATCCATCCATCCATTCATCCATCCATCCATTGATTCATCCATCCATCCATCCATTCATTCATCCATCTATCCATCCATTCATTCATCCATCTATCCATCCATTGATTCATCCATCCATCCATCCATTGATTCATCCATCCATCCATCCATTGATTCATTCATCCATCTATCCATCCATCCATTCATTCATCCATTCATCCATCCATCATCCAATCATCCACTCATTCATTCATTCATTCGTTTGTTTGTTAGTTAATTAATTAATCCATCCATCCATCCATCCATCCATCCATCCATCCATCCATCCATCCATCCATTCATTTCCTTCTGGAACAAGAAGCTCAAACCCTTGGAAGTATTGCTTACACAGATCCTCCTGAAGTGTCCATTGAAGTCTTCTTCTCCCTTCTTTGGACTTTAATTGGCACAATGGGAGCAGAAACTTCAAAGTTAATACCCCACCCCCCCCCAGGCTCGGAAAATAAAGGAAAAATAACATAGTCTGAAGCTCCCCTGCCATTCCAACCTAGAGCCCAATCTTTGCTTACCCAACATGAGATCCAGGTGTCTTCCCAGGGATGCAGCTCCCCTGCTTCTTCCTCTGGGGGTTCTGGGCTTCACTCGATTGAACTGGACCCCCATCTGGGGAAGCCAGTGCTTGAAATGCATGATGCCAAAGTCCTGTCCTTCAACTGAAAGAGACATCAAGGGTCAGAGGTCTTGTGGAAAGGACACCCCAGGTGCATCCTAGCCCAGCATGGTGCATCCTTGGCCAGTCTAGACCCCAAAACTCATTTACAGAATTTGCCCCGGGTTGCTGGCCCAATCCTAAAATCAAAGGGCAGATCATAACAGGATCCAGGAAGACACCATCACTCACAAGTTGAAATTTTTTGACAGGGAGAGCCATCAACCCATGGAACAGAAGTTGCCTTCAGAAGTTGTGGGAGCTTCATCCCTGGAGGCTTTCAAGAAGAGACTGTACTGCCATTTGTCAGAGATGGTGTAAGGTCCCCTGCTTGGGCAGGGGGTTGGACTAGATGACCTCCAAGGTCCCTTCCAAATTCCAACTCTGCTAACCTGTTAAATTGATTGCTACTCCAGTAGATTCTCTCCCTTGTGGGTCCTTCTACCTGTTACATCAATTGCTCCAGTGATGGGTGCTCTCAGTTCTGCCCGGTTCTTTAGAACCGGTAGTAAGAGCAATGAGAGGCTCCGCCCACCCGCCTGGACGTCATAATTGACAACAGGGGTGGGTTCTAATTTTTTTTACTACCGGTTCTGTGGGCGTGGCTTATTTTGTGGGTGTGGCTTGGAGGTCATGTGACTAGGTGGGTGTGGCTAGCTGGTCAGAGTCATTTCTGGAAGGTCCTTGCACTTACGACCAGTCCTCGCACTTACGACCCGACTCATTTGTTTGCTTTTAACACTGATCAGCTGTAGGGCGGCCCTTTGAAGCCCCGCGGCAAGAGTTTAAACAGTTTTTTTCCCTCTAGTCATCAGCTGGGACTCAGGAGGCAGCAATAGATTGGGGGTGGGACCAAATAAAAGGTAAGAATAACGTGGGGGGGATGGGGGGGAGGGCAGGGTGGGAGAACCGGTTCGGTGACGTCATATCGTCACCGCTACCGGCTCGGCCGAACCGGACCGAACCGGGAGGAACCCACCACTGATTGCATGCACGCGCTCCTATTGCAAACTGGTAGTAAAGGTAAGTAGAACCCACCGCTGAATTGTTCTGATTTCAGTCTATGGAAATCTTCACGGGTGTTTTCCAATCCAACAGACAGGCTGGAAAACCGTTCCTGTTGCCATTTTCACTTGCACCAGACAAATTTTGCTTTGCGTGAAATAGAGCATAGCTGTCGTGGATAATTCCCATCCCTGGGAATTATCCATTTATCCAATTTTCCAATTTTCCAAAAGCATTTCCTCCTTAAATTCCAGTGGTTCTTTCTCTTTAGGAAGGATCCTTTCCTTTAAAGCTCCTTCTGTATCTTATTTTTGGACAGGATGAAAATGACCTGTTGTTTGACAGGACCTCAACTTAGAAAGGAAAATAAACTGGCCTATTTGACCTCCCAAAAGGAGGTTTAGAGAGCGAGCCACCCCACGTTCATCCAAGATCAAGGCCTCCGACCAGGGGTGAAATGCTCCCGGTTCGGACCGGATCGCCCGATCCAGTAGCAATGGTGGTGGGTGGTTCGGAGAACCAGTAGCAAAAATACCTGCGCCCCCCTCCCACCATGCTCAGCTGAGTCGCACAATTATCAGAGGCTTTTTTTAAAAAAAAAACTTTTAAAAGCATTTTTTCTACAACCTCTTCCGACGAAAAAATGCTTTGAAAAGTTTTTTTTTAAAAAAGCCTCTGATGATCGCGTGGCTCAGCTGGGATCGTCAGAGGCTTTTCAAAGCATTTTTTTCTGCAACCTCTTGGCCGAAAAGGTGGTTAAAAAAAAATGCTTTGAAAAGTCTCTGACGATCCCAGCTGAGTTGCCTGATCGGCAGAGGCTTTTCAAAGCATTACAAAAAATGCTTTGAAAAGTTTTTTAAAAAGCCTCTGATGATTGCGCAGCTCAGCTGGGATCCTCAGAGGCTTTTCAAAGCATTTTTTTCTGCAACCTCTTGGCCGAAGAGGTGGTTAAAAAAAATGCTTTGAAAAGTCTCTGACGATCCCAGCTGAGTTCCCTGATCGGCAGAGGCTTTTCAAAGCATTACAAAAAATGCTTTGAAAAGTTTTTTAAAAAGCCTCTGATGATTGCGCAGCTCAGCTGGGATCCTCAGAGGCTTTTCAAAGCATTTTTTTCTGCAACCTCTTGGCCGAAGAGATGGTAAAAAAAAATGCTTTGAAAAGTCTCTGACGATTCCAGCTGAGTTGCCTGATCGGCAGAGGCTTTTCAAAGCATTACAAAAAATGCTTTGAAAAGTTTTTTAAAAAGCCTCTGATGATTGCGCAGCTCAGCTGGGATCCTCAGAGGCTTTTCAAAGCATTTTTTTCTGCAACCTCTTGGCCGAAGAGGTGGTTAAAAAAAATGCTTTGAAAAGTCTCTGACGATCCCAGCTGAGTTCCCTGATCGGCAGAGGCTTTTCAAAGCATTAGAAAAAATGCTTTGAAAAGTTTTTTTTTTTTTAAAAAAGTTGGCCATGCCCACCCAGTCACATTACCCCCCACACACACACACACACCAAGCCACACCCACAGAACCGGTAGTAACACATTTCACATTTCACCCCTGCCTCCGACGCTTACTTTTGGAGTCAACTCAGCCACCTGTGTGGATCGTGGTGCTTCTCAAAAGAGTTTTGCCATCTGCCACGTTGGGATGGCTATCGGATGTCGCCATGCACCCGGCAACCACAACAGCAAAACATAAAACTCACTGTCCTCGCCAAGACAGCACAAATCCTTGCAGTGCAAGAAAAGACTAATAGCAGGAAGCCAGGAAGGAGAGAAAGAAGGATTGGAATATATCTGAGGATCTGCAGAACAAGTTGCTTTAGGAAAGCAGTTTTAAAAAGCCGTTTCTAAAGGAACTTCCTGTCGAATGCACACCTTCTGATCTACAGTTTTCTCCCGTCAACGCTTCTGATAGACAAAGTCTGAAGGACGGACACGTTTCTGTTTTGTCTTGTCAAATGCCAGGCTGACGTAAGGCCTGGTTCTCTGCCAGCTCTCCTCCTCCTGGCCCTTCACTAAATCCCAACAGACAAAAATAATCAGGTTTTCTCCTCCTCTTAAAGCCACAGGACGGAAAAGGTTTTCTGAGCAAGCCAGAAGGACACTTTGGTTAGAGCTAATACCACTCTATAAAGCCTTAGTAAGACCACACCTAGAGTACTGTGTCCAGTTTTGGTCACCACACTATAAAAAAGATGTTGAGATTCTAGAAAGAGTGCAGAGATGATTTTAGGGGACTGGAGGCGAAAATATATAAAGAACGGTTGCAGGAACTCAGCATGGCTGGTCTAGTGAAGAGAAGGACCAGGGGAGACATGATAGCAGTCTTCCAATATTTGAGGGGCTCCCACAGAGAGGAGGGGGTCAAGCTATTCTCCAAAGCACCCGAAGGCCAGACAAGGAATAATGGATGGAAACTGATCAAGGAGATATTCAAACTAGAAATAAGGAGGAATTTTCTGACCGCAAGAGCAATCAATCCATGGAACAGAAGTTGCCTTCAGAAGTTGTGGGAGCTTCATCACTGGAAGCTTTCAAGAAGAGACCAGACTGTCATCTGTCAGAAATGGTGTAGGGTCTCCTGCTTCAGCGGGGGGTTGGACTAGATGACCTACAAGGTCCCTTCCAACTTTGTTAATCTGTTAAAACAGAGTTTTAACTCTGAGTTGGTGGCCAAGCAGGGGTGAAATCCAGCAGGTTTTGGAGAACCGGTAGCGGAAATTTTGAGCAGTTCGGAGAACCAGCAAATGCCATCTCTGGCTGGCCCCAGAGTGGGGTGGGAATGGAGATTTTGCGGTATCCTTCCCCTGCCATGCCCACCAAGCCACGCCCACAGAACCGGTAGTAATCAAAATTGGATTTCACCACTGTGTCTGAGCCAGATGAACAGGAGACAAGCTAAGAAACCATCAAAATTTCTTAATTCTGCTAAATTGAAGGAGGGGGGAGGGAAGTACAAAGAAATGCAAAATTTCCCCCTGAATTTTGCCATTCCCACAATTGTGCTCCTTTGGCAGATGTTTGGATGCAGAAAACTCTTTGCTGGCAAGAAGAATTTTCTTCATTCTCTCCTCGTGCTGAATAAACCAAGCACCAAATGTTGCGTTGCTTCCGCAATAAAAACCCATGTTGAGACTTTGAGGCGTCTCCAGAAAAAAAGAGAGAGAGAGAGAGAGCCAAAACTGTCTTTCTACCCACAATTTTGGTGGTGCGACTCAAAACTTTCCTGACTCATATCTGTAGCTACAAGTCTGAAGTCCTGAATTAGGGGGGAAACAGCAGTGGTGAAATCCAATTTTTTTTACTACTGGTTCTGTGGGCGTGGCTTGGTGGGCATGGTGCGGCTTGGTGGGCGTGGCTTGGTAGGCACGGCAGGGGAAGGATACTGCAAAATCCCCATTCCCTCCCTACTCCTGGGGGAAGGATATTGCAAAATCCCCATTCCCTCCCCACTCCAGGGGAAGGATACTGCAAAATCCCCATTCCCTCCCCACTCCAGGGAAGGATATTACAAAATGTCCATTTCCACTCCACTCCAGGAGAAGGATACTGCCAAATCTCCATTCCCTTCCCACACCAGGGGAAGGATATTGCAAAATCTCCATTCCCACCCCACTCCAGGGGAAAGATACTGCAAAATCCCCATTCCCTCCCCACTCCAGGGAAGGATATTGCAAAATCTCCATTTCCACCTCACTCCAGTGGAAGGATACTGCCAAATCTCCATTCCCTCCCCACTCCAGGGGAAGGATATTGCCAAATCTCCATTCCCTCTCCCCACTCTGGGGCCAGCCGGAGGAGGTATTTGCCGGGTTCTCTGAACTACTCAAAATTTCCGCTATAGGTTCTCCAGAACCTGATGGATTTCACCCCTGGGAAAAAAAAAAAAGTTTGTCTTGTAGTGATTGCATCAGAGGGAGGGACCCATCCTTCCCGCAACACAAAAGTTAACATTGGCCCTCCTGCATTTATTTAATTTTAATTTTTACTTTTAACTTCCCGGTCTAGTCTCACAGCTGTTGCAACTTCCTGCCAGGGCTTACCCTGGCACAACCCCAGCCGCTCAGCCAAAAATCAAGGAAAGGCTGCCACCTACTGCAGTGAGAAAGTTACACAAGGTTCCCAAAAACAAACCCCTTAAATTATTTCAGCCATTTTTGGTGTGTGTTTGTTTCTTTTTTTGGAGGGTCCTTGTCCTTGGGCCTCAATACTGGGAGGATATGGGGGCTCAAGAATCAAGGTTTGACTTCCATGCCTCCTCTCTAAGCATCACTCCTTCCATCCCCAGCCTCCCAAGCCAGCCTGCCGCACTCACAGCTGCGGTGCCAGCTGCGCTGTTCTCCGGTTGTGAATGAAGGCGGAGAGCCATCGCTTCTCCCCTTCCCCCCCCCCCTCAATTCGCGCTGGGTTTTGCAGCTGGAAGTACATCGCCTCTTCCCCAAAACGGCGCCCAGCATCAGCACCCCGAGGCTGCAAACAGCTCCGCTCCGCTGCCCGCTCCCCCCAAAAAAGCCCCGACCCCAGATTCCCCCAGACCCTTTTGGAGTCACCTGAGATGAAGAGGGTCTCCCGCGGGTGGTCTCAGCCCCGGCTTCATCGGGGACTCTCCATGGGGGGGGGAATTTGGGGGTCCGCTCGGGGAGGGAGAGGCAGCCAAAGCGCTGCTCTCTCCCGCTGCTTGTCTCTTCGCGGCTCCGCTGCGGTTTCCTTCCTGCGCTGCCCCGGCACTTCCCGCTGGGTGGTTGAGCTCGGCCTCCCTCGCCTCGATGGGTTCGGCTTCCCCAAAGCTGCTGGCCGAGAGGGAGGGAGGTAGGCAGGGAGGGGCGGGGGCTGCTGGAAGCCATCCCCGGCGCCTGCAGGGTGGCTCCCTTCCTTGGCTCCGCGGGGCTGGCCGGCCCCGGAGGCGAAGCGCGGCTGGCAGCGGTGCCCAGGAAGAGGGGGAGGGTCGCTCGTCCGCTGCCCAGTCTTGCTGGGTGGGACCTTGAGCCCTCGCCAGGACCGACTGCACGATCTCACAGGGCCCTGCGGGCCGTCCGGGAGAATTGCCTAAGGTGAGGCTCTTTGATCAGGGAACTGCCAGGAAGAAATGAGCCTTGGTAGTACAGTGGTCTAAAGCACCCTGTTATTAAGACCAGCTGCCTGCAATTACTGCAGGTTCGAATCTTACCAGGCTGAAGGTTGACTCAGCCTTCCATCCTTTCTAAGGTAGGTAAATTGAGGACCCAGTTTGTGGGAGCAATAAGCTGACTTTGTATAAAAAATATACAAAAGGATGAAGGCTATTGCTTAACGCATTGTAAGCCGCCCTGAGTCTCCGGAGAAGGGCGGCATATAAATCAAATTAAAAAAAAAAGAAAAAAGAATTATAACTTGCTTTGAAAACCCCAAAGCTGCAAACGTACAATGTTTCCAAAGGAATCGTCATATCCACAAATACCAAGAACAAAGAAACACCAGGAAAAGCAGAAATTGGCTATTGTTTATTCCTAAACATTTGCAACTAGTGAAGGGTGTACCATCGTCAGGCATCGAGCTGTTAAGATTTGAGGGAAGATATCCCCACCCACCTTTCCGAAAATAAGAGTGGAAATGAAAGGTAGAAAGAAAGAGAAAGAAAAGGGAGAGAGAGAGAGAGAGAGAAATTTGTATTCTTGCCTGAGTTTGGGGATAGGAGCAATGAATGGCCAACTGAAATCATAGCACCAACGAAGAAGTCTTTAAACTCCTTGAGAATGGAGCTGCGAAGGGAACAGTATCTTCATCCATAGATCAGACCGGTTTTCTGCAACTTGTACATGTGTTGAGATTGCAGTTTTTCATCTTCCCAGTTGAGAAAATAGCAAATTGCTACCTCAACATATCTGGAGGTGCTCAGGGAGCATTGCTTGGGGGAAAAAAAAATCTATGGAGATTCTCAGTCATCCAGGTTACCTTTGGCTGTCCCAAAGGTGCTTTTTCCAAGAGGCAATTGGACTTTCTTGATTTTTCCTGGAAGTTGTTTCGCTTCTCATCCAAGAAGCTTCTTCCGTTCTGACCGAAGCTCTGACGGTCAGAACGGAAGAAGCTTCTTGGATGAGAGGCGAAACGTCTTCAAGGAAAAACAAAGGAGGCCCAGCTGCACCACGGGAGGCTCATTCAATTTCGCTGTACATGTGTTGTGCGTTGACAATAAAGGTTTGATTTGATTTGATTTGATTTGATTTGATTTGATTTGATTTGATTTGATTTGATTTGATTTGATTTGATTTGGGTTGGGTTGGGTTGGGTTCCCTCTTGGAAAAAGCACCTTTGGGATTGCTTGGAGTATGTATTTGGGCCACTAGCTTTGAAAAAAAATCCTCTTGCCTTTATTTTGAAATTAAGGTAGTCCTCAAGTTAGGACCACAATCGGGGACTGGAATTTCTGTCGCTTAAGCAATAAGGTTGTTCAACGAGCGGCCTCCGATTTTATGATTTTTTTTTTGCCACGGTGGTTAAGCGTTAACAACCCTGGCCGTTCTTAAGTGAATTGTGCGATTGTTTTAGTGAATCCAGCTTCCCTCGTTGAGTTCGCTTGTCAGCTTGGCTGGGAAGTTCGCAAACGGCGAACATGAGACCCTGGGACACTGCAACTCGATGGTTGCCCAAATTTTGACCGTGTGACGTGGGGATGTCGCAACGGTCATAAGTGCAAGGACTGGTTGCAAGTGACCTTTTCAGCACCGTCGTTAACTTTGAACAGTCATTAAACAAATGGCTGGCAATGAAATGTCTGCATGAAATAACCAAGTTGTTGAGGCTGCTGGGAAATCATCCTGGGCATCAAATTTCAGGTGGGTATGAATCCCTCAGAAAAAAAACATCTGAAGGCCACAGATGTTGGGAGGGTTTTCCCTCCCTCCCTTTCAGGACTGATGGGACTTTTCTTTCCTGCTGCATTTTTTGCTCCTTTGCCTTCCAGGTCCCGTCTTGGATATTTTTTCAATTCCTGCTCGCCATTTGGGAGGATAAAGGCCTCTTTCATTCCTGAGAAGATGCCCACAACTGGTGGTGAAATCTGGCTTTTAGAGTTTTCATTTGTTCATTCATTCGCGGAGAAGACGACCCTGGTTCCCAGAGCTAAACGAGGTGCAAGGGTCTCAGCAGAGAGGCTCGTGGAAGCCAAGGCAACATAGGAAGAAAAGGAAGAGGGTTTATTGCTGCAGCAGAGAGTGGTTTTCTGGGTGATGGAGGAGGGTCCTTGGGAAGGGTTCCCTTGATGGGCCAGAAATAGAGGGAGGGGGAGGGAGGGAGGGAAGGAAGGAAGGGAAAGAAAGAAAAAAAAGTGAGAGAGAGGGAAAGAGAAATAGAAAGAAAAGAAAGTCTGTTTGTAAGGCAAAGAAAAAGAAAGAAAGAAAGAAAGAAAGAAAGAAAGAAAGAAAGAAAGAAAGAAAGAAAGAAAGTGTGAGAGAGAGGGAAAGAGAAAAATAGAAAAGAAACTGTTTGAGACAAAAAAAGAAGGAAGGAAAAGAGAAAAAAGTGAGAGAGAGGGAAAGAGAAATAGAAAGAAAAGAAAGTCTGTTTGTGAGGCAAAGAAAAAGAAAGAAAGAAAAAGAAAAAGAAAGAAAGAAAGAAAGTGTGAGAGAGAGGGAAAGAGAAAAATAGAAAAGAAAGAGTGTTTGAGACAAAAAAGGAAGGAAGGAAAAGAGAGAGTGAGGAAGGAAGAAAGAAAAAGAGAGGGGGAAGAGAAATAGAAAAGAAAGTATGTTTGTGACACAAAGAAAGAAAAAAGAAAGAGAGAGAGAGAGGGAAAGAGAAATAGGAAGAAAAGAGAAATAGACAAAAAAAGGAAGGAAGGAAGAAAGGAAGGAGGGAAAGATGTTAGAGGGAAAAAGAGAAAAAAGAGTGTGTGAAATAAAGAGAAAGAAGGAAGAAGAGAAAGGAAAGAGAAAGAAAGAAAGAAAGAAAGAGAAAGAAAGAAAGAAAGAAAGAAAGAAAGAAAGAAAGAAAGAAAGAAAGAAAGAAAGAAAGAAAGAAAGTCTCCTTCCAAAGTTTAAAAAAAAATCATAAATTAGTCACTCAAGATTTTCAGACAAAAGCAATGGCAGGACAAGCGAAATAACGCTAGGCATGTTCATCACACGGGCTTGAGCTATAAAGCTCCATCATCCCCAGCATCCGATGGCTTCAGGGCACTCACAAGCGCCTCCTTGATCCCCCACCATGTATTTGGCAGCAGACTGCTCTTGCTTATGGAAGCTCCATTCGTTCCCTCAAGAGCTTCGCTTTTGAAAACCAAACAGGACCAGGGACAGGAATCTGGCGATCAGGCAGCAAAATCCCAATCATTCCTACCATCTGCCATTTTGTTTGTTCTGAGTTATAGAGCTATAATCTGTCAAGAGCCAATTGATCTCCAGGGCCCAAAGTGCAAAAAAGATCAGGAGAAAGATCTGCTGGGGAGAAGAAGCAGTTTGGGGAATCTTTCCTGATCAAGAGGAACCTTTCCCACAATTGAGCTGGTCCGGGAAAGTCCATCGCTTTCCTTAAACCATTATCAACGCCAATGTCCAGCAGCCTGACTACTGCCACCAAGCCTCCGTGGGATTGCAGGAAAACATCTCCGTGCCTTCATTCTTCTGGGTGTGGAAGATTGGGAGAACCTGCTTCTTCTCCAAAAGATTGTCCCCTCCAGAAGGTCTGGGGCTTCTTAAAATTCTCAGAGGCTGGAGAGATAGAATAGAATAGAATAGAATAGAATAGAATAGAATAGAATAGAATAGAATAGAATAGAATAGATATTGGAATGAAAAATAGAATAGAAATAATAGAATAGAATAGAATAGAATAGAATAGAATAGAATAGAATAGAATAATGGAATAGAATAGAATAGAATAGAATAGAATAGAATAGAATAGAATAGAATAGAATTAGAATAGAATAGAATAGAATAGAATAGAATAGAATAGAATAGAATTAGAATAGAATAGAATAGAATAGAATAGAATAGAATAGAATAATGGAATAGAATAGAATAGAATAGAATAGAATAGAATAGAATAGAATAGAATAGAATAGAATAGAATAGAATGACAGAGTTGGAAGGGACCTTGGAGGTCTTCTAGTCCAACCCCCTGCTTAGGCAGGAAACCCTCTGCCATTTCAGACCAATGGTTATCAAATCTCTTCTTAAAAACCTCCAGTGTTGGAGCATTCACAATTTCTAGAGGCAAGTTGTTCCTCTGGTTAATTGTCCTCACTGTCAGGAAATTTCTCCTTAGTTCTAAGTTGCTTCTCTCCTTGATGAGTTTCCACCCGTTGTTAAAACAAGCAGCACGGAGAGGAAAGCTAAGGAAGCGGTTTTGATGAACAAACATACTTGATTGTCTCAGAATTTTAAACAACAACAACAAAAAAAAAACAATTGCAACGCCCAGAAAGAAATACCGAAGGACCTTCAGATCTTCTTGGACCAGCGCTGGAGATCCGAGAAGGTTGAGAAGAGCTCCCAAAAGTCTCAGATGGCAAATTTTTCCTATACGGCTACAGACAAGTATATTTTCCCAGCAGGCTGGATGTGTTAAAACTGGAGCAATTGCCATTCCAGGCAAGTCTCCACTTCATTATAATGAAACTCCTGTAATTTCTTCTGGTTAATCAGGCCGAACCGGTTTTTGTATCATAGTTTCATCAACCGGGCCGTGGCTTGATTCACCAGAAGCAAAACGGAAGTGTGCTTTTTTGACGGCCCTCTGCGTGAACTCTCGCCACGGGTAGTCCTCGACTTACGACCCCCGATGGAGCCCGCGATTTCCTTGCGGTTAAGCGAGACCTGTGTTAAGTCACTTTTGCCCCCCTTCTACGACTTTTCTGGCCAGCGTTGTCAAGTGAATCACTGCCGCTGACAAATAAGTAACTCGGTTGTTTAAAAGTAAATCTGGCTTTCCTGCCCCCCCATCAACTTCCCTTGTCCGAAGGTCGCAAAAGAGGACTGTGTGACTCAGTGGTGGGTTGTCCCCAGTGGTGGGATTCAAGTAATTTAACAACCGGTTCTCTGCCCTAATGATTTCTTCCAACAACCAGTTTGTCAAATTGCTCAAAAAGTTAACAACCTGGTTCAGACCGGTTCGCAAGAAGCGGTAGTTAAAACCGGCGGGAGGCTCCGCTCACCGACCCCGACGTCATCAGGAAGCTTCTGCACACGCTACCGGTTGCAAACCGGTAGTAAAGGTAAGTAGGACCCACCCCTGGTGTGACCCCTGGGATGCTGGGACCGTCAGAAATGTGAGTCAGTTGCCAGGGGTTTGAATTTGGATCACGGGCCGATGGGGAAGCCGCAACCGTCATAACTACGAGTCAGCGGCCAAGCGTCTAGATTTTGATCTCGAGACCATGGGGATGCGGCAACGGTCGTAAGTGTGAAAAACGGTCATAAGTCACTTTTTTCGATGCCGCCGTAACTTTGGACGGTCACTAAATGAACGGTTGTAAGTCGAGGACTAGAGCTGCATCTCCCGTTTTCAGCCGATACACGCAACGAGGTTTTTATGCAACCTAAAGCCGCCTTTCTTTCCCCCAGAATCTCTCAGCCACCCACCACCATCAGTTCTGGCCCCACAGAAGGAGCAGGTTTTCCAAACGCCACTCAAAGTTCGAAAGCCTCTCCGGGTGGGCACATCCCACCGGCTCAACCTCCAGCCAGCCGGCGTCTTGCGTTCTTGCAAAAGGAGCTGGATAGATTATTTTTGTGTGTGTGTGAAGGGTTCAGGAAAAAGGCATCCGGGAAAGGAGGCCGAGAGAGAGGGCCTGGGAGGGAGGGAAGATATGAAAGTCACCCCATTGCTACATGTAGGGTTAGGGGGTGCAGCCCTATGCAGGCCACACCTCCTATGAAGTCTTCCGAAATCTTAATACGCATCCACATGCTACAGTTCCTGCAAGCGAAGCAAGTCAGAAAAAAAAAAAAAAAAAAACCAGGCGAATCGAGCAATGGCGCTACGAAGTGTGCTTGTCAGAGGAAAAAACCCTCCCGCCCCCTCCCTGCACAGCTTCCCCCCCCCCCCACACCCAGCCCAGTGCCTCCCCTGGGCCCTGCCCAAACCGGTTCTAGCATCTCTCCCCACCCCACCCCCACCCCCACCCCGGCTGGCCACACACACCCCAGCCTGGGGCTCCCCCCCCCCCCACTTGTCTGCACTGGTTGTAGGGCAAAGAAATTTCCTTGGGTGGATATTCAGCTTTGGGAAGAGAGCTTGGATGATACGGTCCAGAAATGTATATGAGAGAGGGAGGGAGGAAGAGATACAAAGGGAGGGAGGAAAGGAAGAGGAAGAGGAAGAGGAAGAGGAAGAGGAGAGGAAAGGAAAGGAAAGGAAAGGAAAGGAAAGGAAAGGAAAATGGAAAGGAGAGGAAGGAAATAGAAAGGAGAGGAAGGAAGGAAGGAGGGAGGGAGGGAGGAAGAGATACAAGGGGAGGGAGGGAGGGAGGGAGGGAGGAAGGAAGGAAAAAGGAAAATGGGAAGGAGAGGGAGGAGAGGAAGGAAGGAAGGAAAATGGGAAGGAGAGGGAGGAGAGGAAGGAAAGTAATAGGAAGGAAGGAAGGAAGGAAGGAAGGAAGGAAGGAAGGAAGGAAGGAAGGAAGGAAGGAAGCCTTATTTGTCACGAAGAATTTAGGTTAAAACAGTTCTGAGATATTCCATCAGTCTTTGGCCAAGTTGTTGATGGTCACCAGCTCGCCAACATCTCCCCCTTTGACCTGTAGCCTGCAGAGGTTCCATTGGGGGCATGAGGGCTGGCTGTGTTTGTCCCACAGCATCAGGATCTGGGTCCTTGTCCCTTCTTATCTTTCCGCCTTCACCTTGTACTTGAGGGTGAGGTAAGCCAGAAGGCGGATGATGAAAAAGAAAACACCTAAGATGGCAAAGTCGAGGTACAGTTTGGCTTCTTCCACATCCAACTCCTTCAAGATCTTGGCTGGATCCTGGAAGGGGCAATCCATCTCTGTGCAGTCCAGATTTCCACGGTCCATGGAGTAGATGGTGAGGATGATGCCTTCAAAGCCATACCTGAGCCAGAGCAAAGGAGAGAGTGGAAATGGAGCTACAGGATAAATGGAAGGGTCCTTCAACAAATGGACTGGCATCTAGCATAATTCAGTATGACAGAGGTAGGGGGAAGGAGAGATGATAGATAGATAGATAGATAGATAGATAGATAGATAGATAGATAGATAGATAGATAGATAGATAGATAGATGATGGATAGATGGATGAAGATGGATAGATAGATGGATGGATGGATGGATGGATAGATAGATGGATGGATGGATGGATGGATGGATGGATGGATGGATGGATAGATAGAAGATGGATAGATTTATTTATTTATTTATTTATTTATTTATTTATTTATTTATTTATTTATTTATTTATTTATTTATTTATTTATTTATTGTTAAATTTGTATCCCGTCCTTCTCCCTGAGGACTCAGGGCGGTGAACAGCCAAGTAAAAACATAAACTACAAACATTAAAATACAATTAAAAATATATATATAAATTTGGCCCCATGATTAAAAACAATAACAAACAATTAAAAACATTTTAAAAAGTGTTAGGCCAGCCCGGCTTGCTGGAAAAAGAAGGTTTTAAGGGCACGGCGGAAGGCAACGAGGTCTTGGATTCTCCTTATCTCTGGGGGGAGCTGATTCCAGAGAGTGGGTGCCCACACAGAGAAGCCCCCCCCCAGGGGTCACCAGCCTACATTGTTTGGCTGATAGCACACTGAGGAGGCCCTCTCTGTGGGAGCGCACCGGTTGATGGGAGGCCGTCGGTAGCAGCAGGCGGTCTCAAAGATAGCTAGGTCCTATGCCATGGAGCGATTTAAAGGTGATAACCAACACCTTGAAGCGCACCCGGAAGACCACCGGGAGCCAGTGCAGCTCACGCAGGAGAGGTGTTGTATGGGAGCGCCATGCGGCTCCCGTGACTACCCGCGCAGCCGCATTCTGGACCAGTTGGAGCCTCCGGGTGCTCTTCAAGGGGAGCCCCATGTAGAGAGCGTTGCAGTGTTGCAGTAGTCAACTAGATGGATGGATGGATGAAGATGGATAGATGCATGGATGGATGGATGGATAGATAGATAGATAGATAGATAGATAGATAGATAGATAGAAGATGGATAGATAGTTGGATAGATAGTTGGATAGAAAGATAGATAGATAGACAGAAGATGGATAGATAGTTGGATAGATAGATAGATAGATAGATAGATAGATAGATAGATAGATGATGGATAGATAGTTGGATAGATAGATAGATAGATAGATAGATGATGGATAGATAGATAGATAGATAGATAGATAGATAGATAGATAGATAGAAGATGGATAGATAGATAGATAGATAGATAGATAGATAGATAGATAGAAGATGGGTAGATAGTTGGATAGATAAATAGATAGATAGATAGATAGATAGATAGATAGATAGAAGATGGATAGATAGTTGGATAGATAGATAGATAGATAGATGATGGATAGATAGATAGATAGATAGATAGATAGATAGATAGATAGATGATGGATAGATGAATGGATAGATGGATGGATGGATAGATAGATAGATAGATAGATAGATAGATAGATAGATAGACAGATAGATAGACGGATATGGTAGATATGGTAGATATCTAGATACAAGAGAGAGAAAGAGAGAGAGAGAAGACAGACAGACAGACAGCATTTGCTGACAGCAGGAGAAATTCTGTTTTCTTTTCCATGATGGGCTGAAGAACAACTGTAGCCTCCAGATTACAAAAGCCATGTGATTTGCATGATCACGAGACAATGATGTGTCGTCATCGTCATCATCATCATCATGGCTTCTGCTGGATGTCTATGACTGAAGCTGTCTGGACCTCAACCTGAGCTGAAGGGAGCCCATTTCAGGAGGCTCCAGAGATGGAGGTGCTTTTCTTTAGCAAAGCCCCTTACCTCACATAGGAGACGTAAGTACTCCACCGAAGGTAGGTAGGGATGGTCTTGAAACTGACAAAGAAGCCAGAAAGGAGAAGGACTGGGATGGCTGAAACAGGACCCACGAAAGTAGCCACCTGGGAGGAACATGGTGGGAGATAAGAGACATGTAAGATGGTTGGAAGGGGACCAAGGTGGAGGCTGAAAACTCAGGATTTCCAATCTGGATATGTAAACCAGCCTCCCACAGATTGGGGTCCCCCACCATCCCAAGCCAGGTAGGCCTTGTGGTCCTCTTTGTCCCAAGAGACCAGGTGTGGAAAGCAGGTTTTAAGTAGATGCCTCTGTTTTTATCTCCTTAGTTCTGCGTTCCAGGACTGCGATTTGTCTAATTCAGGGGTCACAACCTTAAATATACTCAAAGAGCCATTTGGACCCGTTTCCCACAGAAAAGAAAACACCGGGAGCCACAAAACCTGAGTGGGCGTGGCCAACTCGATTTCACTCACTTCCACCAGTCACATGACACCCCTTAGCCACGCCTACCCAGCCGGTCATTAGGACAGAGAACCAGTTGTTAAAAAACACCAGGAACCACAAAACCCTTTTGACATCTCTCTCCCCCTCCCTCTCCCCCCTCTCTCTGTATCGCTCTCTGTCTCTCTCTCTCTCCCTCTCTCTCTGTATCTCTCTCTCTCTGTCTCTCTCTCTCTCTCCCTCTCTCTCTGTATCTATGTCTCTCTCACTCTCCCCCTCTCTCTGTATCTCTCTATGTCTCTCTCTCTCTCCCTCTCTCTCTGTATCTCTCTCTCTCTGTCTCTCTCTCTCTCTCCCTCTCTCTCTGTATCTATGTCTCTCTCTCTCTCTCCCTCTCTCTCTGTATCTCTCTATGTCTCTCTCTCTCCCTCTCTCTCTGTATCTCTCTATGTCTCTCTCTCTCCCTCTCTCTCTGTATCTTTCTATCTCTCTCTCTCTCTCTCTCTCTGTATCTCTCTATGTCTCTCTCTCTCTCCCTCTCTCTCTGTATCTCTCTATGTCTCTCTCTCTCCCTCTCTCTCTGTATCTCTCTATGTCTCTCTCTCTCCCCCTCTCTCTCTGTATCTTTCTATGTCTCTCTCTCTCCCTCTCTCTCTGTATCTCTCTATGTCTCTCTCTCTCTCCCTCTCTCTCTGTATCTTTCTATCTCTCTCTCCCTCTCTCTTCCTCTCTCTCTGTATCTATGTCTCTCTCTCTCTCTCCCTCTCTCTCTGTATCTCTCTATGTCTCTCTCTCTCCCTCTCTCTCTGTATCTCTCTATGTCTCTCTCTCTCCCTCTCTCTCTGTATCTATGTCTCTCTCTCTCTCTCCCTCTCTCTCTGTATCTCTCTGTCTCTCTCTCTCCCTCTCTCTCTGTATCTCTCTATGTCTCTCTCTCTCTCCCTCTCTCTCTGTATCTTTCTATGTCTCTCTCTCTCTCTCCCTCTCTCTCTGTATCTTTCTATCTCTCTCTCCCTCTCTCTACCCCTCTCTCTGTATCTCTCTGTCTCTGCCCTGGCCGCTTCTCCATCCCCCGCCATCACCCTTACTTTCTCAGGCCAGGCAAGGAGTGACTGGGAGGGGAGAGAGAGGGGCGGGGCCAGCCAGTGATGGGATCACCCCACAGGGAGCCATAGCAGAGGGCCCAAAGAGCCGCATGCAGCTCCGGAGCCGCAGGTTGCTGACACCTGGTCTAATTAATTGTACGATTACATCCCTTACATCATTTTTTTAAAATTTTGCATCTTCGGAAGATCCTGGTTTTGGACCTGGGTGTTTTTCATCAACCCAAACAGAGACGATCTTGGAAGGATTACGGAGAAACGTTGAGGAACAAATAGTGAAGGAAGCTGATTTTTGTAATCCAAGACCAACCATAGCGAATTCGGAACCTCTTGGCGCGTTCGTATTTATTCCTCTCCCCACAAATTTTCAGATTTGGGCCTGTCTCCATGACTGAAATGACCCAAATGCCTTTTGAGAGGTGAGAAGACACCTAGGCGCCCTTAAAAAACAGGACGTAGGAATTGGTCCCCGGCAAAACCTCTTCTATTTACACGACTGTGAATTCCTTTCATTCGCAGTCAGCAAGGCCTGTCCAAACAGTCTTTCAGAGGCATATTTATCAACACAGACCTTATCTCGCTTGGCAAGCTGCCACATAACTTGTTTCCAAATGCAGAGTAAGGCAAAACTTGGCACAGAGTCTCTTAGAGTCGCGAACAGAACTTTCCATTCTTGAAACTACCGACCGACCGAATTGTTTCCTGCAAAAGGCCCCTCCCCGGTCACTCCTCTTTTGTTTCCTATGGGAGGGGTCAATCGTCTCCAAGGTGTGGCTTTACTTCCAAGTCGACCTTGCTTTCTGAGTTGTTCTTGTCCTCTGGCAGCTCTGCACATGCACACACTGGGAACGGGCTCCAGCTTTTCCTCTACCTCACTGCTGTCTATCTCCCCCTCTGCCTCCGACCCAGAGCCCTCGTCCGAGCTTTCTCCAGCTCCCAGGACTGGCCCAGGTTCCTCCCCAACCTCCTCACTGTCTGACTCTGCCACCGGCGGGCCACAACAACTCCTTGACATGGTCTTCTAACTCAAAAGAGTGTGTTTGTGTGTATGTCTGTGTGTGATATGTGTGAAGCCGCTCGCTTTAAAAAATACTTGTTAAAGAAGGACCTTGATTAGATCTTACAACTCGGCTCCCTCTTTTTTGATCCTTAATTCCTTTTCAGGGACGATCATGTTAGACTTGGGGTGACAATTTGAGGTCCCCTCTCCATCAGGAGGGGCTCCTGTACCACTCTGGGCCATGTTGCTATATAGACTCACTTGTGGGGAGCTGGAGGCTGCTCCGATTAAGAGACCCACAGATTGGGCCACCAAGGCGGTGCAGGTGGCCAACGCTGAGAAGAGCAGGAAGCGGATGGCTTCGGGGGGCTGCCCAGTCATCCAGTAGACAATGCTACAGTAGGTGATGGGACAGATGATCTGTAGAAGAAATGGGGGACCAATGAACAAGGATCTGGTTGAAGTAGTTGGTTGAAATGGCTTTCAGTTAAGGGGAGGTCAGCGTCCTCCACCAATGGAAGCAACCAAACCTTGGCTCTACCACCACAGATACTGTATTTTTCGGAGTATAAGGCACACTTTTTCCCCACCTAAAAGAGGGTGAAAATTTGGGTGTGTCTTAAACACCGAATGTAGCCCCCCCCTTGCCCCACCCTTTGGCGTCTGCCTCCCAGTAATTTGCCTCCTTACAGCAAACAGACTGACCCTAATCAGCACAACCTGATTAGCACAAGCAGCTGATTGTCGGTTGGATCAGCCTCCCGACCATCAGCTGTTTCAGGCTGCAGGGATTGCCATTGCCTAATGCCACCTCCGCATGGCCCATTTTCGGCCTCCGCACACCCCGTTTTTAGCTGCTGCGCGCCCCATTTTCTGCCCATTCCAGTCCCCGCCATCTGGAACCGGAGGAAAATGGAGCCCACGGAGGCAGCAATAGGCTTATGGCAATCCCTGCAACCTGAAACAGCTGATGTTCAGGAGGCCGATCCAACCAACCATCAGCTGCTTGTGGTAATCAGGCTGTGCTGAAGCTGAAACGGGCTGTTTGCGGCAAGGAGGCAAATTGCTGGGAGGCAGAGGCAGGTTTGTTTTTGAGGCAGAGGCAGGTAGATGCATCTTACACCCCCCCCAAAATACGGTAGTCCTCGACGTATGACCATTTGTTTAATAGCCAAAGTTATAACAGCACTGAAAGAAAGGACTTTTGGCCAGCCTTCTCATGACCATCCCAGTGTCCTCCAGTCACATGATCAAAATTCAGATACTTGGCATGTATTGATGAAGTTGTATCACCCCGGGGTCTTGTGATGGCCATTGGTGACCTTCCCAGGGGGCTTCTGATAAGCAGAGAGGGTGGGGGTGGGAGAAAGCCAGATTTGCTTAATGACTATGGCAAGGAAAGGTCATAAAATCAGGGCTGATTTAACAAACGCATCGCTTAGCGATGGAAGTGCCGCCGGTCCCAATTGTGATTATAAGTCAAGGACTGCCTCTATGTTCAGCTGCACCTGTTGAACCTCGGCTTTCTATCACGCTGTAAAAAGCAGTGGACCCCTCCCGATGGCAGAAGTAGGAGGTCAGGAGGATGAAGTGCTCACCTGAAAAGGAATATCTGCTACAGTTTTGGCCAGAAAGTAGGCCTTTAGACTGTACCAGTAGTTGAGATGTTCTCGCAGGAAGACAGACATCTCCAAAGGGACTGCAAAGAGAGGAAGAAAGAGACAGAGAGAGAGAGAGAAGGAGGGTGGGAAGGAGAGGGAGAGAGAGGGGGGTGAGTTGAAAAGAACAGCATATCTGTCAAGGACCTAGGAGTACTCATCTCAAACAATCTAAGCCCCAGAGCTGAATATTCTGATAATGTTGTGACCCCGACTCCCGAGCCTGTCCTAACGGAGGAAGAGGACTCAGAAGGTGATGGGGAGGAACTGACAAGGCCTCCCTCTCCAGGACCCTCCTCCCTGGCAATGCCTCAGGTTCCATCCGAAGGCCAGGAGGAACAGCCTGGGATGTGCCAGGAGGAAGGCATATCGGAGCACCAATTGATAGGGAGCGAGGATGATGAATCCTGGCTTGATCCCAGGCAGCGTCGGAGGGAGAAGCGTGCGCAGCAACGGAAGAGGCGTGGGCGGGCCAGAAATTGAGCTGAGTCACGGAACCACACCCCACCAGGAATAAAAGTGGGTGGGATTGCTCTTCAGGGTTTGTGACGGACAAAGTTAAACCCTGAAAGTCACATCGTGATCTCTGAAATTCGGCTTGGATATATTTTGGGCTGAACATTGACTAAACTCTTATCTCGTGGATAATTTGTTGCTCCTGGAAGAGACTGAAGATAAATCCTCTTCTGCTTTATGGGAGTGAAAACGGTCTTGGCAGGCATTCGGCAGTTTGCTGCCAAAACCTTGGTCTGCCAGGAATTCTAACCTGTTTACCTAATAAAATATTGGCAGGCGTGCTTGGTATTACGTTTGCCTGTGTGGGGAAGGGGGACAGAACAGAGACACCCCGCCCCTGAACAACTCACACGTCAGAATGGTGGGCATCAGAGCAGCAAACATGAGGAACAGCATGGAGAAGAAGAGGAAGCCGGTGTTGTTGAAGACTTTGGTGGCATCGTTGCCGATGTGTAGGTAGAGCAGGCCGATCAACACCCCCGTGAAGATGTGGGACATGAACCTCAGATGAGTGAGGAGCTGCGCAGGACAAGAAGACCCATAAGAAAAGCCGGGGAAGAATTTTCCTGCAAAAGATACTTTCATCTCTTTTTTTTTTTTTTTAAAAAATATTTTTATTGTACATTTTTCTTTATAATACATCACGTTTCCAGTTTTGCAATGACAGTGTACTGGCTGTATCCAATCCTTTTTTTTTTTTTTTTTTTGCTTTAATTTATATGCCGCCCTTCTCCGGAGACTCAGGGTGGCTTACAATGCGTTAAGCAATAGCCTTCATCCTTTTGTATATTTTATACAAAGTCAGCTTATTGCCCCCACAAACTGGGTCCTCAATTTACCTACCTTAGAAAGGATGGAAGGCTGAGTCAACCTTGAGCCTGGCGAGATTTGAACTTGCAGTAATTGCAAGCAGCGGATGTTAATCTGTTAATAACAGTGCTTTAGTCCACTGTACTACAGGCTCTGTAGTATTATACATTATACACCCTGATTCAGGGGTGAAATGCTCCCGGTTCGGACCAGATCGCCCGATCCGGTAGCGATGGTGGTTCGGAGAACCGGTAGCAAAAATCCCTGCTCCCCCAATAAAAGCATTTTTTCTACAACCTCTTCGGCCAAAAAAATGCTTTTAAAAGTAAAAACGAAAGCCTCTGATGATCATGCGGCTCAGTTGGGATCATCAGAGGCTTTTAAAAGCATGCCTCCCTTTCTTTCTTTCTTTCTTTCTTTCTTTCTTTCTTTCTTTCTTTCTTTCTTTCTTCCTTTCTTCCTTCCTTCCTTCCTTCCTTCCTCCCTTCTTTCTTTCCTTCCTTTCCTCCTTCCTTCTGACTGCCTTCCTTCCTTCCTCCCTTCCTTCTCTCCTTCCTTCTACTCCTTCCTTCCTTCTTTCCTCCCTCCCTTCCCTCCTTCTCTGACTGCCTTCCTTCCTTCTTTCCTCCCTCCCTCCCTTCCCTCCTTCCTTCTCTGCCTTCCTTCTACTTCTTCCTTCCTTCCTTCCTCCCTCCCTTCCCTCCTTCTTTCTCTGCCTTCCTTCCTTCCTTCCGTCTTTCCTCCCTTCCTTCCCTCCTTCCTTCTCTGCATTCCTTCTACTCCTTCCTTCCTTCCTTCCTTCCTCCCTCTCTCCCTCCCCTCCTTCCTTCTCTGACTGCCTTCCTTCTACTCTTTCTTTCCTCCCTTCCTCTGCTTGTCCTTCCTTCCTTCCCTCCCTCTAATCTTCCTCCCTCCCTCCCTCCTATATTTAGTTTCTTCTTCCCTGACCCTTACCGTGTCTCTTAGGATGGAAATATAACTCCTCTGGAAAAGGATGCAAAATTGAGTCAGGGTACTAGTAGCAAATGTGTGACTCTCGATATGATCCAAATCCTGGGGCTGAGCAAAGGAGAAGAGAGAGAGAGAGAGAGAGAGAGGGAAAGAGAAAAAGAGTGAGAGAAAGAGAGAGAGAAAGAGAGAAATTGGAGGTTAATAAAATCTCCAACAATTCTAGCGATCTCCAAAGGCGGCTTTGGGTCCCATGGTTTTTCCATGAACTGGAAAGGGCATGTTTTCACATGCTGCCTGCATCCCGTGGATGGGGCTTTGCTTCGTTGGCATGGCCTGGTTTCTGGCATGCCACAGACGGGTGCTGGTCCATGGACCCCTGGTTTATGCCACCTTTTCCAAACAATGCACAAGACGGTGCATTTCAACTGGTAAAAAAATGAGAGGCCGAATGGAAGCAAAATCACCTTGGAACCAGCAAAACTGCCCTTGCCTAACCTAACATGGTCCTGACGTCTTGGGGGCTCCAGCTGTCAAAGAACCTCCCCCCACCCACCCACCCACCCACCGACCCCCGTAGACCACTCACTGCCACGCAGGGTTCTGGCACCAAAGAATCCATCTTCTCTGGACTGCTCTTCTCCTCCTCCATGGTGCACAGCCCATTCTGGACGGCTTGGAAGAGGAGTGGGTTGAGATCGCCATACTCCCCCGAGGCCACCTCAATGACTGCAATGGGGAAGACAGAGGGAGGCAGCTAGGAGTCATGCCTCTGCCAAGAGACGCTCGTCTCTCCTCACCCTTCCCATGCTAAGAATCATTTTCATGAATCAGCGATAAGGTTTAGCGTTCCAGTTCAGGATCCTAGCGAACAGCACAACTGCAGAGGCTCGGGGATCATCAGAACCAACGTAAGATGGGGATGGCCAATTTTGAACCCTGAGTTTCTGAGCAGTTGCTTCGGTATTGGGCCTATATTCCCCATAGGGAGGTTTAATTCCCCATTGCAAGACATCATCGAATGGAAGGTCCTAAGAAAGGGATGCCAACGTTAGCCTTCTCTGGTGACTTTCCAGAAGTGGACAAATTCCCAGAATGCCCCTGTTGACCCAATCGTTGATTAGAAGTTTGAGAATCAAAGTTGACCCAGATAATCAGAATACGTTCCTCATCATGCAAGAGGAACTCTGATGGGTTGGATCAAAAGGGCTTCCTAATCCCATATTGTATCATGTTGTCTATCAAGGATCACTCAGGTGGTCCTAATAGGGAACCCATCAAGAAATTCCTGATTCTTAGATCTACCCCCCTCAATTCTCATTTGGTTGACGACTTCAGATCAAGCCATCACTAAATGGCCAGATGTTCAGGAGATCCTCAAATAAAGTACTCAGCATGTCCAGATAAGCTGGGTGAACATCTGCCTGAAACCCTAGAGAGATCTATCCCTGTCTGGATCAGATGGAGCAAGGGCCTGATCTACTACTATGGCAATGGTGAAATCCAAAATTTTTTACTACCAGTTCTGTGGGCATGGTGTGGCTTGGTGAGTGTGGCTTGGTGGGCATGGCAGGGGAAGGAAAACTGCAAAATCCCCATTCCCACCCCACTCCAGGGGAAGGATACTGCAAAATCCCCATTCCCACCCCACTCTGGGGCCCAGCCAGTGGTGGCATTTGCCGGTTCTCCAAACTACTCAAAATTTCCGCTACCGGTTCTCTGAACTGCTCAAAATTTCCGCAGCCGGTTCTCCAGAACCTGTCAGAACCTGCTGGATTTCACCCCTGTACTACGGGATCCTAAGAAAGGACCCATGCCATGCCTCGCTTAACTCTGGTAGGTGCAAAAGCCATCTGTGGCCAACGTGACTTACTGAAATCAGCTGGGTTATGGTAGGTGGGGCAATGCAAGCCAAGCCCTTTTAGATACGGGATGAGGTTGGACACAGCTCCCTTGAAGATACACTGACCTTGGCTGAGGATGTAGAGCTGGACAGAAAGAAGAAGGGAGGAGAAAGTGCAAGTACTGAGTGCAATAAGAGATGTGTCACCCGGGATCCTCAAATCAAAGAGTTCTAAAATGGTGAACTCCTGTCCCACAGATTCTGAGCCCTACAGGCATCCTCCCGCCATCCGGGCACCATCGTGACATTCCCTCACTGCTCGATTGAGAAAGTTGGCTCCTGGGAGTCTCGCGGAAGGCCTCACCTTGTCAAACTTTTCAAAGAGCTTAGCGCTGGGCTGGTGGATGGTGCAGATGATGGTGCGGCCCCCTTGGGCCAAGGATTTCAGGAGGGAGACCACTTGGTAGCAGGACGTGCTATCCAGTCCGCTGGAGAGGCAGAGAAAGAGGGGACAAAGCAGCTGTGGGCAATGGGCACAAGGACAGAGTTGGGGTGGGGGGTGGAATTCTAGACCTGTGGCACAATTGCACTTTGTGTTTCCATTGTGCATTTCTATAACAGTCATTCTTCTTTTTCCTCTGTCTTGGGAAAATGGGATTTTAATAATAATAATAAAAAAAGCTTTCGATTCTGGCACTGAACCCAAAGCATTCTTGATTTCTTCTACAAGTTCTTCTCTACTCGTTGGTCTGATCCTGCCTCAACATCCCACCAACTTCTTGGAGGATTCTCACCAATGTTCTGCAAGATCAAACAAGGCTTAGGAACGAGAGGATGGGGTCACAGTCCTCTAGATGTAGGCAGGGACCAGAGGTGGGGGTCTGTCGCTTACCTCGTGGGCTCGTCAAAAAACATGACTGGAGGATTGTTGACCAACTCAAGGGCGATGGCAAGTCGCTTGCATTGTCCTCCAGAGAGCATGGAGGTTCGGGTGTGGGCACACTCCAGGAGTCCCAAGGCAGTCAAGATCTCGTTCACCTGATTGCAAGAAAAGAATTCCCATGAGAAATGGGCCATGACCCATCCTTTAGGCCAATGCTTCTCAGTAACTTTAAGAACTGTGGACTTCAACTCCCAGAATTCCTCAGCCAGCATGAGGAAATCCATCCATCTTAAGGACATCAGTTCAATGGATTTGTGGATTTCTGGAGCTGAAGTCCACCCATCTTAAAGTCACTGGTCCACTGGATTGGTGGACTTCTCAGAGCTGATGTCCACTCATCCTGAATATGCTAAATTTGAGAAACATAGTGTCATGAAGGGCATCTCAACAGAGGTAGATCAATTCAGGTCAAACTTCAGTCCACTGGGACATCTACTGAGTGACTCCAATTTCAGCCTCTTGCCTTTCCTTATTCCCTCTCTTAGACAGGAAGCCATGGGGGACCCCAGACTCTGCCAAGACCTCCTGACCAGATGCTACGTTTACCAGTTTGGGAACAGCCAAGCTTGTCAACGATGGTCTTAGCTTAGACTTGACTTAGCAAGGCGTCAGCTGCAAACAGCTTGTTGTGGTCCACCAGCAGCCTGCGGAGCTAGCAGCGGAGTCGGACAGTGAGGAGGCTGGGGAGGACAATGGGCCAGTCCTGGAGTCAAAGAAAGGCCCGGATGAGGGCTCTGCGTCGGAGGCAGAGATGGGGCCAGGGCCATCTGGGAGCGATGCACAGACTCCGGAATCTCCAGAGGCAGATAGCAGAGAGGCAGAGGTACAGGAGGAGCCTGTTCCTAGTGCACGCATGCGAAGAGCTGCCAGAAGGCAAGAGCAGCTAAAGCAAAAGGGACGACTCAGGAGTAAGGCCAGGAGATGATTGGCCCCTCCCATAAGGCTTAAAAGAGCAGCAAAGGCTCTTGGGCTCTTTGTAGGAAAGCAACGTTGCTACATTTGTTTCTTGTCGGTGTCTCTTGTTTCTGAACTTCCTGGGGCTTTGCCAAGAAAAGCCTTTGGCAGAGTGCCAAAGAAGACAAAGGTTTGTGATAAGGCCAAAGGACTTTTTCTGAAGGACTTGTTTTGGAATTAATTGGGACTAAGCTGAGAATGAAGTAATTCTCAGCTGTTCTAATAAAATATGTTTGTTTAGGACTGATTGTGTCTGGTAATAACTACCTGGGCCTAGGTCACAACACAGCCCTTCTCAGATGAGTAAGCTGAAGAGATGGGAGAACATCCATCCGTCCACTTGCTAGGAATCCAAACCACCCAGAAAGAGTTTCATTGCGTGGCTGAATGTCCCACCTCCACTTCTCGAGCTTTCACAGACAGCCGAGAATGCCAACTTACCAGCTTCTTCTTCACTTCTTGCTTCTCCTTCAGCTTCAGGTTGGCTGAAACCTGAGTGGAGAAAAAGAAAGGATCTCATTCTTTCCTTTGCTTCTAGGCCAGGGGTCAGCAACCTGCGGCTCTGGAGCCGCATGTGGCTCTTTCACCCCTCTGCTGCGGCTCCCTGTCGCCGCCACAATTTTGAGAGGAACTTCCGGTTATGGGGAGGAAAAGCATGGCGGACCAGGAAGAGACTCTATGGCAAAGGACGGGTTTTCTGGTCAGCTCTACAATTGACAGGGCTTTCAGTTAGGACAGGTAGAGGAAAAGGGATGCCACTCTAGGAGGAGACTCTATGATGGGGGAACCGGGCTTCCTGTTAGGACCTTTGTGGCTCTTTGAGGGTTTAAGGTTGCCGACCCCTGTTCTAGACTTATTGGGGCAACTGGTTTGGAAAGTCCTGGGTTCAGCATCCTTTTTTTCCGGAGGTGAGGTGCCCCCTAACGATATCCCATTTCTCCCATCAGTTGAAGGTCTCTATTTATTTATTTATTTTATTTTATTTTTTAAATTTGATTTATATGCCGCCCTTCTCCGGAGACTCAGGGCGGCTTACAATGCGTTAAGCAATAGCCTTCATCCTTTTGTATATTTTATACAAAGTCAGCTTATTGCCCCCAGAAACTGGGTCCTCAATTTACCTACCTTAGAAAGGATGGAAGGCTGAGTCAACCTTGAGCCTGGCGAGATTCGAACTTACTAATTGCAGACAGCTGGAGTTAAATTACAATGCATTAGTCTGCTGAGCTATCCAGGCTCCTATAAATATTAAATATTTAATAAATATTTTGGCCACCTAATGAGAAGGAAGAAAGGACTCACTGGAGAAGAGCCTAATGCTGGGAAGGATTGAGGGCAAAAGAAGAAGGGGACGGCAGAGAAGGAGGTGGCTGGATGGAGTCACTGAAGCAGTCAGCGTGAGCTTCAATGGACTCCAGAGGATGGCAGAGAACAGGAAGGCTTGGAGAAATGTTGTCCATGGGGTCGCGATGGGTCGGACACAACTTCACAACTAACAACAACAACGATTTAATTTTTTTTTTTAATTTGATTTATATGCCGCCCTTCTCCGAAGACTCAGGGCGGCTTACAATGCACTAAGCAATAGCCTTCATCCTTTTGTATATTTATACAAAGTCAGCTTATTGCCCCCACAACTGGGTCCTCAATTTACCTACCTTAGAAAGGATGGAAGGCTGAGTCGACCTTGAGCCTTGGCGAGATTCGAACCCTGCAGTAATTGCAGGCAGCTGGTCTTAATAACCAGCTTAATAACAGGGTGCCTTAAACCCCTGTACTACCAAGGATCCAGGATTGCAAGCTTTCCTCCACTCACCATCATGGCTTCCCTCACGGTGAGATGAGGCATCAGCATGTCGTCCTGCATAATGTAGCACGACATCTTACGGAAAGTACGCAGCTCCCTTGGATGTCCGTTCACAAGAATTTGGCCTTTCATGCCCGTTTCCCTGAAAGTAAGAAATACAGAAAGCTGCAGGTTGGAGAGCTGATGCTCCTTAGACCTGATGGGGTGCAACCTTGGCACCATTAAGGCTTGTGGGCTCCCAACTCCCGGAATTCCCCAGCCAGCCAATCCTGGAAGTCGACATCCACAAGTCTTCACGTTGCCAAGGTTGGATACCTCTGCCTTAGAAACTTAACTGCCTTGGATTTAAAGCTGGATTTCCTAACAGTGGCAATTTCCAGCTATATGGACTTCAACTCCCAGATTTCCACAACCGGCACAGACGTTTCTGAGAATTCTGGGATTGAACACTGATTTTTTTTCTTAGGAGAGCCTAAACTTTTTGCTCACTTCTTCATTGGCTAGAATTTATTTTTAGGCTTGTGGGGGCCAGCAGAGAGAGGATGCTGAGCAGGGAGATAAGGGGTCTCCGCCTCCTCCACTAACTTCTGGAAGGTTTAAACTCAGAATTGGAGTCGGGAAGTTCTCCAGTTTATTTCACTGTTATTCTGGGCAATGAGGCACCCAACGTAAAGGTAAAGGTAAAGACTCAAGGGGGTGGTGCTCATCTCTGTTTCAAAGCCGAAGAGCCAGCGCTGTCCGAAGACGTCTCCGTGGTCATGTGGCCGGCATGACTCAACGCCAAAGGCTCACAGAACGCTCTTCCCTTCCCACCAAAGGTGGTCCCTATTTTCTACTTGCATTTTTTATGTGCTTTTGAACTGCTAGGTTGGCAGAAGCTGGGACAAGTAACGGGCGCTCACCCCATTACGCGGCACTAGGGATTTGAACCTCTGAACTGCCGACCTTTCGATCGACAAGCTCAGCGTCTTAGCCACTGAGCCACCGTGTCCCTTGAGGCACCCAAGGATTTTCCTAAATCAACCCGAAGATGTTGAAGGAGGTTATCTGGGCATTTGTCAGGATACAGGACCAAATCTTCCCATGAAAAATCAAGCTGCTTCCACACAAAGGAAGCGTTTTTCTCACCGGTATCCGGCCAAGAGGTTCATCAAGGTGGATTTCCCAGCTCCAGAAGGTCCCATAATACCAATCAGTTCCCGACGGCAAAATTTCCCAGAGAGGCATTTTAGCAAGGTCTTGTATCCTGGAAAAGAGATAGGGAGATAAAGGTACTCGAGTGGTCTCGGTGAGCAAAGGCGATGGACTTTTTCATTCACTGATCGTATCTTTCAGCCAGCTAGTGGGACTAAGAAGAAGGGCCTTCTTCTCCCTGTCGAATATCATTCCTGCAGAAATAAAATTGAAAATAAAATGTTATAGATCTCTTCTCTTAAGGAAGTCCATCGGATGGGCCTTCTCCAGGGGTGAAATCCAGCAGGTTCTGACAGGTTCTGGAGAACCGGTAGCAGAAATTTTGAGTAGTTTGGAGAACCGGCAAATGCCACCTCTGCCTGGCCCCAAGTGGGGTGGGAATGGGGATTTTGCAGTATCCTTCCCCTGTCACGTCCACGAAGCCACGCCCACCAAGCCATGCCACGCCCACCAAGCCACGCCCACAGAACCGGTAGTAAAAAAAAATTGGATTTCACCACTGGCCTTCTCTGTGGTGGCTCCATCCCTGTGGAACATCATCCCTATGGGAATAAGATCATCCCTATGGGCCTTGGTAATACAGTGGTCTAAAGTACCCTGTTATTAAGACCAGCTGCCTGCAATTACTGCAGGTTCGAATCTTGCCAGGCTCAAGGTTGACTCAGCCTTCCATCCTTTCTAAGGAGGTAAATTGAGGACCCAGTTTGTGGGGGAAATAAGCTGACTTTGTATAAATATACAAAAAGGATGAAGGCTATTGCTTAGCGCATTGTAAGCCGCCCTGAGTCTCCGGAGAAGGGCGGCATATAAATCAAATTAAAAAAAAAAAAAGATTGGAACTAAGATGTTATAAATGCAGGACAAGAAGCAATGGGTGGAATCTAATCAAGGAGAGAAGCAACCTAGAACTAAGGAGAAATTTCCTGACAGTGAGAACATTTAACCAGTGGAACAACTTGCCTCCACAAGTTGTAAATGCTCCAACACTGGAAGTTCTTAAGAAGATGTTGGACAT